>NC_134405.1:281879692-282188263 GCF_038048845.1 Mixophyes fleayi | reverse complement strand
GTAAATGAGGCACCAGGGGGGAAAACGCTGATGTCCATGGGATGAAAAAGCCCATCGTCATGCCTGGTCAGAAGACCAAAAAATGCACCTCTTCGGTCTGGAGTTATTTTTATCCAAATCCAGACAACCAATGTATCGCCATATGTAGCTTATGTAAAGCTCAAATAAGCAGGGGTAAGGATCTTGCCCACCTAGGAACATCCTCCCTTATACGTCACCTGAATAACCTTCATAGTTCAGTGGTTAGTTCAGGAACTGGAGCTAGGACCCTCATCGGTACAGGGACACCTAAATCCCGTGGTCCAGTTGGATACACACCAGCAACACCCTCTTCGTCAACTTCCTCCACAATCTCCATCAGATTCAGTCCTGCAGCCCAAGTCAGCAGCCAGACTGAGTCCTCCTCAATACGGGATTCATTCGAGGAATCGTGCAGCGGTACGCCTACTACTGCCACTGCTGCTGTTGCTGCTGTTAGTCGGTCATCTTCCTAGAGGGGAAGTCGTAAGACCGCTAAGTCTTTCACAAAACAATTGACCGTCCAACAGTCGTTTGCCATGACCACCAAATACGATAGTAGTCACCCTATTGCAAAGCGTATAACTGCGGCTGTAACTGCAATGTTGGTGTTAGACGTGCGCCCGGTGTCCGCCATCAGTGGAGTGGGATTTAGAGGGTTGATGGAGGTATTGTGTCCCCGGTACCAAATCCCGTCGAGATTCCACTTCACTAGGCAGGCGATACCAAAAATGTACAGAGAAGTACGATCAAGTGTCCTCAGTGCTCTAAAAAATGCGGTTGTACCCACTGTCCACTTAACCACGGACATGTGGACAAGTGGTTCTGGGCAAACGAAGGACTATATGACTGTGACAGCCCACTGGGTAGATGCATCCCCTTCCGCAGCAACAGCAACAGCTGCATCAGTAGCAGCATCTACAAAATGGCTGCTCGTGCAAAGGCAGGCAACATTGTGTATTACAGGCTTTAATAAGAGGCACAACGCTGACAACATATTAAAGAAACTGAGGGAAATTATCTCCCAGTGGCTTACCCCACTTAGACTCTCATGGGGATTTGTGGTGTCAGACAATGCCAGTAACATTGTGCGGGCATTAAATATGGGCAATTTCCAGCACGTCCCATGTTTTGCCCACACCATTAATTTGGTGGTGCAGCATTACCTCAAGAGTGATAGGCGTGTGCAGGAGATGCTTGCGGTGGCGCGCAAAATTGCTGGACACTTTCGGCATTCAGCCAGTGCCTACCGCAGACTAGAGGCACATCAAAAAAGCATGAACCTGCCCTGCCATCACCTCAAACAAGAGGTTGTGATGCACTGGAACTCCACCCTCTATATGCTGCAGAGGATGGAGGAGCAGCAAAAGGCCATTCAGGCCTACACAGCCACCTACGACATAGGCAAAGGAGTGGGGATGCGCCTCAGTCAAGCGCAGTGGAGACTGATTTCCGTGTTGTGCAAGGTTCTGCAGCCATTTGAACTTGCCACACGAGAAGTCAGTTCCGACACTGCCAGCTTGAGTCAGGTCATTCCCCTGATCAGGCTGTTGCAGAAGCAGCTGGAGAAAGTGAGGGAGGAGCTGGTAAGCCATTGCGATTACACCAAGCATGTAGCTCTTGTGGATGTAGCCCTTCGTACGCTTTGCCAGGATCCGAGGGTGGTCACTCTTTTTTTTTTTTTTTACATTAATCGTTTTTATTGAGATTTGTTAGGTTAACGGGGGATACAAAAAGAAAGAAGGGGAGAAAGGGGGCGGGGATATGTACACACCAATACAGCGTATGCAGGTTACAAACATTGTACAGTATACATTTTACATTCTGCTGTGGTTACTTCACCTAACCCACCAGACTTGGTCTAAGTCTTTGAAGGCCCAATTTAAACACTCCATCCAGGCACACCTATTGGCGTAGGACCTCCATTAGCAGGGGGAGGGGAAGAAGGGTTATTAAGCGGAGCACCACCTCCATCAGTCACATAGACATGCCATTCAAACCATTTCCACAGTGGGGAGGATGGTCTCATAGAGTAGGGGACATCAAGTGTTTCCATCTCGAATGCATAATGAACTTCGGTTATTACTTTTTACAGGGTGGGGGGTAGTGGCGCCCTCCATGCCTGGGCTATGGCAGCTCTGGCAGCAATAAGTATATGGTTAAACACATAACAGGCCTGTCTTGGGACATGAGGTGGGTATATTTGAAGAAGGGCAATTTCAGGGGCCTGAGAAATATCTAATCCGGTCACCCTCTTAGCTAAATCAAATACCTGAGCCCAAAAGGAACGTAAAACCGGGCATGCCCAAAATATATGAAGCAAATCCCCAACCATCGAGCATTGTCTCCAGCACAATTTAGACTTGGAGGGCCACATTTTATGGATTCTGGAGGGGGTCAGGTATAGTCTATTAACTAGTTTGATAAACATTTCAGTGTGGTTTAAACATTTGGACATACGAAAAGCATTAAGGTCACTCTTTTAAAGTCAGAGGAATACATTCTGGCCACCGTGCTCGATCCTCGGTTTAAAGCGTATGTTGTGTCTCTGTTTCCGGCGGACACAAGTCTACAGCGGTGCAAAGACCTGCTGGTCAGGAGATTGTCCTCTGAAGAGGACCGTGACATGCCAACAGCTCCACCCTCATTTTCTTCCACATCTATGGCTGCGAGGAAAAAGCTCAGTTTTCCCAAAAGAGGCGCTGGCGGAGATGCTGATAACATCTGGTCCGGACTGAAGGACCTGCCAACCATTGCAGACATGTCTACTCTCGCTGCATTGGATGCTGTCACAATAGAAAAAATGGTGGAGGATTATTTTGCTGACACCATCCAAATAGACATGTCAGACAGTCCATATTGTTACTGGCAGGAAAAAAAGGCAGTTTGGAAGCCCCTGTACAAACTGGCTCTATTTTACCTGAGTTGTCCCCCCTCCAGTGTGTACTCGGAAAGAGTTTTTAGTGCAGCGGGGAACCTGGTCAGTGAGCGGCAAAGGAGGTTGCTTCCTCATAACGTTGAAAAAATGAATAATCAATTCCTCAATGAAGTACAGCACTGCCCTCCAGATACTACAGAGGGACCTGTGGTTGTGGAGTCCAGCGGGGACGAATTGATAATGTGTGATGAGGAGGAAGTACACACTGTAGGGGGAGAGGAATCAGAGGTTGAGGATGAGGACGACATCTTGCCTCAGTAGAGCCTGTTTAGTCTGTACAGGGAGAGATGAATAGCTTTTTTGGTGTGGGGGCCCAAACAAACCAATCATTTCAGCCAAAGTTGTTTGGTAGGCCCTGTCGCTGAAATGATTGGTTTGTTAAAGTGTGCATGTCCTATTTCAACAACATAAGGGTGGGTGTGAGGGCCCAAGGACAATTCCATCTTGGAACTTTTTTTTTTGCATTATATGACCAATCAACAGTCGTTTGCCATGTTCAAAAAGTAAAACCAAATTTAAACAAATTCAAGAAATTAAACCAAAAGTAAAATGCCCTGTCATAATTTAAAACAAGAGGTATTGACCTGCTCTAAAACTACTTTATTGTTGTTTATATTTTATAAACACTACACTTGAAAGCTTGAGTCTTTCAATAAAAAAGTAACTGTCCATTGCACGAATATTTGCAACAGGGACAATTTTAGGGTTAAGAAAGTCAACTAATAACACTTCGACGCTGTCTGTCTTTATAAACACTACACTTGGAAGTTGGAGGAGGTATTGTGGCCCCGGCACCAAATTTACTACCGGGGCCACTCCACTGTGCAGTCCATATTTAGGTGTATCAGATATTAAACAACGGTGACAGTTGATGCCCAATTTTTTAATTATATTGTGGCCTCGGTACCAAATTGTGTACCGGGGCCACCACACTACGCAGTCAATATAGATAGATGCGTATCATAGATAAAGTGCATTCAGTGGTGTGGGGCAAATTGAAAAATATTCAAAATGCGCTGACATTATCAAAAACAAGAGGTTTTCACACGCTGAAACTCCAACATGTATATGATGGAGAGGATGGAGGAGCAGCCGTATGTGCAGTGTAATGCAGACCTGTTGAAGGTTTTTTATATATTTTATTGTGGTGCCCAGTGCCCACTACTCTACGCAGTCCAGATACTATTTTTGGGTGTAATTCTGACCTGTTGAAGGTTTTCTATATATTATATTGTGGTGGCCAGTGGCCAGTCCTCTATGCAGTCCAGATACTATTTTTGGGTGTAATTCTGACCTGTTGAAGGTTTTCTATATATTTTTTATTGTGGTGCCCAGTGCCCACTACTCTACGCAGTCCAGGTACTATTTTTGGGTGTAATTCAGACCTGTTGAAGGTTTTCTATATATTATATTGTGGTGGCCAGTGGCCAGTCCTCTATGCAGTCCAGATACTATTTTTGGGTGTAATTCTGACCTGTTGAAGGTTTTCTATATATTTTTTATTGTGGTGCCCATTGCCCACTACTCTACGCAGTCCAGGTACATTATTGGTGTGAATCATACAAGTTCAGGGTTTTTAATTTATATTGTGGTGACCCACTCCTCTACGCAGTCCAGGTACATTATTGGTGCGAATCATACAAGTTCAGGGTTTTTAATTTATATTGTGGTGACCCACTCCTCTACGCAATCCAGGTACATTATTGGTGCGAATCATACAAGTTCAGGGTTTTTAATTTATATTGTGGTGACCCACTCCTCTACGCAGTCCAGGTACATTATTGGTGCGAATCATACAAGTTCAGGGTTTTTAATTTATATTGTGGTGACCCACTCCTCTACGCAGTCCAGGTACATTATTGGTGCGAATCATACAAGTTCAGGGTTTTTAATTTATATTGTGGTGACCCACTCCTCTACGCAGTCCAGGTACATTATTGGTGCGAATCATACAAGTTGATGGTTTTCTTATTATATATATTGTGGTGACCCACTCCTCTACGCAGTCCAGGTACATTATTGGTGTGAATCATACAAGTTCAGGGTTTTTAATTTATATTGTGGTGACCCACTCCTCTACGCAGTCCAGGTACATTATTGGTGCGAATCATACAAGTTCAGGGTTTTTAATTTATATTGTGGTGACGCACTCCTCTACTCAGTCCAGGTACATTATTGGTGCGAATCATACAAGTTATTGGTTTTCTTATTATATATATTGTGGTGACCCACTCCTCTACGCAGTCCAGGTACATTATTGGTGTGAATCATACAAGTTCAGGGTTTTTAATTTATATTGTGGTGACCCACTCCTCTACGCAGTCCAGGTACATTATTGGTGCGAATCATACAAGTTCAGGGTTTTTAATTTATATTGTGGTGACCCACTCCTCTACGCAGTCCAGGTACATTATTGGTGCGAATCATACAAGTTCAGGGTTTTTAATTTATATTGTGGTGACCCACTCCTCTACGCAGTCCAGGTACATTATTGGTGCGAATCATACAAGTTCAGGGTTTTTAATTTATATTGTGGTGACCCACTCCTCTACGCAGTCCAGGTACATTATTGGTGCGAATCATACAAGTTCAGGGTTTTTAATTTATATTGTGGTGACCCACTCCTCTACGCAGTCCAGGTACATTATTGGTGCGAATCATACAAGTTCAGGGTTTTTAATTTATATTGTGGTGACCCACTCCTCTACGCAGTCCAGGTACATTATTGGTGCGAATCATACAAGTTCAGGGTTTTTAATTTATATTGTGGTGACCCACTCCTCTACGCAGTCCAGGTACATTATTGGTGTGAATCATACAAGTTCAGGGTTTTTAATTTATATTGTGGTGACCCACTCCTCTACGCAGTCCAGGTACATTATTGGTGCGAATCATACAAGTTCAGGGTTTTTAATTTATATTGTGGTGACGCACTCCTCTACGCAGTCCAGGTACATTATTGGTGCGAATCATACAAGTTGATGGTTTTCTTATTATATATATTGTGGTGACCCACTCCTCTACGCAGTCCAGGTACATTATTGGTGTGAATCATACAAGTTCAGGGTTTTTAATTTATATTGTGGTGACCCACTCCTCTACGCAGTCCAGGTACATTATTGGTGCGAATCATACAAGTTCAGGGTTTTTAATATATATTGTGGTGACCCACTCCTCTACGCAGTCCAGGTACATTTATTGGTGCAAATCATACAAGTTGATGGTTTTCTTATTATATATATTGTGGTGACCCACTCCTCTACGCAGTCTAGAAAGATACCTCGTTGCAACGTTTTGGACTAATAACTATATTGTGAGGTGTTCAGAATACACTGTAAATTAGTGGAAATGCTTGTTATTGAATGTTATTGAGGTTAATAATAGCGTAGGAGTGAAAATAAGCCCAAAAACTTGATTTTTCAACTTTTTATGTTTTTTTCAAAAAAATTCCGAATCCAAAACCTTAAATCCGAACCGAGACCTTTCGTCAAGTGTTTTGCGCGACAAATCCGAACCCCAAAAATAATGAAAATCCGGATCCAAAACACAAAACACGAGACCTCAAAAGTCGCCGGTGCACATCCCTAGTTTGCACTGTATCAAGTCTCAATATAATTTTGATACTATTGCAATATTAGAAAAGATTGATATCATTCAATGGACATGAAAATGCAGCTTCTTAAATGCAGTTGATAAACTATTGAGTATGGGTAAAATGTTTTAAACATTACAAATAGCGGTTATATTTTTAATGGAGTTGCCAGATTAATTTCAATATATGTTGGAATCTTGAGTACAAGAAAGCTGTCTTGAAGTGAAGGATACTACAGACATATAGGGCTTTCAACGTAATTTTCCCTAAGGTCTTTGGATCACCTTTTTCCTAGAATATAGCATTACTGTGACCAGGGTAGGTCTGTAATGACTAAATCCTTATGGGAAGAAAGTCATGAGTTCTCAATGGAAAGCCCACAACTGTAGTCTTAATGGTGTAGTTTTCTGCAGATATATGGCTGGCATATTTGTTGCCCAGTTACAAAGAATTGAAGTGGAAACACTCAACATATATTCTCTTCCCTGTGTTTGTAATGATTGTCAGTAGTTATATATCTATGGCATGATTGGAGTTACCTATTTAAGTCTTACCTGAACAACAATTTATAATTACCATTTCTGTCTTCAACATATTGGGTTTATCTGGTATGCACTTGGATCTGTTCCTTGATTGTTCCTGATTGCCCGTAGCCTTGATCTTGGACTGTTTATTGACTTTCCATCTTTACTGCTTGCACTGAGCTTTGTCTATGTCTGATTTGAGTTTTGTATATCTCTGAGTATTCTTCTATTCTTCTGCTATTTAATACTAAGCTACCACATTTTAAAAAATAAATGACCCTGGTGCAGTAACCTGAGGATACCCTGCAGTAAAGTCAAGGGTCATTTGCAGGGATCCCTGTTGAATACTAGGTGTTCTTTAGATTCTGTGACATGTAAATTCACTAATAGAGTAAGTGACACACTTACAGGAAAAAGAGTGGTCCTGTGCAGAAGATTTTTGTCATAAAGAATCTTAGGAATTTCACATAGTTATTAGTTACTTAGTAGCTGTATTTAGTGCCAAAATTGTCAGGCATTACTTGAAGAAATACACAGTCCTTGTACTCAAATCTGAATGATAATTTAATGACCAATAGCATCATATTATGCAGCGCTGTATTGAAATATACAAGTATTCACATCAGTCTTTGCCCATTGGAGCTTGCTATCAAAATTCCCTGACACACACAGGAGTCAATAAACCTACCAAAATATTTTGGATAGTGGGAGGAAACTAGAGCTCCTTGAGGAAACCCATGTAAGCACCAGGAAAAATAAACCCTACAGAGATAGGGCCCAGATCAGAATTAAACTCAGGACATATGCAGAAAGGTCTCAGGGGTGATAAAAGCAAATCAGAGTAATTAGCAATATGTCAGATCAAAGCCAAATTATGATCAGGCTTTTTGGAGCCTTCATGGAATAGACCTTTATTCAAGCAAGGAAGAGCTAAAGCACTGATCTTATATAGTTAAATCATTTTTGTAATTTGCCATGGCAGGAATGCAGATGCATAAACAATTATTCAGGTTTTGCAATGGTCTCAACATGCCTACCTAAGTAGAAGTAAAAAGGTTGAATGGAAGATTATTAAAGTTCCCATACTAATAGGAAGACTTCCATTCATAACATTGGACAGGTACCTAATTCAAATACAGGTGCATAACATTAATTTCATAGCAAGGTGAAATTTAAAAATAAAAGATGAGAATACCAACTTCTAGTGGTTGAACTCTAGTATTAGTTTGTGGAGTATGACCAAGCATAACAAATTGATGATAAAATTTCAATATACATATATTTTGAGATTTCAAATAGAGGGGGACACCCTTGCCCCGATTTTGATGTAACAAATGTGAAATGGTCCAGTTGGATCCTGGCCAGGTTTTAGGGGGTTAGGGTCCCGGTTGGACCTCCCATTGGTGTACGCTGGGCAGAACAGAGGCACTGCAGATAATACATATTAAGTTTAATATCTTTTACCAAGGGAGCCTGTTCTGCATTCGGACACCCCTGCACCACCTCGTTCCCTCCTTGAAATCGTAGTTTGTAGTAAGTCTTGCTTGTGCTCAAAGAAGAATTGACCATTGCTGTGCTCTGTGGCGTATATGTTAGTCCTGGGCATGTCCAAGTAATTGTGCGGATTGGGATTGTATGCATAAAATCACCATTTACATCACTTAATGAATCAGGCCTAGTGAGTTCAACTGCCATTGCAATTGTCACCTCTGTTCCTCTTTTGGAGGTCTCCACTTCCTCCTTGGTAACAACTGCTGCCGCTGCACATGTGGTACATAAGTCCTGGCTCTAATAGCAGCAATGAGCATGATACTAAAGCAGCACGACAGCAAAAGACTTCTCCACAAACAGAAGAGGATGAAAGTTTAGCAATTATAACGGGTAAAGAACAGTTACACTTGGCAGAGCTGACTATTTTAAGTTTCTACAGTGATTGGTTCTTGTTTATTGTCACCCTCTTCTGCTGTCTCCTTGTTTCACCCATGATGCACAGCCAGTTGCTACCCAAAAACTTCATCCACCAATATCTGCTTTATTACTGGGGTCTGATAATGCTGCTGCCTGTAATAACAACAAACACTTTCCACTCCAGCTTCCCAAACCTTGCATAAGTAATCTTATTTTGGTAGTGCAATCTTTACCTTTTGTTTCATATCATTGAATCTAATTTGTTTATATCATGATCACATTAGTGTACAGCACTGTTTAGTATGTGAGCGCTTTATAAATAAAAGGTAATAATAATAATAATAATACTAACAATAATAATAATAATAATAATAATATACTGTAGGGACTGCGTGGGCGTGTAAAGGGTTAATATACTGTGGGGACTGTGGTGAGTTTAAAGGGTTAATATTCTGTGTGGACTGGGGTGTGTGTAAAGGGTTGATATGCTGTGGGGATTGTTTTGTGTGTGTGTATAAAGGGTTAATATACTGTGGGCACAAGGGTGTGTGTAAAGGGTTAATATTCTGTGGGGATTATTTGTGTGTGTGTTTAAAGGGTTAAAATACTGTGGGGACTGGGGTGTGGATTGTGTATGTAAAGTGTTAATATATTGTGGGGACTGGGGTGTGGATTGTGTATGTAAAGTGTTAATATACTGTGGACACTGGGATTTTTGTCTGGGATTAATAAACGTTGATAATAAACATTGTGTGATACAATGTATATATACATAAGCTAAACTAAATTAAAAGTAATAAATAAATTCAGTGAATAAATTCAAAGAACACTGTCCCACCATGCGGCTGAACACGTTGTTTTTAAACCATTTTCTAATAAATTAAATGTATTAAACATATGATATTAAATTCTATTAAATTAACAATAAAGTACTTTAAATATTTACATGAGATGAAAAACAAAAATCTAATATAATAAGCTATAAACGAATGATTGAACAATCCTATCCCAATTTTAACTAGTAATATCAGAAGTTTGAACTTCCACCCCTCTATTCATAGTAACCCCAGTTAAATCTAGTGAGCTACAGAGGCGTATTATAGAAAGCAGAGGTAACCCATAATTTTAATTACTCACTACCAAGAGCAAATTTCTAGAGAGGGGTTTCCATGCCACACCACTAGATTGGATATGACAAACCCCTCCCATTCCATTGAAATACACAGCAAATGCTGTGTGCACTGTTATTACACTCATGCAGTTCCTGCTTCACAAGCAGAGCAGTGTGAAACAGGACATACCTCCCAACAATCCTTGCAGTTAGGACAACGTCTTGACTGAGCGGGTAAGTGACCCAAAAATGGGACTACCCAACCAGAATAAGGACAGTTGGCAGACTGTGTTGTTCACTCACTTCTATTCCTGATGCTTTCACTATTTGCTGCTCGTGTCTTAAGCTCCATTGCTGCTTGACTGCATCTGGAATGTTGGGCTCTGTTTGTAAAAAAGGATAAATACATGAGGTATGGAAAGTCTAACAGTGAAGGAACCATTTAGGTCTCCCTCCTGCAAACAACCCCAAAGTTAAATCAATAACACCCAAGTTTAATATTTAGGCCTCCCTACCTGCAACCAACCCAACATAGAATTAATAGCATTCACATTTAATAACTAAACCTATTATCTAAACATGCAGTGTTATTAAATTAATTTTATTCACACTTACGAAATACACACATTTTCTTCCCAAATAGCCCCGAGCTTAAATAATTAGTATTTACATTTAATAAGAAACCATCCCCAACCCACATGTAGCCCAATATTACATTAATGGCATTCACATTTAATAAATACACATATTTCTTCCTCAAGCATCCTCATTATTAATATAATAGCATCCATGTTTAGAAATTAGACCTATTTACCCCATAGTGTCCAGGAATTAAATAATTGTTATTCACATTTAATAAATAGCCCTCCTTCTCCCAAACTCAAACCCCACATTCAATTAATAGCCCAAAACTACCCAAACATGAAATAAATAGTCCTATCACTCCACCTTAAATGAATAGGCATTTACCATACTCCACTATTAAATTAAATAGCCCCCGCCATCAAATAAATTGTCTCTACTGATAAGTTAATATATCCTACCAACTATGATTAACACCTACCCACACCATTAAATAAATAGTCCAGGTTCCACCAACATTACAGTAAGAGCCTCTTCCTCCAGACTTTCACACTTTTCTTCTTCCACCGGTGCTTAGTTGCAGAGGTAAGAGTCTGTCTCTCTTCTTTCCAGCACAGTGGGAGGGTACGCAAGTCATGTGGTGCTCACCCCACGGGACATAGGATGTAGGCGAAGCAGGGGTCGGCACATTTTGTGGACCCATTCCGTTTCTCTGCCTGCAGTGTACTTGTGTTGTGTTGGTTCCCGGGAGGATGGCCTGCCTGTAAGGAACTTATCGACCACAGAGGGGATTTTCTGGGCAACTGGAAACCTCCCTAAGTGCATGCCTGACCACCATAAGGACAAAGGCCTAATAATATCACCTAATAGGAAACCAATATCAAGCAAATTTCTTATATAATTTAGTTTATTTATTATTGTTTTATATGTTTTATATTTTATGCCCAACAAAAAAGATTTATATAACAAAAATAAGAATAAACATACAAAATTACCTAAAGTTAAATTCTAGATATTCATTTATCCCCTCAGGGTAAAGTGTCCACAATTTAAAGATCCAAAAGATTTCTTTTTCACATAGTTTTCAAAATTTATCCCCACACTGCATAGTGGGCCAAACCCACAACGGCAACAGTAAGATTAGTAGGGTTTGCATTATTATTGAGAATATTTTGCCTATGTTCCTTAAATCTAACCCTTAAAGGTCTAGTCGGCCTGCCAACATATTGTAGTCTGCAAGGACACCGTGGGATATAAATTATGTAAATCGTATTGCAATTACAAAAAGAGGAGATATTAACATTTTCTCCAGACATCTTCAAATTAACATGGTTATATTTTTATATTTACTTTTGATATGTTTACAGGTGGTACATCTTATTTTAATATTTTCTCCAGAAACCTTTGAATTGACATGATTATGTTTATTTTTCTTTACAGGTGATATATCTCATTTTTTTACATCTGTAATTATATTTGGGTTTTTCGGGAAGGCCCAAAATCATACTAATAGAAGTGGGTTTCCTTCACTTTTAAAAAACTAGGAGTAAACTGACTCTTAAAAATTTAATTATTTTTGAAATTATTTGGTTGTTTTAGAAATAGCACTAGTCAAAATTTGGGGGTAATTTTATCAAACTGTGAGTTTTCCAATGTGTTTGAAAAGTGGAGATGTTGCCTATAGCAACCAATCAGATTCTAGTTATCATTTATTTAGTACATTCTACAAAATGACTGCTAGAATCTGATTGGTTGCTATCAACAACATGTCCACTTTTCAAACCTGACGGAAACTCAAAGCTTGATACATTTACCCCTTGATCTTGTTTTAATAAGTAATACTTTTTATGTGTAATCATTTTGATTTGTTCAGACTTAGGGTTATATTTTGATATAGATTTATTCCCAAGCTGGCAGGACCGGTATATCCCTCTTCATGCGTCTCTGGTCATGAAGGGAGAGCTTTGTTCATCAAACAGTAGGTTATTCAATGGAGAAAAATGCCTTTCTTTGTTGAATAACCACTGAATAATGGTATGAAATTTATTACCGCTCCACTTCAACCTAACAAATTGTATCATTGCTTTGGACATATCCTCATCTACTAAGTATTTATTACTAACAGGAAGAGTAAGAATTGTTTGTGAAAGTGCAATATTGTCTGCAGTGTAAATTATGTTTTGTATTGTCAATTCCCAATTGTAAAGCGCTACGGAATTTGCTGGCGCTATATAAATAAATGTTGATGATGATGATGAGTGTTGTGTGCCTTTTTTAAACTAATATGCTTGCTTTTAAGAAGCACGCATTAATATTGCATATGAAATCTACAGCATCTACAGGGGTGCCGCATTTAGCATGTTCTGATGGTATGAGCATATTGTTATGCCCACATGGAAGAAAATAAACTTTATTTGCTGTAAGACATATTAAAATTATATTTAGCAAGTGGAGAGGGTGCATTTATATGGTCTGGTTTGTGAGAGGAGAATTTTTCCTGTTATGATTGGATAGAGAGGGGTTTAAAAGGTTGGAGTGGATACTAGTTCATGCATGTCCCCTCCGTAGCTTGGTTACATATCATACGGTAGTGGCACACATTGGCCCATTTCAGTTGGACTATCACCATCAAGCTAAAAGATGCTAGCCAACCCATTGCCTGATACCAGAAGATAACACAAACTGATATCACAATTTGGGAAGAGAGTGTGTACTTTAATTTTAATGTACTATATCAGTGTTGGCTAACCTGTGACACTCCAGGTGTTGTGAACTACAAGTCCCAACATGCTTTGCCAATATACAGCAGCTTATTGCTGGAAGGGTATGCTGGGACTTGTAGTTTCACAACACCTGTAGTGTCACAGGTTAGCCAACACTGTACTATATGATATTAATTACACTACATTGTTGTGCATCTATTAAATAAAAGCATTACCATACCTCCCAACTACCCGGCATTTGGACATCATGATGGGGTGTGGTCATGTCACTATGAGGGCTGCTTAGCACTGTAAACCTAGTTCACCACTATTCTACTGTTATGTCTATATATATTGTTTGCAATAAAGCTTCTCTGATGCAATCACTGTGGTTCCAAAGCACAAAGGTAGTATAACAAGACAAAGTTTGGTATGCATATGCATGCATTTGTTAGCACTAACACAAGCTTCTATAAGAACACAGCTAAGGAGCCCAGATTAAGGTGTAAACACACAATATTTATTGCACAGATATGTTTCAAGAAAATGCAGTATTGTACAAGCCGGGTAGTGTAGATAACACATAAGGCACAAGTCCAAGGTCCAGGAGGCAGGTGCTGCCAATGCAAGCAGCATGTAATGCAGAAGGCTAAAAGCGGGTCCTAAGATTCCCCCCTCCCCTTTTAGGGCAGATTCCAGACGCCTGTATTATCAAAAGTGGTTAAAACATTCCGAATCATAGTGCACTGTAAGCAGCCCAGCATGCAAGTCCTCGTTAAAGGGTGGAGAGGCGATGGAGATCAAGCTAGAGGGAAGTTGAGGCACTGCAGACTCTGTTCTTTTCTTTCACCATTTCTTCTTGTGAGCATTCCTTGGAATGGGAGCCTCAACCAATTGGATGGAACACAGTGGTACTTCCTGGCCAGATGTGATAGGTGGTATTGTCGAATGTACAGATGCCCCACAAGATGGCATAGTGGGAGATGTGGCAAACTTGCCAATTACTGCCTCAGTAAAGAGTTGCATGTCCGATAGGATGATCAGTCTCAATATATGGGTTTGCCCATTCCAAGGCTTCCCCTCTATAGTGAGATATCAAAAACAGTACCTGTCTATTTGGGTCACTAACAAGACTAAGTTCAGGGGAAATATATGAAGCACCAAACCTCAGAAGAGCACTAAGTTGTGAAAGGTTGAAGATTGAAGACGGTTCAGACTGGAGAAGCAGAGGAGGTACCACTGCACAAGGTGATCGCTTTGTAATATCCAAAAAATTAACAATTTTTTATATTATATTCTGTGTTATTTCTGGAAGAAAGAGAAAAATGTGCTTGTTTGAGGCACTCAGCGATCATCAAATTGTAAAATATCTGACTCTTTATTAGTTAAACTTAAAATTGAAGATAAATCCCTCCAAATCTAATAGCGAAATATAAAACCTATGAGTGACTACTAAAGTGAATTAAAATAGCAAAAACAGTATTTGCTATGCCTCGCTACTATGTCTATAATATTGTATTATTGAATCCTAAATATAGTAATATACATCACTCCATACTGATATAAACTTAATCAGATTGAATAATATTATTCAACTAGTGGTGTGGTCATTATATAGTTGACATTAACCGGACTGACCTCTCCAGTTACTAGATATAGAGACCTCATAGCAGCTATAAGCGCTATATTAGGTGTCCTACATTAGTTATAACAAACAACTGAATAAGATCACCTGGTTTGAGTATTATTAGAACTTAGTTATACCGGTAGAATTACTTGAGAGAGATCTTAATAAACTAATTTGTAGGACAACCATTTACCAATGTCATATAAGAATGAACTGGAGAGGTCAGTCCGGTTAATGTCTACTATATAATAACCACACCACTAGTTGAATAATATTATTTAATCTGATTAAGTTTATATCAGTATGGAGTGATCTATATTACTATATTTAGGATTCAATAATACAATATTATATACATAGTAGCAAGGCATAGCAAATACTGTTTTTGCTATTTTAATTCACTTTAGTAGTCATTCATAGGTTTTATATTTCGCTATTAGATTTGGAGGGAATTATCTTCAATTTTAAGTTTAACTAATAAAGAGTCAGATATTTTACAATTTGATGATCGCTGAGTGCCTCAAACAAGCACATTTTTTTCTTTCTTATTTTCTTCTGGTTCAGACTGGAGACCCTTAGCAGGAGACAGCTCGGAGTGGAGACCCTATGCAAGGGACGGCCCCACCTCTGCTCTGCTTCCTTTATCAGTTGGAGTACCACAAGGCTCAGTCCTAGGTCCTCTGCTATTCTCTATCTACACCACTTCTCTTGGAAAACTAATAAGCTCCTTTGGATTTCAGTATCTTCTCTATGCGGATGATACACAAATCTATCTATCCTCTCCTGATGTTTCACCCTCTGTGTTGTATCGCGTTACTGACTGCCATTGTGCCATTTCATCTTGGATGTCTTCTCACCAACTCAAACTCAATCTTTCAAAAACTGAATTGATAATATTCCCACCCAAAAACAGAAGCTTCCTACCTGACATTTCAATTTCTGTTAATAACATGATCATAAAGCCCACCCCGCAAGCTCGCTGCCTAGGTGTAATCCTTGACTCACAACTATCATTTATTCCCTAAATCAACTCTATATCTAAATCATGGTACATATATCTAAAGAACATTTCCAGAATACGCACATATCTCACACAAGACACCGCAAAAACCTTAATTCATGCACTCATCAACTCCCGCTTCGAGTATTGCAATTCCCTCCTTACTGGTCTTCCCAAAGTCAGACTTGAACCCCTACAATCTATTTTGCACGCAGCGGCTAGATTGATTTTCTTTGCAAACCGTTGTTCCTCTGTTGAGCCACTCTGTCAGCCTCTACATTGGTTGCCTGTATTTCAACAAATCCAATATAAAATTCTTCTACTAACATACAAGGCCATCAACAAAAGTGCACCGACATACATTTCATCTCTTGTCTCAAAATATCTCCTGACTCAACACCTCTGTTCTGCACAAGATCTACGTCTTTCTTCCACTCACATCACATCTTCCCATTCTCAGTTACAAGACTTTTTTCGGGTGCACCCACTTCGTGGAATTTCCTCCCTCGCACATTAAGACTTTTCTCTAGTCATGAAACCTTCAAGCGTTCTCTGAAATCCCACCTCTTCAGACAAGCTTATGATATTCCTCAACCACCATCTTAATCTCCCTAGGTTACCCTATTACCACCCTCTATACATCTAGCACAAGGCAACAACCCTCTGACCAACATTGCTACACACACAGCCCATTCAATATTTTTATCTTTGCATTCTAGCTGGTCTGGTGTGCAATATGATGTAGCACATGCCCTTGTGTTTCAAACTCCCATTGTCCTATAGATTGTAAGCTTGCGAACAGGGTTCTCTAACCTCTCTGTCTGTATGTATTACCCAGTATTGTCTTATTAATGTTGTCCCCAATTGTAAAGCGCTACGGAATTTGCTGGCGCTATATAAATAAATGTTGAGGATGATGATGATGACTGGAGAATGGCCCGGATTGGGCACACTTGGAGGACAGCCCGGAGTGGGCACACTTGGATGACGGCCTGAACTGGGCACACTTGGAGAATGGCATGGACTGGGCCCACTTGGACTGGACAGCACTGGGAGAAGCCTCGGACCAGAAAGCACTGGGAGTAGTTTCAGGCCAGACAGCACTGTGAGAAGCCTAAGAGCAGGCAGCACTGGGAGAAGCCACTGAATGGACAGCACTAAGTGTCAACTCAAGCTGAACCGTATTAAGTGGCAACTCAGGCTGAACCGCATTAATTGGCAACTCGGACTAAACCGTATTAAATGGCAACTCTGGCTGAACCGTTAGCAATGTCTCTGGAACGGACTTTAAGGGCACGGACTATAAGGGCACCACCCCCTCTCGGCCCTCCTAGGTAGCCTTCAGAGAGGTAGATATAGACAGGTCAGGCAAACCGGGTCAGAACCGTGCAGAAGATAGTAGCCGAAGGAGCAGACAGAGGCAGAGTAAGGAAAGCAGGAGTTGAGCCAAAGGCTGTCAGCTTGGAACTGGAAACATTTTCCTATTGTTGGCAACTTTGTTTCCTGGATACATTTAACAATGTACTTAACTTATTGTAATAACAACACAGAACCTTTTATATATCTCTATATTTAGATCTGTGGCAGTATAGAAATGTAATATGCACTACTTAAACAAACACTGTGCATAGCAATCACAAATTAGGACTATGTAAAACAATATTACCTTCTTCCCTCTAGGTTCACTCCAGCACCTCTGATGGACTCTCAAAGTAGGAATTTATAAACACAAGATGTAAAATAAAAGTATAGAACAATATGCATTCTTACCTTATGTGACACATCGTCCACCCTTTGTTGATAAACCAAACTCCGTAGGTCTTCGATTTCTAGACTATTGTTAAGTCCCCTCAGAGAAACTCAATCTGTTATGTCCGTATCTATCATTTGGAATAAAGATTCTCCGATGCAATTGCTGTGGTTCCAAAGCACAAAGTTTTTATTCGCAATAGCATAACAAGGCAAAGTTTGGTATGCATATGCATGTGCCTATTAGCACTAACATAAGCTTCTATGAGAACACTCTGGTTTCCAAAGTAGAGGTGAACAATTTATACACAGTACAGCTGTAAAATTGCAGTGACATCATGAAGATACACAGTTACAGTATTAAGGTATTCATAGGTCAAAGGGTCTTGACCTCCCAATAACTCAATGTGGTATTGGTGAATTCCTCCGGTCATTGTTCTTTGAGATTGCCAGGTGTCCTTCTTCAGTTTTCCTCCTCTAGACTTGTGTTAGCTGTTTTTTATGATCCCTGTGAACTGGCTATTTGGTATTTGAAAAAATTATATTATTTATAACTAGTGTTCGCAGGGTGCGAACGCTATGTAAACAACACCGGAAACGTTCCCATGTGATTGCGAACTCAATGTAATTAATATGTTATAAACATTAGTTAGCTTTTTCATCACATTATATTTTATATTAACTAAAATAAATAAAGTAAACTTATTTGCGTGTTGTTATTTGCTAAAATAATTATTCAATTGTGTACTTTTTGCATTGCATTATTAGTCTACAGAAAATTTTGATTAAACACTTTCATCCTATTATTAAACTTCAACACCACATATGTACTATGTAGGGGAACAGTGAACGGAACATACCTCCTAGCGTTCCCATTCGCGAAACAAACATGTTCCCAGGTGGGACAAAGCTCTTAAATCGGGTCTGTCCCACTGAATTTGGGACTGATCTGCTGAAATTGGGATAGCTGGGAGGTATGTATTACATGATGTCTCACAGTAAAAATCTTAATTTACGATGCAGAGGCCTTTTATATGCATTATACTAATGGTATTTTTAAAGCAGTAATGCTATCTTTGTAACAGTAATGCTTAACCAGTGTGTCAGAACATGTGTGTGTCAGCATATCAGAGTGGATGCGCACATGTATTTGATGTATATTTAACGGTGATAGAATTTGCACTTCCTCCAAATGAATAGATTCAGACAAGATTTATCTTGACTTGTTAAGTACATTCATATTTGTTCCTGATTATAGTTTTGTTTATTACAATTTTTTAACATTTGGTGTGTCATGGAAAAAATAATTACATATGTCAGCAAATGGGTCAGCATTGCTATAACATGTAAATTTGTATTCCTCACCAGTGGCACACAGAATCAGGTGAGAAACTGTATTGTTAACATTTATATATATATATATATATAGGGCCAGCATACTCTGTCTGCAAGTATATATTTGCTATAGTTATATTGTAAAAGGACTTTGCTGTCTAAATTTGCCTTCAATAATACTAAAACATTTTGTATGTTGCACATCAAAATAGATTTGATGAAAATACCACTTTATGTCATATTTTTGCCATTGTAGTACAATTTGCTTTGCATATGTCTCACATGTGTAAGCAAATCTGATTGTTGCTTCTAATAAGCTTTTAAGTGTATTATTCAGTGGATCAGATAAATGGATTGAAGTGGTAATGATTCTGTTTAGCACTCAAGCATGGCTGTAATATCCAAATAAATGAGGAAATCCCAAGGGCCAGGATGGTTGATATGGTTCTTCACGGGATAATGCATATCAAAGCTAATGGATGATAAAAGGAGAGAAGCTGACAGCAATAATTGGGGATTAAAGGGTTGGTCTGGGGAAAGATTAAAACATGTTATAGTGTTCTTTATAAATAAAGGATTAAAATAAGGAATTACAATGAGGAACTAGTACAATGATAAATCAAACTATACACTGTATACAAATTTAAACAATTAATTGGTGGTGGAGATTAAGTATATTTTAAAGCGTTAAGAGGTGTCAGAAATCAGTATTTTTCAATAGACCCTTGCTCTATATAGGTCCAATAATGTACACAATATTGGTCTATAAAGTCACAAATGTAAAGAAAGGAAATGAGAATATTATCGAAGGTGAACGCATTTGTTCTATATTAGCAGCATATTGAAAGAAAATTCATCTTAATTAAGGGATTGGTTAAATGTAGGCTGTTATTTGTGAAGTATTCACTTGTGTAAGACATGTTGGAGATTTACCTTCAAAACTACACTCATCGGGCCTGCGTCATAAAGGAGAATATTCTCCACAAAATCATTCCAGATCCAGATGATCTTGAAGTGAAAAATGCACTTACTACAGCCTATGATTTAGTGGAGTGAATGGGTTGGCTAATGGGTGGATTCATGTAGGCAATGTACAGTAAGGGCCTTCCCGTGCAAGTACATCCAGGTCAACCTCTGGCACCCTGAGAAGTACACTGAATATCAGCTGTATCTCCTGCTCCAGCTAGGGGTTTAGCTTAAGTGCTTGCACCACCAGCACAACACAGTGTAAAAACAAATAAAGAATGGAAAAAAACAGCATTCCGCACCCCAAAAATATTAACCCTTGTGCTGCCAGCCATAGCAGGTAGTAGCAAAGTCAGAGGGACAAAAGCATGGGGTCCCCCTGTTTTTACTACAACCAACACTAGACTTAGCAAGCTGGGGCTAGTAACACTATAGCACAGAACCTGCAGCGTGGTGTGCCCCTGCCATAATGACAAGGCAGCCTCAGGCTGGTCTGCGCGAGTCTGGATTCCCAAAGGAATCCCCCTGATTTTGTTACTACTAACCTAGGCTGGCAGCGCTAAAGTTAATCTGTTTAAGGAGGGGGGGCACGCTGTTTTTCAAAATAAAAAAAAATATTTTTCCACTGTATTGTGCCTGCAGCAACTATAATGCCACCGTCATGTTGATGAATGACACTCAGGGCTAGATTTACTAAGCTGCGGGTTTGAAAAAGTGGGGATGTTGCCTATAGCAAACAATCAGATTCTAGATTTCATTTATTTAGTACCTTCTACAAAATGATAGCTAGAATCTGATTGATTGCTATAGGCAACATCCCTACTTTTGCAAACCCGCAGCTTAGTAAATCTAGCACTAAGTGTCTGATGTAGAAGAGTAAAAATGCACCCATAGTCAACAACACATGGATATGAGATTAGGTTCTTGTTGACTATACAGGATCTGATTTACGTGCAGATGTTAAAATAACACATGATATGCTCCTTAATGTGAATGTCGACAATCTCACTATGGACATTTCTAATCTGTCACCGGAATGGAAGTGTCGGCATTTAGCCTGTCGACATTTTCATGTCAACAGGATAACTGCTGACATTTACAGTATCTGAATTACATACCCAACCCATATTAATTTGTGTTATAGTAGAATAAATGTCCTCCTGTCCCTCAAATGCATTTATTTAATATTACCTTTAATATAAAAGATCATGGCTCCAATTTACCAGTGCTTTATATCTGCAGGGGTTTAGGCCAATGAGCTTTGCAGGGTGGTGTTGTGGATCGCCCGCTGTAGGCTTCTTTGGTTGCCTGGGGAGCAGATCTGCCATTGGAGAGGAATGGGCAGTGAATCACAAGGCTGCCTGTTGCTGAGTGGGGCGAAGGCTGTCAAGAGACTGTGAGTGACTTGTGACTTTGCAGTGCCAACTTCAACCCAAAAGGAGGTCAACTGCGCAACAGAATCAACACAATAGGTAGGAACAAGTTAATAGAGGATATGTGAAAACAGGGAATATGTGATAACAGGGCATATGTGACAACATAGGATATGTGAAAATAGGCACAACAGGGGATGTGTGAAAACAGGCACAACAGATGATTTGTGAAAAAGGCACCACAAGGGATATGTGAAAACAGGCACAACAGGGGATATGAGAAAATTAAAACAAGTTCTTTTTATTTCCCTATTACCTGATTGGCCTTTGCATGAGAACAGAGATTTGCAGAAGGTTGTGAAGTAATAATAACAGGTAGGTTGCAATGACACAGTCCACCAACAATCTTGCCCTTCATACTCTCTTTTTCCCCCTCTCTCTGCTGTCCTCCATCTCTCAGGACAGGACATCTCAATGTCCTGTCCATTCCCCTGCAGTGTTTCATCTTTAATCTTACTCACCTCCTCCCACCCACCATCACTCCTCCACATTGTTTTCAATCTTATTCTCTCTTCGCAGACTTTCAGGATGATGAGAATCAGTTGGAGACACAAAGATCAGAGACCAACTATTCATTTTAAAGTAATTGAAAACGTTATGTTCTTTTAGGTGAGTCTTGTTAAAGAACAAATAAGGGTTATTAATCTGTGTGTTTGAAGTTTAACATGGTTTTCTTCACTGATTACACAAAGATCTTTGAATTTCTTATAATTACAACTTGAGTGACAGAAAATTTCTACTGTGCTTTCTGTGTGGGCCCAATGGGTTGCTGCTTGTTATTGCAATCTACAGTATATGGCACACCAATGCATGTGTCTATTTTCTCATAAAGTATTATACCTCGCCTGTGCTGGTCTAAAACTGGTCATCTGATGATGTTTGAGCCATGATATCCAGGTTACATATGTTACCAGATTAGTATCAATAAATTTCTATTATTGCCACTCTGTATTTATATATTATATGTATAACTTATATCCTTCATGCATTTATTATTATTACAAATGTATAATTATATATACACTCACTGGCCACCTCATTGGTCACAATTTTTTGTACTGGGCAGGACCTTTGTCTGCAGAACAGCTTGAATTACTTAGAGGTTCCTCTGCCTTTTTGCCATGCAGCAAGCAGTTGTTGTAGATTTTTCGGCTAGATGTTCATGCTGTGAAACGTTTGTTCCAATATTTCCCAGAGGTGCTCTACTGGATTGAGGTCTGGTGACTGTGGAGAACTTTAGAGCACACCAAACTCATTGTCATATTTACGGTCTAGCTTGAGATGATGTGTGCATTGGGATACAGCGCATTATGCAACTGGAAGTAATCATTGGAAGTTTGGTAGACTGCATATAAAAGGGATGCACATGATCAGCAACAATACAATGGTAGACTGTGGCATTTAAACAATACTCAATTGATATGAGCCTAATGTGTGCCTAGAAAACATTCCCAACAATGTTACGCCAACACCTCCAGCCTGTAGAGTTGACACAAGGCAGGATGGCTTCATAGATTTATGTTGTTTATGCCAAATTCTTGCAGCAGACATCAAGATGTGTCATACCATGCAATGCTTTTCCAGCCTTCAACTGTCCAGTGTTGGTGAGCCTGTGCCCACTGTAGCCTCAGTTTTTGGTTCGTAGCTGACATGAGTGGAACTCGGTGAGGTCTTCTGCTGCTGTAGCAGATGCACTTCAAGGAAGGATGTGCTGTGCATTCAGAGATGCTTTTCTGCATACCACCCATGGTTATTTGTGTCACTGTCGCTGTCAGCTGACACCAGGCAGGCCATTCTCATCTGACGTCTCTCAATAACAAAACCTTAAACAATAAGAAAGGTGCGCCAAAAGCTAGAAAGAATCTTCAGAAATATGAAGGAAATCGTGTGCTTCTATATATTAAAAATATTTTTTGTCACAAATAAAATAATTATTAAAAAGACTTGATATAAACAGATATCGATATCTGAAAAATAACTAGATTTAAATAATAGTACTGAATAGATATACAAGAATCAACAAACAGATTCAGAAACACAACATGCATGCACCTTTAACAAAAATATATCTTAGTTGTCTAAACAATAATCTGTATCTCTATTAATATGCTGTTCAAGAGATTATAATCATAAAGGGTGGGTGGCCAGTCCACTCCTTTCTTAAATACAATTAATGTCCACTGCATGCATGTCCTTTTTAAATACAATGACTTTATTCCATATTGATTGGTGCTCCAACCTACGTGGTTTTATACAAACAGCTTTATTCACAGAATTGTTACAAAAAGAAAAAAGAACAATAAAAAAATAATCTCACCCAATGTAGCAGGTAGGCTGTTAGGGAAAGGGAATCCCCATCTTATATTTTATAATACAGCCACAGTTGTAATAATTCCAAAACGAAGGGTGTGATGATCCTCATAGAAGTCCAATAGATCATGTTACACTGTCCTGCATAGTAGCCAGAGCAGACTTTGAACGCAAAGTAACCACCTCAAAGAATAGTATATCAGAGTGTTAAGGCACAGCTCAATCTATTAGATAGTCTACTGTGGTAGGTTGGCTGTTAGGGAAAAGGAATCCCCTCTTCTGTTTTACAATACAGCCTCAGTTGCAGAGATTGCAAAAAAGAAGGTGTAATGGTCATCATCTGAGTCTAATAAGCTCCTGTTGCACTGTCTAACACGGTAGTTATTAGGGAAAGGAAAACCCCTCTTTCGATTAGCAGTACAGCTATAATTGCAATGGTTTCATACCAGGGAGTAGGTATCCTCATACAAATACAGTGAATGCTGTTACACTCCGAAAAAAGACAAAAGAAGTGGCTACTATAGGAATCCCAGCTTGTATCTAAGTATCTAAGTTGGAAATTACTTTCAAGGGAACAAAATATGCAACCATGGAGACGGAGTGCCTTGCTAAAAAATGGGCCGCAAAAGCTCAGGCTATTGTCCTCTGGGCAGAGTATTCTCATTGGTAATGGATCATGCACCTTCTTGGTGGATGCAAATGCCAAGGTAAACCATTGGGCTTGACATTGCAATTTTTCAGATTCATAGTGAAACATAGACCAGGGATTTTGCATAAAAATGCAGATGCATTGTCACTCAAATTTTTGCTCCTCGCGAAGTCTGCTACTTCTACCCGACCTTAGTGACGCCAGAGGGAGGGATATGAGAAGATGGAGAGAAACTGCAATTTGTGATCTATAGGTGCTGTTATTTTGTGTGTGGGATGCAAGGTCTTTAACTTTAGAGAGGGTGTTCCCATGTAGTTGGTAGAAGCCAGACATGCTATGAATTTCATCTATGCTTTGCTTATTTTGATGCATGGTGAGAAAATCTAACTGAGGCTAGTTGAACCAAGACACTGGACTGGTGTGATATATCACGCTGAAGTGTGTGAAGTGTAACCATCTAGCCCCAGGAGACAGCACCCCTAATCCATGCTGTTTGCATCTGTGAAAATGTGTGTGAATTAGAAAAAAAACATTACATATGACTTAAACCTTGGATCAGGAATGGTTGCCAAGATATAATAATGCACTGAAAGTAGAATCCAATATCAAGATGCTGCAAATCCTTGTGCTCTGGTGAAACAAACACAAACAAAACTTGGCAGAAAACTTTACTTCCATCTCCTCCTTCAGCTTCTCCAGCTGCTTTTCAAGTGTATGATTTGACTCATGCTAGCATTATCTGGAATAGTTTAATTTGCTATGATTTCACATAGTTTGAGTAGCCTGCATAAAACTGAAAGGATTATGGAGTAACATATCTCACCTCTCCCTATCTTATGGTTTTATGTGTTTTTGATGGTTTTTTGCTGATCCTTTAGTCGCTGAAGCATATAAAATATGGAATTCCACCTTGTTACAACCTCTTGCGTAAAAAAAAAATCATGAAGATAATAAAGATTTAAAATGAGCTTTTATTACAAAATATAACAATAATTATAACAATTTTGAAAAAAATAATCCGGAAACATTGGAATATTTTGCTAAAAAGTTATACTTTAGCTCAGCAAGTCTTAGAGATCACCTTGTGAAAGGTGTTCTCTCTGAAAATCAAGTAGGAAAGACCAATACTAAAGGATTTCATCATTCTGGAACATAACATATAGAATTAATAACTTAATTACAAGTAACTCAACAAATGTTATCTATATTTTAGAGTGTAAATTTAGCTTAATATATGTGGGCAAAACCACAAGAATGTTGCAAAAAAAGAATTAATGAATATCTTGACAATATTAAAAAAGACATAGATATGCATTCTGTGTCAGCTCATTTTAAGAAATGCCATCAATGTAATAAAAAAGACCTCATTAATTTCATTGGGATAGATCAAATTAGACCCAATTGGAGGTATATAAATATCGACACCATGCTATTCTAAATGGAAAGGAAATGGTTCTTTAGGTTAGAAAGTGTGATTCCACAAAGCTTAAATAAAGATTTTTAAATTAAATGTTTCTTAAACTGATTGAATTTCTCTTTGTTTCTCCAATGACGAAGAAATTGATTACATTGAAATACCAGCACTAGTAATAAGGACGATAATCTCTATTTTACTTTGGCATGTACATACTTACCTTTGTAACCGCATATATGTATTGAATTGAATTATTAAATGATTAGCTATTGCTTTGATATTGAAAATCTCCTCAATTAATGTGAGGTTTAGAAAATAAGGATGTATCAATCCATTTGTATTATATTTATGAATAATTATATTATATTTGCAAACACGTGCTATATGTTTAGAACTATGTTTCTGGAAATTTACATTATATCTGTAAACATGTTTTGTTTCCAAAACTGAAAGGGAGACTTGGAACTCACACTTGAAGATAACCAGGAAGTTCAGATATCTATTGATGGTACCACACGTCCGGTTTTTAATATAGCACCAAAACTTCAGGTTTGCCGATTTTTATGTAATTTTATTATTAAAGGTTTATAATGGTATATTTTCTTATAATGACATCTCAAGTTGAAATAAAATTATAATTACAAAAGGAAAAGCTTCTATTTGAGATATGTAATATACAAGACGTCACTTTCGGTTTCGGGAATAATAACACATTTTAAACAATGTGTTTAATCCTGTATTTGGTTGATAAATATGATCATTTAAAGGTTAGAACAATGTTTATATATAGAGAACGTTATTTGGAACTTGAAATTATGTTATTTTGATAAAAGTTTTCTGAGTAAGCTATCTAAGTATCTGATTGGTCATCTATAGTTTAAATATGGCACTTGCACACTTCAGTTCATTGTCCTTGATAAAGATTTATTTTGTAAGTCGAAACACATTGATAAAAAGGAATTGAAGTGTGAGGGATTCAAGGACTCTTCCTTCCCAATTTTCCAGATTTGGGGACATTGTCCAATTGTCATAAAACCTTCAGAAATTCCTGGGAGATTGATACTATCTAAATTGTTTGTTTATCGCTCAGCTGTTCTTCCATTTGGTAGGAGTATCATTGTATACCTTAATTAATTTTTTTATCTTGTTGTTTTTAATATATTTTGTGGATTTGAAGAAAATTGTACTTTGAATGCAAAATTATGCTATAATCCTCCTTTTTGTTTGAGTCTCACGTGGATCTCATACTTATTGAGGATTGCAATATGAAGATAAAGAAACTTCTAAAACCTGATTTAAAAATCATTTTGGTAGGAATTGAATCTAAAGCGGGCACCTGTGTAAACACAATTTTCTCATTCACTGAGAGAATTGCAAAGAAAAGAGCTTCTTGAAGGTTCATCATAAATATATTAGATGTCTTATTCAAGAACTTCTCTGGTAGGAGTAGAATCACAACTACACATTTGAGGAAATTGTTTCATCACGTCTTACAATAAATTTTCACATTGGTGGAGAGTCACAAATTATTTAGGTTTTTTTTTTTTTGCTGATGATATTCTAAAATGGATTGAACTATGTATGTTTTATGTTTGTGATTTTTTATATAATATGGATGAATAACATGCAGTCATGAAGAAGCACGAAATACAGTCCATGTACTTGAATTCTACAAGACTAATATAAGTATTTATTATTATTTTCAAATTATTTGGGTTACCCAATAGCGCTGGAAGTCTAATATGCCATCTATATTTATTCACTTATATGTTAATAGAGGAATGTACAATCTATAATTTTAGATTTTGGGCTGTTTTTGGCCTGTGGGGTGCTGTTCTGTATACTACTTTTATTGTTTGCATGGCATTTTTTTTAGTTAAACCAGCAATACATATTGTAGTTTCCAGGGGTATAGGTAATAGGAACAAGACAAAAGATGGTGCAGGGGCATAGGTAAAAGGTAAAGTATGAAGGAAGAGACAGCTTAAGAATGGGAATGTCAGGAATGCAGCCACCATAAAACACAAGTAGTGATAAAGGATGGAAATGCACATACACAGATTTTTTTTAGGGAGGGAATTATTCGGGGCACAGATGGGACAAGTGTATAAAAATAAATCATGCTAGCACACTTCATTCATTCATATTTTCCATACCCCCACTTCTAAATTTCCACTTTGACCACTGGTTGAAAAGGAATTGAAATGGAATTTGGTAGCACACATGACCTCAACAAATCTGCTGTTACCTGTCATACTTGAGTTACGGCTACCACCTATTATCATAAGTTTGCAAAACTAGTGGCAGAGGTCTTCACCAATAGCTGCAGCCTTTTCCCATAGAGCATGATATGATCACAGGTACTGTCACGGGCACTAGGAGTCTTTACCCAGGGATCACCAGGTGATAGGCTTACCAGAGCAGTATAGGTGGTAATATGGTACTCTGGTAGCAGGGTGATCACGGAACAGGAAATAGCAGATGATGAGATGCTCAGGAAAGTCTATGACTAGCAGCACTGGCAATATGGAGGTAGTAATACACGAGGAACTGTATGGACAAAGGACACGTGAAGGTAGTCAGTGGTCTGCGGTAGCAAGTTGTACCACTGCTATAGTGAGGAGGAATGTCCAACAGAAACGAGGAGGTGATGAGAGTCAGCGGTCTGCGGATAGCAAGTTGTACCGCTGTCCGAGTGAAGGAATGGAATCCAAGTGGAGGTATCCGGGGAGTCAGTGGTCTGCGTTAGCAAGTTGTACCACTGCTATGTGAGAGGATACTGGAACAGGTGAAACTGTAAACAGGAGTCAGTGGTCTGCCACTAGCAAGTGGTACTACTGAATATATATGTGAGGAGGTGCACGGGGAGAGACTGCAACACAATATATACACGGGCACCTTGACTTTGATCCACAGTAATATGCACAATATAAATGTATAAATGACTGAACAACACTGCCAATATAGAAAGTCTCTTGAAGTAATCCGGCATGAGATAACACAGTCAATGATGGCAATAGACTCAGCGGATAGTACACTCCAGAGGAGAACCAACACAGTCCAGCAAGGTATGCAATACACAGCACAGTCAATGGGAAGTATGCATACCGTGGTTCAGGAGAAGGCAGTCAGACAGGAGTGCAGAGATACCTGAAGGGCAGGAGGCCAGCAGGATACCAGTCCCTGGATGGGTGAAGCAGGGGTCTAGCAGGTGCAGCGCACAGGTAGGTAGACCAGCAGGGAACACAGGAAGGCGTGGAGAGCGGATCAGCAGTAGATGGATGAGTAGCGCTGAGAAGTAACAGCAGCGGGTCTCTGCGGGAACACGGAGGTAACCAATAGCAACCAGCAGGTGCAGTAACGATGGGACACCGGAGCAGAGTTGAACTGGAACAGATGATCACGGAGAGTAGACAAGGACTGAAGACTGAAGCGCACAGAGGCAGCGGATAGGAATCAGCCAAACAGTCACGATGAAACACAGACGGGTTGCAGGTTGAAGACTGTAGTGCACGGAGGCAGCGGATAGGAATCAGCTAGCAGTCACGATGATGAAACACAGACGAGTTGCAGGTTGAAGACTGTAGTGCACAGAGGCAGCGGATAGGAATCAGCTAACAGTCACAATCATGAACAGGTGAGTGGATGTGGATGAAAGACTGTAGTGCACGGAGGCAGCGGATAGGCATCAGCTAACAGTCCCAATAATACATGGTAGAGTTGAAGTGGTTAGAAGACTGTAGTGCACGGAGGCAGCGGATAGGAATCAGCTCACAGTCACGATGATACAGTAGATGGTAGAAGTGGTATGGGAACCACAGTAGTAGAAGTGGTTTGGAAACCACAGAGGTAGAAGTGGTTTGGAAACCACAGGAATCAGCAGGGCTGAATAAACAAGGAAACACAGGAACACCTTCAGAGACTCATGGGGAATGAGACTCCAAGATCAGGCAATGTGGTGATGACCACAGGTGCTTAATATAGGGAGGTGCCTGATCTGCCAATTAAGTTAAAGGAACATACACTGGAGGTATAGAAAGGGCTGCGCATGCGCAGTCCCTCAGGATGGAGGACGGCCACGGTTCCTAAATGTCCGGGAAGAAGCACTCACAGTCCGGTGAGTGACAGTACCCCCCCTTTTAAAGGTGGGCACAGAACGCCTGGAACCGGGCTTGTCCGGATTTTTGGAATAAAACTTCTTCAGAAGGGCAGGAGCATTAAGATCTTCAGCTTTGATCCATGAACGCTCCTCAGGACCAAAGCCCTTCCAATGAACGAGGAAACGGAGGACTCCTCGCGAAATTTTTGCATCCAATACCTCAGTAATCTCGAAATCCTCCTCCTGATGAACTTGAACTGGCTGCGGTGCTGAGGAAGGAGTCGAGAAACGGTTGATGATGAGAGGTTTGAGCAAGGACACATGGAAGGCATTGGAGATCCGAAGATTCTTAGGAAGAAGAAGTTTAACACATACTGGATTGATAACTTGAATGATCCTATATGGACCAATAAAACGAGGGGCGAATTTCATAGATGGAACCTTCAAACGAATATTTTTGGTAGATAACCAGACACGATCTCCAATTTTTAGTGGTGGAATAGCCCGCCTCTTCTTATCTGCGAAAGACTTATATTTGTTAGATGTCTTCTTTAAACAGGTTTTGACCTGAGACCAGATATTTTTGAAGGTCTGACAAGCAGTCTCCACAGCAGGAACTTGGGTGGGCGGGAGGGCAGGAAATTCCGGAAAAGACGGATGGTGACCGTAGACCACAAAGAATGGAGTTTTGGATGATGACTCATGGTACATGTTGTTATGGGCGAATTCAGCCCAAGGGAGCAATTCTACCCAGTTGTCTTGGTTGGCTGAAGAGAACATCCTAATAAAAGTCTCAAGATCTTGATTGACTCGTTCCGTTTGTCCGTTAGATTGCGGATGGTAAGACGATGAGAGTGCTAATCGTATGCCCAAGGTTTTACAAAGGGCCCGCCAGAATCTGGAAACGAATTGTACTCCTCTATCTGACACAATCTCAGACGGACATCCATGGATGCGGAAGATTTCTTTAATGAAATGTTCAGCCAGAGTAGACGAGGAAGGTAAACCGGACAGAGGGACGAAATGAGCCATCTTCGAAAATCTGTCTACCACTACCCAAATAGTATTGTGATTCTTACTTGGTGGCAAATCAGTAACGAAATCCATACTAATATGGGTCCAAGGCTTGGACGGAATGGGTAGTGGTCGCAGCAACCCTGCTGGAGTTCTGCGGGAGGATTTGAACTGAGAACATAAATCACAGGAAGCAATAAACTCTTTGACGTCTCTCCTCATTGAAGGCCACCAGTAACTACGAGAGAGAATCTCAAAGGTCTTATGTTCACCGGCGTGTCCAGAAAAACGAGAGGCATGGAACCACGAAAGGATTTTCCTCCTCAGAGTAGGAGGCACGAGGGTCTTCCCCAATGGTAGCATTTTGGTGGATGAAGCAGCCAGAGAAATACATTTGGGGTCTAGAATAGCATGGTTGGGAACCTCTTCTACATCAGAGGACGTCACAAAAGCTCGAGATAGAGCGTCAGCTTTCTTGTTCTTAGCAGCTGGTTTGAAGGTTATAATTAATTCAAAACGGGAAAAGAAAAGAGACCATCTTGCTTGACGAGGGTTCAAGCATTGAGCAGATTGCAAATATGACAAGTTCTTATGATCCGTGAAGATCGTCACCGGATGGCGAGCTCCTTCCAACAAGTATCTCCATTCCTCTAATGCAGCTTTGATGGCCAGCAACTCCTTGTCCCCGATAGTATAGTTTTTCTCTGCGGGCAGAAGACCCCGAGAGTAGAAGGCACAAGGATGTAATTTTTGTTGCTCCGAGCGTTGGGAGAGAATAGCTCCTAAGCCCACATTAGAGGCATCTACTTCTAGGAAGAAGGGGAGTGTCACATCAGGTTGTCGCAGAATGGGAGCAGACGAGAAGGACTCTTTGAGGATTTGAAAGGCTTGGAGAGCCTCAGATGACCATTGCTTAGTATTAGCCCCTTTCCGAGTTAAGGCCACAATGGGAGATGCAATGGATGAGAAGTCTTGAATGAAGCGTCTATAGTAATTGGCAAAACCTAAAAAACGCTGGATGGCACGAAGAGTAGTTGGCTGAGGCCAATGTAGTACAGCATTTACTTTGTCTGGATCCATCTTCAGGCCAACTCCGGAAACTATATACCCCAAGAATGGAATCTGGGGTAACTCGAATGAACATTTTTCCAATTTACAGAACAATGAGTTTTTCCGTAGTCTGGAGAGGACCTCTGCCACATGTTGGTGATGAGAAGGCAGGTCCTGTGAGAAGATCAATATGTCGTCCAGGTAGACAACGACACATACATATAATAAGTCCCGAAAGATCTCATTGATGAAACCCTGGAAAACCGCGGGGGCATTACACAGCCCGAAGGGCATTACTAAATATTCGTAATGCCCATCTCTGGTGTTAAACGCGGTCTTCCATTCGTCACCGGAACGGATTCTAATTAAATTGTAGGCACCACGAAGATCCAACTTAGTAAATATCCGAGCTCCCTTGATGCGATCAAATAGCTCAGTGATCAGCGGAATGGGATACCGATTCTTGATAGTAATGGCGTTGAGTCCACGAAAATCTATACAAGGGCGTAATGATCCATCCTTCTTTTTGACGAAGAAGAACCCAGCTCCAGCGGGAGAGGTGGAAGGTCGAATGAACCCACGCTGGAGATTCTCCCGTATGTACTCAGATGTGGCTTGAGTTTCAGGTAACGAGAGAGGATAGACCCGACCCCTGGGAGGAGTCTTGCCAGGTAGAAGGTCGATCGGACAATCCCAAGAACGATGAGGAGGAAGACGTTCAGACTGAGCTTTATCAAACACATCGGCAAATGAAGCATACTGAGGAGGGAGTCCCGGGGAGGAAGATGAGATGGAAGATTGCTGTACTTTAAGAGGAATAACTTGAGAGAGACAACGATGGTGACATTCAGGCCCCCAAGACGTAACTTGAGGGGTGCGCCAGTCAATCTGGGGAGAGTGACATTGAAGCCATGGAAGGCCTAAGACAATCGGACTTGTCGTAACAGGAAGAATTAAAAACGAAATTTCTTCATGGTGTAGTACACCAATCTGAAGGGTTACTGGAGACGTACTCTGGGTGATGAGACCATTGATGAGACGTGATCCATCTATAGCCGTCACAGTAATGGGTGTTTTTAAAGTGATCACTGGTAGGGACCATTGATTCACTAGTGATTTAGAAATGAAATTTCCTGCTGCTCCGGAATCAATCAATGCCTGTGACTCAAAGGATTTAGTAGCAAAGGAAATCGTAACATCGAAAGCGCAGACTTTAGATTTCATAGACAATGGAGAGGACTCCAGGGACCCTAACTTCACCTCTCCAGAACTAGTTAGGGCCTGGCATTTCCCGATCTCTTAGGGCAAGAACTGAGCATATGTGTGGAATCAGCACAATAGATACAGAGTCTATTCTTTACTCTTCGTTTCCTCTCTTCTAAAGATAATTTGGAACGTCCTATCTCCATGGGAATCACAGAAGGTGAAACTGGACGAAATTGAGGGTTTAAACGAAGAGGTGCTTTAGCAGAAGTTGTTTTCTCAGATTCTCTTTCACGAAATCTCATGTCTACACGATGGCAAAGAGAGATCAAATCTTCTAGTGACGAAGGAAGCTCTTGGGTAGTCAGTGCATCTTTAATTTTATCGGAGAGCCCCTGCCAGAAGGCGGCAACTAATGCTTCAGTGTTCCACTGAAGTTCAGAGGCTAAGATCCTAAATTGAATGACATACTGTCCTACTGTATGGGAGCCTTGTCGCAAACGAAGAATGCTGGAAGCAGCGGAGGTCACACGACCTGGTTCATCGAACACACTTCGGAACGTGGAAATGAATTTGGCACTATCTTGTAGAATTGGATCGTTTCTTTCCCACAGAGGGGAGGCCCAAGCCAGGGCTTGTCCAGAAAACAATGAGATAAGATAGGCCACTCTGGAACGATGGGTAGAAAAATTTTGAGGTTGGAGTTCAAAATGGACTGAACATTGGTTAAGGAAACCTCTACAAGTTTTGGGGTCCCCGTCATATTTTGACGGAGTAGGCAGGTGAAGCGTAGGAGCTGTAGACACCTGGGATGGCACTGGGGAAACGGAGGAAAGCACAGGAGCTTCAATACTAGCTGTAACAGTCTGTCCAGATGTTCCTTGGGAGGTTAACGATTGGTAACATTGAAGTAACAGCTGTTGGCGAGCATCCTGTTGCTCCACACGACTGACCAGATGCTGCAGCATCTCTTTAGCAGTAGGTTCCGTATCTGGGTCTGTCATGGCCTGATCTTACTGTCACGGGCACTAGGAGTCTTTACCCAGGGATCACCAGGTGATAGGCTTACCAGAGCAGTATAGGTGGTAATATGGTACTCTGGTAGCAGGGTGATCACGGAACAGGAAATAGCAGATGATGAGATGCTCAGGAAAGTCTATGACTAGCAGCACTGGCAATATGGAGGTAGTAATACACGAGGAACTGTATGGACAAAGGACACGTGAAGGTAGTCAGTGGTCTGCGGTAGCAAGTTGTACCACTGCTATAGTGAGGAGGAATGTCCAACAGAAACGAGGAGGTGATGAGAGTCAGCGGTCTGCGGATAGCAAGTTGTACCGCTGTCCGAGTGAAGGAATGGAATCCAAGTGGAGGTATCCGGGGAGTCAGTGGTCTGCGTTAGCAAGTTGTACCACTGCTATGTGAGAGGATACTGGAACAGGTGAAACTGTAAACAGGAGTCAGTGGTCTGCCACTAGCAAGTGGTACTACTGAATATATATGTGAGGAGGTGCACGGGGAGAGACTGCAACACAATATATACACGGGCACCTTGACTTTGATCCACAGTAATATGCACAATATAAATGTATAAATGACTGAACAACACTGCCAATATAGAAAGTCTCTTGAAGTAATCCGGCATGAGATAACACAGTCAATGATGGCAATAGACTCAGCGGATAGTACACTCCAGAGGAGAACCAACACAGTCCAGCAAGGTATGCAATACACAGCACAGTCAATGGGAAGTATGCATACCGTGGTTCAGGAGAAGGCAGTCAGACAGGAGTGCAGAGATACCTGAAGGGCAGGAGGCCAGCAGGATACCAGTCCCTGGATGGGTGAAGCAGGGGTCTAGCAGGTGCAGCGCACAGGTAGGTAGACCAGCAGGGAACACAGGAAGGCGTGGAGAGCGGATCAGCAGTAGATGGATGAGTAGCGCTGAGAAGTAACAGCAGCGGGTCTCTGCGGGAACACGGAGGTAACCAATAGCAACCAGCAGGTGCAGTAACGATGGGACACCGGAGCAGAGTTGAACTGGAACAGATGATCACGGAGAGTAGACAAGGACTGAAGACTGAAGCGCACAGAGGCAGCGGATAGGAATCAGCCAAACAGTCACGATGAAACACAGACGGGTTGCAGGTTGAAGACTGTAGTGCACGGAGGCAGCGGATAGGAATCAGCTAGCAGTCACGATGATGAAACACAGACGAGTTGCAGGTTGAAGACTGTAGTGCACAGAGGCAGCGGATAGGAATCAGCTAACAGTCACAATCATGAACAGGTGAGTGGATGTGGATGAAAGACTGTAGTGCACGGAGGCAGCGGATAGGCATCAGCTAACAGTCCCAATAATACATGGTAGAGTTGAAGTGGTTAGAAGACTGTAGTGCACGGAGGCAGCGGATAGGAATCAGCTCACAGTCACGATGATACAGTAGATGGTAGAAGTGGTATGGGAACCACAGTAGTAGAAGTGGTTTGGAAACCACAGAGGTAGAAGTGGTTTGGAAACCACAGGAATCAGCAGGGCTGAATAAACAAGGAAACACAGGAACACCTTCAGAGACTCATGGGGAATGAGACTCCAAGATCAGGCAATGTGGTGATGACCACAGGTGCTTAATATAGGGAGGTGCCTGATCTGCCAATTAAGTTAAAGGAACATACACTGGAGGTATAGAAAGGGCTGCGCATGCGCAGTCCCTCAGGATGGAGGACGGCCACGGTTCCTAAATGTCCGGGAAGAAGCACTCACAGTCCGGTGAGTGACAGGTACTCAGATGCCCCCAGGTCTTAAACTCAATGTAGCGCAAAATTGTGAGTAATGTTGCAGCACGAAACAGGAGGTGATGACAGAAGGTAGCGATGGTCAGGAACAAGCCATGGTCCAAGGACAGGAGCAAGCAGTGAGGTCAGGTTCAGGCAAAGATAAGGTCCTGCAGAAAACAAGGGTCCGAGTCACAAGCAAAGGTCAGGGCCACAAGCATATAGTCAGAAGTCCAAGGAAATCAAGCCAAAGGTCATACACAGAAAACAATCCAGGAATCAGCACAACAGGACAGGAACAGATCAGCAGCCAGAACTGAACATTATAACCGGCAGGGAGGCTAAGCCCTCCCCTCCTTAAATACTTTGATAAAAGAGGAAGAACAGGACAGCCAATCAGTCCCAGGAGACTGCTAACTAACCACTCATTTAGGCTGGTACTGATAACCCTAGAAAATGTATAGCCAGTTCCACCAATGACAAAATTCCAGCTGGAGTTTATTGTCCCTTTTTGCCACAACATATTTATATATTATTAACTACTTGCACACACGCCTGGTTGCTAGATCATGCAGGGACCCAGCACTATTGCAGAGATCGTCCTGACCATTGTCCTGGCAGAAATGACACCCCAGTCGTCATGGTGACTACGCATCTATGGTGGGAGCAGCGCCACCCCCCCCCCTTGAGGAGGGTTCAAAGAACCATGGCTTCCCAGGAAGCATCTGAAAAACTCACTGATGAGTCTGTTAGCATGTAAACATCTCTGTGGAACCCAGGACTGGTCTTCTGGTTCATAGCACATTCAATGTACAAGAAAGTGGATTTGTCCTTGGATTTTTTTGGAATCCAGAATCTTCTTCAGAAGAAACTCTTTACGACCATCTATGTCGAGAGAGTGAGGTCTCCATAATTGAAGGACCCTAAAATTACTAGAGAAAGCAGCTAGCTTCAGAAGGGAGCAATGGAAGGTATTAGGAATACTTAGAGAATGAGGGAGTCTTAGACTGAAGGCAACAGTATTAACCTTTCTAATAATCGTAAATAGTCTAATAAACTTAGGCCCAAGTTTCTTACAGAGCTGCCTGAGTCTGATGTTCCGGGTGCAGAGCCAAACTTCATCAAGTCAATACAAAGCCTCAAGCTGCCAACTTTCATTTTTTTTAATCTCTTTATTTTCAGACTTTGTCCAACAGACAACATTGTAGAACAAGTACAATGAGAGAAAACAATATGACAGATCTGATGGTTCCACGTAATAACTTGACAAAAGGGTTTAAATGTAACAAAGAAGTTTTCCATTGATCTTGTAAAGGAGGAGAGACTAGAAGGAAAGCTTGGAAGAAAGGGAAAGGAGGAGGCATGGGTGGGAGGTAGGTACAGAGGTGGGGGAGGGCTAAATGTTCTCATTTACATGCTACCCGTAACAGGGGAGTCATGTAGTCTGAACCATGGGGTCCATGTCTCGTGGAATGTGGGAAGAGTAAGCTGCCATCTTTCTTGGCGACAAAGAAACACCTCCTACCAGAGACTTGGCTGGTTGAATAACCCCTTTTTGAAGATTCTCTTTCACATACTGCTCCATTGCCTGGGTCTCAGGAATGGACAAACGACCTTTAGGCAACTAAGACCCAGGGATAAGATCGATTGCAATCATATTCCCAATAAGGAGGCAGAGAGTCCACCTTTTTCTTTGAAAATACATTATGAAATTCCTGGTAGGGGGCAGGAAAGGATTCCAGACTAGGCCGAAGGACTCGAAGCGGTAAGGTCAAGCAGGTGGAAGAACACTCAGAACTCCAGCGAATGATCTCTTCTTTCTTCCAATCGATGTGGGGATTATGGCAAAGGAACGGATGGACACAAGATCAAATAGAATGAGGAAAACTCAGAATGGAAGATATTGACAGATATCTGAAAAGGTGGAATCCTGCCTCCAATCAAAGGGTTACCGTCCAATTCACAGACGGTGATACCTCAGCCCAAATTAATCGAGGGAATACCAAGAATCAGGGCCAACTTGAGATCAAGAAAATTACCAACTGCATCACTGTCGAGAAAGGCTGAAACAACAGTGGACTGAGTACCATTGTCACACTTCTGGTATCACAAACGGAACCCAATAGCCAGGTATTTCTGAAATCAACAGGATTTATTTTGATACAGAAATAAATCTTAAATGTCCAGCAAGCAAGTCCAAAGTATCAACAAGATAAATATCTTGTAGAGGTATCAAGTAATTGTATTCCAAATCACAAGGGAGCAAGGTTCTGTGGAAGCATCTGGTTCAGACACAAACACAATACTCGAGCAAAGGCTGCATAACAGGAAGTGCCTTTTCTAGGCCCAAACAGGAAATGAGATCCAAAATGGAATCTTCATGAGACAGACCCGGCTTCTCTTGGAGAAGGGCTATTGTAAGGGCACGTTCATAACAGAGATCCAAGATGGAAACTTCATAAGGCAATCATGGTCATCTTGAATGAGGGAAAATCTAAGGGCAAGTGCATAACAGGATGCCCCCTTCTCAACGACGTCCTCCGGATGACTTAGGACCAGGCTTCCCAGGATGCTGTCGATGAAATGTTTTTACCAAAAGTGGGGCATGAACATCCTTAGCAGATTGCCAAGAGTCATCTTCTGGCCCATATCCCTGCCAACGTAGCAGATACTGTAATTGATTTCGAAATATACGAGAGTCCAGCATCTTTTCGACTATAAATTCCTCATGCTTATCAACTTGAATTGGTTCAGGAGGAGGCAATGAGCGACCAGAAAATGGATTCTTAACTGAAGGTTTTAGTAATGACACATGAAAAACAGGATGTTCCTTCATCGAATCAGGAAGATCCAACCGAAAAGCCACTGAACTGTCTATGCAATGATCTTATATGGACCAATAAACTTACTTCCCAACTTAGCAGATGGTACCTTCATCCTTAAATGTCTAGTTGACAACCATACTTCATCACCAATATTAAAAGTAGGATCTGTCAATTCAACATTACTTTGCATAAGAATCAGTCTATCTTCCACAGCAGGAATTCGAGAGTCACACGGTAGATTGGGACATATATTTGGATGATATCCTAAATTAGCATAGAAAGGGCTAAATCTTGTAGACGAGTGATGAGAATTATTGTATGCAAACTCAGCCATGGGGAGGATATCAACCCAATCATCTTGTAGGTGACAAATATAACGGGCAACACAGTGGCTCAGTGGTTAGCACCTCTGCCTTACAGCACTGGGGTCATGAGATCAATTCCCGACCATGGCCTTATCTGTGAGGAGTTTGTATGTTCTCCCCGTGTTTGCGTGGGTTTTACTCCGTGTGCTCCGGTTTCCTCCCACACTCCAAAAACATACTGGTAGGTTAATTGGCTGCTAACAAAAATTGACCCTAGTCTGTGTGTGTCTGTGTGTGTGTGTGTGTTAGGGAATTTAGACTGTAAGCTCCAATGGGGCAGTGACTGATGTGAGTGAGTTCTCTGTACAGCGCTGCGGAATTAGTGGCGCTATATAAATAAATGATGATGATGATGATGATGATGATCTAAGGTATTGCTCAAGTGTTTAGTTTGTTTGCTCCGTTTGTTCATTTGACTGTGGATGAAATGCGGTGGACAAGTTCACCAAAATGCCAAGGGATTTGCAAAACTGTTTCGAAAATCGTGATGTGAATTGAACGCCTCGGTCTGACACCATATCATTAGGAACGCCATGCAAACAAAAAACTTCTTTTATAAGTAAGTTAGCTGTTTCTTTTGCTGTAGGAGTATCCTGGCATGGTATAAAGTGAGCCATCTTTGTCAGTCTGTCGATTACCACAAAGATAGTGGTCGTATTCTTAGATCTCGGAAGGTCTATAATAATTTCATAGAAATGGAATCCCATGGATGTGTAGGTACTACCGAAGGTTGTAATAGTCCTAAAGGAGAAGCTCGAGGAGTCTTAAATCTGGCACACGTTGTACAAGAGGATACAAATTTTGCTACATCTTCCTTATAGTTGGTCTACCAGAATGAACGGCTTAACAGTTCTTGAGTTTTCTGGAGTCCTTTATGGCTTGCTAATTTAGAGTCATGGAATAGTTGCATGACCGTTAACCATGCTTTTTCTGGAACGTATAGTTAATGTGCCATTTGCCAGACTCTGTTGTCATAAGTAAATTTAACATTTTTGGGAGGATTCATGAGAGTAGAATCCGTATCATATCCATTCTTGATCTCTGTTAGTAACTCAGTTGTACAAAGCACCCCCAAAAAATTTGAATCAGGAATTATTGTTTGAATAGGCTTTACCTGTTGAGGATTCTCTGCATAGGCTTTTGAGAGGGCATCAGCTTTTTCATTCTTTGATCCAGGTCTATAGGAAATTAGGAAATCAAAACGGCTTAAAAAGAGAGCCCATCTAGCTTGTCGGGGAGATAATCTTTTTACTGAATTAAGGAATTACAAATTCCGATGATCGGTGAGGACTATCACTTGATGCTTTGCACCTTCTAAAAGATGTCTCCATTCTGAAAAAGCACCTACAATAGCAAGAAATTCTTTATTTCCCACATCATAGTTCCTTTCAGGAGCAGTCATTTGCCTTGAATAAAAAGCACAGGGGTGAAGTAACATCTTTTCTCCTACTCTTTGTGAAATTACTGCTCCTATAGCTGAATTCGATGCATCAGTTTCCAAAACAAATGGGAGTGTAGCATCCGGATGAATTAATATAGGAGCTGATGTGAACTTTGTTTTCAGAATGGAAAAAGCTTTATCAGCGGCTGGTGACCACTGAATGGAAGAACCCTTTTTTGTGAGCTAAGTAATGGGGGAAGCAATTCCAGAAAAGTTCTTTATAAAGTGTCAACAAAAATTAGCATAGCCCATAAATCTTTGTACATCTTTGACATTCTTCGGTATGGGCCAATCTACCACATCATGTACTCTACAGGGATCCATGCATAGTCCTTGAGGGGATAAATGTAACCCAAAAATTTTATTTGAGTGCAATGGTATTCGCATTTCTCCAACTTAATGTATAATTGGCTTGTGCGTAGCCGTTGTAGAATAATTTGAACATGTTCTTTATGTTCTTGTAAAGAATTAGAAAAGATAAGGATATCATCAAGATATACGATGATGAACAGATCAAGCAAATCGCGAAAGACATAAGTTATAAAATGTTGGAAGGTAGCAAGGTCATTACTTAACCCGAACGGCATCACGAGGTACTCGTAATGTCCATACTTTGTTCGAAAAGCCATTTTCCATTCATCACCTGGTCGAATGCGTATTAGGTTGAAAGCTCCTCTTAAATCGAGCTTTGTGAAAATACTTGCTGTCTCCAGTCTTTCCATTAATTCTGGGATGAGAGGAAGTGGATGTCTATTATTTATAGTAGCTTTATTTAAATCTCTATAATCAATGCATGAGCGCAAAGAACCATCTTTATTTTTCACAAAAAAAATAGGAGCCCCTGCTGGAGATTTTGAAGGACGTATAAAACCTTTAATTTCATTTTCCTCCAGGTTTGTTTTTAGAGTCTTTAATTCAGGATCAGCTGAAGGATAAATCCGACCGAACGTAATAGCAGCTCCAGGTAGTAGGTCAATAGGACAGTCATATGATCGATGGGGGGGGGGGGGTAACTTGTCAGCATTCTGTTTGTTACAGATATCTGCAAAATCCTGACATTGAACAGGCAGTTGTTCCTCCACAGAAGAGTGGGACACTGTGATCTGATTCTCTTTTTGTGCAACAAGAGGGATCACACTGATTGTATCTTGAAAATTTAAGGTTTGAGACTCCCAATCAATGGCTGGGTTATTATTAGTGAACCAAGGGAGACCCAAAATTATGGGAAATTTTGGAGAAGAAATGAGAAAAAAAGTGAGTTCCTCCTTATGATTGGGTTCTGTCATCAGGGACATAAGTTGTGCCTCATGTGTGATGGGACCAGAATTCAGAGGGGAACCATCAACTGTCTCCATCAATATAGGAGCCTTTCTTTCTTGAAATACTGTATGGATTTGTTTAGCAAAATCTATATCCATCAAGTTACCATTGGCTCCTGAATCCAGCATTGCCATGGTTGAAATAAGTCGAGAGTTTATCTCAAGTTGTATTGGAATTGAAAAATGATTTTTTATTCTTCTGTTCTCTCTCAATTGTAGACAGCGAAAGAGATTTGAGGAATAATAGCATTCAGTTGATGCGAACAGCATGAAATAATAGATTCCTGGTCAGAATCTTTAGGTTCCATCAATGTAGCAACTGTCTTTCGAGGTTGTTGAGAACAATTAGATACATAATGTCCAGATTTACCACAATACAAACAGAGATTCTCTTGCTGTCGTTGATCTCTTCTCTCAATAGAAATCTGCTTGCGAATGGTATCTATTTGCATTGGTTCAGGCTCCTCAATTTGTTGTGTTGCAGGAGCTGCAGAGTAATTTGATATTGCTGGTTCTGAATAATTAGGGCGAGTCCACATGGAGCCCCATATATCCTGTTTCCTCTCCATTTGATGAGCATCAATACGAATACAATGTTCAACAAAGGCTTCAAATTCAGTGGGTGCATCAGCTCTAGATAATTTATCTTTAATAAACTCAGATAATCCCTTTCGATAAACAGACAGCTTAGCTGCCGAATTCCAATCTGTGTCCAAGATCCATCTTCGAAAATCAGAGGTGTATTCAGCCACTGAACGTCTTCCCTGACGCATCTTTAATAAAACTGACTCAGCAGTAGCACTTCAATTTGGATCATCAAATATTTGATTCATTGCATCCATGAAATTAGAAAGATTTTGTAATATTGGACTTTTTGCTTCTATCAACAGAAAAGCCTATGCCAAGGCATCATCTTTCAACAATAAAAGAATACAGCATACTTTTTGTACATCAGTCAAAAAATAAGTAGGATGTAAATCAAAATGCATATTACATTGATTATTAAAACCTCTGTATTTTTTACGATCACCTGAAAATTGAGCCGGAGGTAATGGGAGTGTGGGCTGATGTACTGCAGCCGAAGGTGCTACAGCGTTAACTTCTTGAAGCCGCACCTGTAGTTCTGAAATAACTCCATTTTGGAGCGCTATTTGATCTTTGAGTTCTTGAACATTTATTTGCAACTCAGTTACCTGTTGGTTTTGCAGTTGAAAATTATTTGTACACTGGGTCTCAAGTCCTTGAAATTTTGCATTAAATTCCTGTAGCTGTCTTGAGGCAGAATGCACGTGGAAACTCAGATCTGAAAGTCGCTGTAAAGCAGTTGGTTCTGTACCGGCGGGGTCCGACATTTTTGGCTTGAGTATTCTGTCACACTTCTGGTATTTCAAATGGAACCCAATAGCCAGGTAGTTCTGAAATAAACAGGATTTATTTTGATATGTAAATAAATCTCAAGAGTCCATACAAGAAATGTCCAAAGTCTCAACAAGATAAAGGTCTTGTAGAAGTAACAAGGAATTGTAGTCCAAATCACAAGGGAGCAAGGTTCTGTGGAAGCATCTGGTTCAGACACAAACACAATACTCGAGCAAAGGCTTCATAACAGGAAGTGCCTTTTCTAGGCCCAAACAGGAAATAAGATCCAAGATGGAATCTTCATGAGACAGTCCCGGCCATCTTGGAGAAGGGCTATTGTAAGGGCAAGGTTATAACAGAGATCCAAGATGGAAACTTCATGAGGCAATCACGGCCATATTGAATGAGGGCAAATCTAAGGGCAAGTATATAACAACCATAGACAAGGTGTGCCGGCATCAACATGGAATTTTCTGAAGAGATTATTTGAAGACCTAGGTATACCTCTTTTCCAACACCTAGGCCTGGCCTTTTCCCAGCTTGTTGGGGCAAACACGGAGGTTGTGGCCCTTATTTCCACAATACATGCAAAGGCCCAGGGAATGTCGTCTGGAACATTCTTCTGAAGAGAGACGGTAGACACCTAACTGCATGGGCTCCAGAATGTCCAACATTGCAGGGTAAGAGGTTTGTGGAGAGACAGAAGAGACGGACATATCACTCTCCACTCTTCTTTCCTTGATCCTATGATCAATCTTGATTACCAACTGCATCAGGTTTTCCAGTGAAGTTGTTATAGGGAACTGCACTAAAGAATCTTTAATTTTCTCAGCGAGACCTAGGCGGAATTGACTCCGGAGTGCCGGTTCGTTCCACTCACTATCCGTGAATCATCGCCTAAACTCTGCACAATATTCTTCGGCGGTGCGTCGCCCTTGTTTCAAAGCCCTGAGATGAGACGCTGCCAAAGCCACCCTGTCTGGGTCATCATAATGGAGACCCAAGGTATTAAAGAAGGTGTCAACTGATTGCAGTGAGGGACTCATAGGAAGAAGACTGAACGCCCAGGATTGGGGGTCACCTTGGAGCAGGGAGATGATGATGTCAACTCTTTGCTGCTAAGAACCTGAAGAACGTAGTCTTAGGTGAAAACAACTCTCTTTAAAGTTGTGGAGTAAGGCTCTATCACCAGAAAAACAGTCAGGTAAGTTCAATTTGGGCTCCACTGCGGGGCCTGAAGGAGCTTGCTGGGCTTGCAAGGTTCTAGAGGCTTCTTCTTGCGCAGGCAACAGGTGTGAAAGTCCTTGAACTGTCTGTGACAGAGTTTGCATCTGTCCCACCAAGACTTGAGCTAGATAAAGATTTGTTCCGTTGTCATCCAAGGAAGACTTCCTCCAAGCAACTTTACTGGGCAGTTATACTGTTTTGGCTGCTAGATATTATCATAAAATTGTGGATGGTACGTTGAAGAAAGTCTGATATTAGTTCCGAGGAGTGCACAAAAAGACTTTCAGAAATGGGCAACAAACTGAGAACCATGATCAGAGACAATGTCTAAAGGAAGGCTGTTGAGACGGAAATGTGCTAGACAAAAAGTGACGCTCGACTCTGTGCACTAGAAAGTCTGGTTAAAGAAATGGAATTACACATTTTACTAAAGTGGTCAATCAAATAGTATTGTGCCCTGCTGAACATGGGAGATCCACAATGAAATCCATAGACAAGTGTGTCCAAGGTCTTGTAAGGATAAATAAGGGCATAAGCTGAACCGAAAGGGCGGTTCCTAGAGGTTTTGTTTTTAGCACAAATTTGACAGGACTTGACAAAGTCTCGAACATCTGAAGACATTGTGGGCCACCAAACAGAGCGTGAGAGATTTTCTGTGGTTTTAAAAATACCGGGATGTCTTGCGGTCTTATTTTTGTGGGCCTCAGCGAGGACAGCCTTCCTAACGTGAACTGGCAAAAATAAGCTGTTTGCGGGTTTCTCTGAGGGAGCCAACTTTTGAAATTTGTGAAGAGTTTTATCCAGTCCTGGGCTAAACCCGTGTGAATAACTGAAGGTGGAATAGGCGGCAGTGGTTTCGGAACTGGTACATGATGAGAAACAAAGCTTCTGGATAATGCATTCGCCTTGAAATTCTTGGATCCTGGTCTATGAGGAATAATAAAACAGAAGCAGGTAAAGAACAATGACCAGCGGGCTAGCCTAGGATTCAGCCGTTTTGCAGACTCTATGTACTGGTTCTTATGGTCAGTGGTGACCGAGATGATATGAATGGCTCCTTCCAGCCAGTAACGCCATTCTTCAAATGCCCATTTGATAGCTAAGAGCTCCCGATTACCAACATCATAGTTGGCCTCTGCAGAAGAGAACTTGAGGGAGAAAGCAGTCGGTGATTGCCAGGATCTTTCTGAGATAGAACAGCGCCAGTACCAATATCAGAGGCAATAACCTCCAGAATGAAAGCTAAATCAGGGCTATGATGTCTCAAGACGGGGGCGGAGATTAATGCTATTTTTAGAGCTTCAAAGGAATCGATAGCCTCTGAGGACCAATTACCAGGAACTTCCCCCTTCCGGGTAAGGTCAACAATGGGAGCCACTAATCAGAAAAGTCATGGATAAATCTTTGGTAGGAATTGGCAAAGCCCAGAAAATCTTTGGACAGCTTTCAGATTCATGGGCCGCACCCAATCCAGAATAGCCAGCACTTTACTTGGATCTATATAGAATCCGGAAGAGGATATTACATATCCCAGGAATGATACTTTCCACACTTCAAACTGTCAATTTTCAAGTTTGGCAAAAAGTAATTTATGGGGAACCTGCTGGACATAGAGTCAGTGCTGAGACAAGGAATGGGGGTATATTAATATGTCATCCAAGTATACGACCACAAACAGATCGAGGAACTCCCAGAGAACTTCATTAATGAGGTCTTGAAAGACAGCTGGTGTGTTACAAAGGCAGAGCAGCATAACCAAATATTTGCAGTGGCCGGAATGGGTATTGAAATCCTTCTCTGACGCAAATGAGATTGTATGCCCTGCGGAGATCAATTTTGGTGAAGATGGTAGCACCTTTAAACAGAACCAAGATGAGAAGAAATGGATATATGTTTTCAATAGTAATTTTATTAAGACTTTTGAAATCGATACAAGGACATAGCCCACAATCCTTCTTGGAAACAAATAAACTTCCAGCTCCCACCAGGGATTTTGAAGGCCTAATAAAACCTTTTTGTAAATTTTCCTCAACATATTCTTGCATGGTCTTAGTTTCAGGGCCAGAGAGTGAAATACAATCTTCCATTTGGTAATTTAGCACCTGGAATTAACTTGATGGCACAATCAAAATCCCGGTGTGGAGGCAGAGTGTCAGCCTCTTTATTAGAGAATACATCCCAGAATTCACGGTACTGAGGAGGGAGTAGTTTGGAAGCAGGCTGCAGAATCTGGAGGGCCAAGATCAAACAAGTCTGAGAACATGAGGAGCTCCATTGGGTAATTTCCCCTTGAGCCCAGTCTATTACAGGGTTATGAAGGCAAAGCCAGGGATGACCCAGTATTAATGGTAGAGATGAGTAATTGATGAGGTAGAAGGACAAAGTTTCTGAGTCAAGGGTTCCCACTGTCAACTGTAGCGGGGGTGTTTCACACAAGACCTTGCCACCTGGGAGTGGCCCTCCATCTAAGCCACATACAATAATAGCAGTACTGATACTCTTGAAAGGAATCCTGGAAGAATTGGCAAATCCAATGTCCAGAAAGTTACCAGCGGCACCGCTATCTATAGAGGGCGAAATATCAAAGGAATGAGCATGCGCCTGGCTAATTCCCCCTCCGGGATGCAGCGATTTTGACAGCTCAGCGTCCAGTCGTTGCCCTAGCAACAGTCAGGCTGGAAGCCGGAAGTGATGGCCCTGTCATCAAGGAGACGGCCGGGACACAGAAGACAGAGGAGAGCGAGCCGCGACAGCTATGGGCACCGCTGCTGCTCGTAACAATAAGTGTGTCCAACTCTGGTAAGGAAAAAAAGAGTTAAGTACAAATGAGGCAAAAATAAATATCTACCAAAGTGATGGTAAGGCTAATGTATGGTGAAAGGAACACTTTTCAGATAATACAAAGAATACCACTTTATCTGTTAAACATGGAGATTAAGTCAGGAGTTTGGCTGCCTGGTCACATGGTATCCGTCAGATTTAAGAAGGGTGTGAAATATGACTAGATGGCAGTATCAGGACATTGAGGACATTGAAACTAGGTGTTTGGCCTGCTGGATACCCATGTTGTCCTGAGATTGTGTTGTGTTAATCATGTATGTGTTTATTTTATGGCATCTGATTTTAACTGCATTTTAATGGTGTTTGAAGCATACAGGTCAGTGTAGGACCTGCATACAATGAGACACCCTTGACATTGGGATGCAGGCTTAAATGTTTTGATCAAAATATTAACCCAATACCTCCGGTTTTCACTTTGCTAGATACAGAAATGCAGTGTTAAGGAAAAGCACTGACAACTGTTTTTTTTGTTTTATATACATATAGCGAATTTATATTGCCAAGCAGCTGGTACCATGTATAATATTGGATTAACCTAGTGTATGCTTATTTCTTATCTGAATTTGTCTCAAAATAGTGCCTTGTGTTGTCTTAGCAGCTGTCTATCAGGCCTATTATAGGACCTTTTTGGGTGTGGATCACAAACCAGTCTTTGCCAGCTGTAAATCCCAATACCTGGGAGGTTAGTGCATTTCATTTTAACTGCATTTTAATGGCGTTTGAAGCATACAGATCAGTGTATGATATGCATACAATTAGGTTCCCTTGATGCTGGGTTGCAAGCTCAAATGTTTTGATCAAAATATGAACCAATACCTCATGTATTAATTTTGCTAGATACACACATATATGCAGTGTTAAGGATGTGCACTGACATCAACTGTCCCTTTATTATGTAAATGTGCCTTTTGTTTGTGTAATGCTAGTTGTGTAATTTGCCTACTGGCCGTTTTGTCCCACTAAGTCACATCCTGCATTAGCAGATGTGTTGGAGCTACACACCTGCCTGCAATGAGCTGAGGACTTGGGGGAGACTCATGGGGACCGAGAGGGGAGTGGAGCAGATACAAATTACAGGGGCCCGGCCTGTCTGGGAGGAGGGCAAAAAAAAAATTCCTCAGCAGGTGCTTCATTTTTTTTGGGGGAGATATGGGGGAGGAAGCGAGCTGAGAGATGTCAGTAGTTCCCAGTCCACCGACAGTGTGTGACATCATCACTCACTGTCCCAGAGCAAGGAGGGGGAGCTCCATCTCTAAACCAACACAGCGTAGGTAAGTACGCTGTGTCAGCGGGGACTTATGCTGTGTCTGGGGGGGACTTATGCTGTGTCTGGGGGGGACTTATGCTGTGTCTGGGGGGACTTATGCTGTGTCTGGGGGGAAGTTATTCTGTTTACAAAAATGGTTGTTATCACACGAGGAATGGGACTGACCTTATTAAAAAATAAGAGATATTGTTCTGACTATATTATTAGGGGGGTGCTCTTCCAATATAATTTTAACAATATGGACAAAAAGACTGTAGAGTCTAAGGACTAGATTTACTAAACTGCGGGTTTGAAAAAGTGTAGATGTTGCCTATAGCAGCCAATCAGATTCTAGCTGTCATTTTGCAGAATATACTAAAAAAATGATAACTAGAGCCTGGTTGGCAACATCACCACTTTTTCAAACCCACAGTTTAGTAAATATACCTCTAGGTATATAGATAAAAGGCACTCCAGTCCACTAGTCAATAATTTACAAATAAAATTGTTTATGAATGATCAACAGATCTATTCTCATTACATGGGAAATGCACCTATATTCCAGAGATGAATGTTGGCAAAATATTTAAAATAATAGAAAGTAATGAGCATGGAAAAGAAATAGTGAGATTAAAAACTGAACAGACCTTTCAGTGTACATTGAGATAAATTCTATTGGAATGAGAGATAACATTATTGTTGGATATCAAATATTACCTCTTACTTTATTTTAATTGTTATTACAGATACAATCGATGAAATCTCCACATTATCTCCCATATGTGTCTGGACTTATGATGTGTCATGGGGGACATATGCTGTGTCTGGAAGGGAGATATGCTGTGTGCGGGGAGGGACTTATGCTGTGTTGGGGGGGGACTTATGTTGTGTTGGGGGGGCTTATGCTGTGTCTAGTGTAACTTATGCTGTATCTGGGGGGCTTAACTTATGCTGTGTCTGGGGGGATGCCACATTGTTGGCAATTGAATCTCCCCCATGTTACTTCATGAATAAATTAGTTTGGAGTTTAAAATTTTACGTAATTTTCTCTCATCATTATTGAGTTTATGTTTAAGGGTTTTTGAGTGCCTCTTAATTTTTATTGTGCATTTATCTTTGTATGGGGTAGAAGCAGCCATTTCTCTTATACAGTTACAATTGTGTTTCATAGTCTGACCATTTCCAAACATATAGATATCTATGATTATTTTTAACACACGTATTTTGCTTGTTATATAAATATATATACTGCGTGATCTGTGTTGTGTGCTGTATTCACTAATTATTTTCCATATTTCAAGGACATTTTCCAAACAGGTTCCAACATTCCAGGATTCATAGAAGAATTAAGTACCAGGTTGTGAAAGTTGCAATAACAGGTTGGTGAGAGCAGCACCATTTTAGTACATAATGGGGAATTTAATTGTCGTAGATGTGGCGCACGGACATCACGCCGCACTCATGGCTGGCAATTACGGTAGACATTTCTGTCAAAAGCTTCACTGCGAGGTGTCTCATGGACATTCCAGAGACACTTTGCAGCAATTGAATTCCCCCATAATGTCATGTATAAAGAGGCACAGCCACAGCCCATGATGGCCACGCCCTATCACTATATGGCCACACCCATTTTGACATTGCCGCTGCTGTGCTCATCCATTCTCCTGCTGTGTGTGGAGGAAGGCCCAGAAAGTTGCTGTATTGGGGCCCCAAATTACTCTTGACTCATCTGCCCATGGGTGTCCTCTTCTACAAAGAAATCCAGTCCCAGGTGGTCTTAGAGAAAACCCATTTGAAGGCACACCTGCGTGGGAAAGAAGTTTTAAAAGATTCAGGGTGATGGAGATTTTCTCTTCAGTCCTGTGCTGACAAGGAGCCACTACTCCTGTCAGACTGGTCCAGGACAGTGTTGTGTTGGCATTGAAGCCTCCAAGGACTATGCTTTCATTGTGGACATGATAAAAGCAGGGATGATATTGATTTAAGTCTCTCCTGTATGGGCAGAGGATTAAAGAGTGTGGCTCAGCGGCCAGGATTGAACATCAAAGTGACTAAAACAAACAATCTGGTGAGGTATGGTGAGGTATAGGAGTGTGTAGTTCGCAGTGTGGTGAATCATGTGGTATTGACACATATTTGCTATTATTTTGTGTGCTGTTTATTTTATAATTATAATAAAAGGGTGTGTCTTTACCCACTATTTGCCTAGATGGTTTATTTAACCCACATCAAGGTACCAATAAGGTCAAGGGTGACGCATAGAGCTGACCGATTGGCAGTCTAATTGGCAGGCAGGGCAAAAAGGGCTAAATTTATAAATATAATACATATATATATTAGGGATGTGCACCGGCGACTTTTGAGGTCTCGTGTTTTGTGTTTTGGATCCGGATTTTCGTTATTTTTGAGGTTCGGATTTGTCTCGCAAAACACTTGACGAAAGGTCTCGGTTCGGATTTAAGGTATTGGATTCGGATTTTTTTTGAAAAAAACATAAAAAGTTTAAAAATCAAGTTTTTGGGCTTATTTTCACTCCTAGGCTATTATTAACCTCAATAACATTCAATAACAAGCATTTCCACTAATTTACAGTGTATTCTGAACACCTCACAATATAGTTATTAGTCCAAAACGTTGCAACAAGGTATCTTTCTGGACTGCGTAGAGGAGTGGGTCACCACAATATATATTAAAAACCCTGAACTTTTATGATTCGCACCAATAATTGTACCTGGACTGCGTAGAGGAGTGGGTCACCACAATATATTAAAAACCCTGAACTTTTATGAATCGCACCAATAAATGTACCTGGACTGCGTAGAGGAGTGGGTCACCACAATATATTAAAAACCCTGAACTTTTATGAATCGCACCAATAAATGTACCTGGACTGCGTAGAGGAGTGGGTCACCACAATATATTAAAAACCCTGAACTTTTATGAATCGCACCAATAAATGTACCTGGACTGCGTAGAGGAGTGGGTCACCACAATATATATAATAAGAAAACCATCAACTTGTTTGATTCGCACCAATAAATGTACCTGGACTGCGTAGAGGAGTGGGTCACCACAATATATATTAAAAACCCTGAACTTTTATGATTCGCACCAATAATTGTACCTGGACTGCGTAGAGGAGTGGGTCACCACAATATATTAAAAACCCTGAACTTTTATGAATCGCACCAATAAATGTACCTGGACTGCGTAGAGGAGTGGGTCACCACAATATATTAAAAACCCTGAACTTTTATGAATCGCACCAATAAATGTACCTGGACTGCGTAGAGGAGTGGGTCACCACAATATATTAAAAACCCTGAACTTTTATGAATCGCACCAATAAATGTACCTGGACTGCGTAGAGGAGTGGGTCACCACAATATATATAATAAGAAAACCATCAACTTGTTTGATTCGCACCAATAAATGTACCTGGACTGCGTAGAGGAGTGGGTCACCACAATATATATTAAAAACCCTGAACTTTTATGATTCGCACCAATAATTGTACCTGGACTGCGTAGAGGAGTGGGTCACCACAATATATTAAAAACCCTGAACTTTTATGAATCGCACCAATAAATGTACCTGGACTGCGTAGAGGAGTGGGTCACCACAATATATTAAAAACCCTGAACTTTTATGAATCGCACCAATAAATGTACCTGGACTGCGTAGAGGAGTGGGTCACCACAATATATATAATAAGAAAACCATCAACTTGTTTGATTCGCACCAATAAATGTACCTGGACTGCGTAGAGGAGTGGGTCACCACAATATATTAAAAACCCTGAACTTTTATGAATCGCACCAATAAATGTACCTGGACTGCGTAGAGGAGTGGGCACTGGGCACCACAATAAAATATATAAAAAACCTTCAACAGGTCTGCATTACACTACACATACGGCTGCTCCTCCATCCTCTCCATCATATACATGTTGGAGTTTTAGCGTGTGACAACCTCTTGTTTTTGATAATGTCAGTGCATTTTGAATTTTTTTCAATTTGCCCCACACCACTGAATGTACTTTATCTATGATACGCATCTATCTATCTTGACTGCGTAGTGTGGTGGCCCCGGTACACAATTTGGTACCGAGGCCACAATATAATTAAAAAACCCTCCACGTGTCAGAATTCCACCAAACAAGTATCTGGACTGCGTAGTGGGGTGGCCCCGGTACCCAACTTGATACCGGGGCCACAATAAAATAAATACACCCTCCACGTGTCAGAATTCCACCAAACAAGTATCTGGACTGCGTAGTGGGGTGGCCCCGGTACCCAACTTGATACCGGGGCCACAATAAAATAAATACACCCTCCACGTGTCAGAATTCCACCAAACAAGTATCTGGACTGCGTAGTGGGGTGGCCCCGGTACCCAACTTGATACCGGGGCCACAATAAAATAAATACACCCTCCACGTGTCAGAATTCCACCAAACAAGTATCTGGACTGCGTAGTGGGGTGGCCCCGGTACCCAACTTGATACCGGGGCCACAATAGAATAAATACACCCTCCACGTGTCAGAATTCCACCAAACAAGTATCTGGACTGCGTAGTGGGGTGGCCCCGGTACCCAACTTGATACCGGGGCCACAATAAAATAAATACACCCTCCACGTGTCAGAATTCCACCAAACAAGTATCTGGACTGCGTAGTGGGGTGGCCCCGGTACCCAACTTGATACCGGGGCCACAATACCTCCTCCAAACATGCTACAGACAATTCGTCATTGAGATCCCATTAAGTATGTTAAAGACAGACAGGGTCCAAGTGTTATTAGTTGACTTTGTAAAGAAAAAAACTGTCCCTGTTGCACATAGTCGTGCAATGAAGACTTACTTTTTCATTTAAAGGCACGATCTTTCAAGTGTAGTGTTTGTAAGTCTAAGTCATATTATACTTTTGGTAAAATTGGTTTTTTTTGTTCCTCTTTATGGTAATTAATTAGTAATAGAATTAAAGTAGGAAATAGAATTAAATAGAATTAAAGTAGGAAATAGAGTGGTATAGAGTTGTAGTGTGGTATAGATAGAGTGGTCCACACAATATAATAATAAAACCCTCAACTGGTCTGAATTCCACCAAACAAGTATCTTGACTGCGTAGTGTGGTGGCCCCGGTACACAATTTGGTACCGAGGCCACAATATAATTTAAAAACCCTCCACGTGTCGGAATTCCACCAAACAAGTATCTGGACTGCATAGTGGGGTGGCCCCGGTACCCAATTTGATACCGGGGCCACAATACCTCCTCAAAACATGCTCCAGACAATTCGTCATTGACAGACCCCAGACAGACAGGGTCGTAGTGTTATTGTTTGACTTTGTAAACCCAAAAAAATGTCCCTGTTGCACTTGCACATAGTCGTGCAATGAAGACTGACTTTTTCATTTAAAGGCACGATCTTTCAAGTGTAGTGTTTGTAAGTCTAAGTCATATTATACTTTTGGTAAAATTGTTTTTTTTTGTTCCTCTTTATGGTAATTAATTAGTAATAGAATTAAAGTAGGAAATAGAATTAAATAGAATTAAAGTAGGAAATAGAGTGGTATAGAGTTGTAGTGTGGTATAGATAGAGTGGTCCACACAATATAATAATAAAACCCTCAACTGGTCTGAATTCCACCAAACAAGTATCTTGACTGCGTAGTGTGGTGGCCCCGGTACACAATTTGGTACCGAGGCCACAATATAATTTAAAAACCCTCCACGTGTCGGAATTCCACCAAACAAGTATCTGGACTGCATAGTGGGGTGGCCCCGGTACCCAATTTGATACCGGGGCCACAATACCTCCTCAAAACATGCTCCAGACAATTCGTCATTGACAGACCCCAGACAGACAGGGTCGTAGTGTTATTGTTTGACTTTGTAAACCCAAAAAAATGTCCCTGTTGCACTTGCACATAGTCGTGCAATGAAGACTGACTTTTTCATTTAAAGGCACGATCTTTCAAGTGTAGTGTTTGTAAGTCTAAGTCATATTATACTTTTGGTAAAATTGGTTTTTTTTGTTCCTCTTTATGGTAATTAATTAGTAATAGAATTAAAGTAGGAAATAGAATTAAATAGAATTAAAGTAGGAAATAGAGTGGTATAGAGTTGTAGTGTGGTATAGATAGAGTGGTCCACACAATATAATAATAAAACCCTCAACTGGTCTGAATTCCACCAAACAAGTATCTTGACTGCGTAGTGTGGTGGCCCCGGTACACAATTTGGTACCGAGGCCACAATATAATTTAAAAACCCTTCACGTGTCGGAATTCCACCAAACAAGTATCTGGACTGCATAGTGGGGTGGCCCCGGTACCCAATTTGATACCGGGGCCACATTACCTCCTCCAATTTCCAAGTGTAGTGTTTATAACATCTTAACACTACACTAATTCTAGCACGTCAAAACCTCTTGTTTTAAATAATGACAGGGCATTTAACTTTTGATTTAATTTATTGAATTTGTTGGCATTTTCTTTTACTTTTTGAACATGGCAAACGACTGTTGAATGGTCACATAATGCCAAAAAAAAAGGTGCAAGATGGAATTGTCCTTGGGCCCTCCCACCCACCCTTATGTTGTTGAAATAGGACATGCACACTTTAACAAACCAATCATTTCAGCGACAGGGCCTACCAAACAACTGTGGCTGAAATGATTGGTTTGTTTGGGCCCCCACACCAATAAAACAATTCATCTCTCCCTGTACAAACTAAACAGGCTCTACTGAGGAAAGATGTCGTCCTTATCCTCAACCTCTGATTCCTCTCCCCCTACAGTGTGTACTTCCTCCTCCTCACACATTATCAATTCGTCCCCGCTGGACTCCACAACCACAGTCCCTCTGTACTGTCTGGAGGGCAGTGCTGTACTTCATTGAGGAATTGATTATTCATTTTTATAAACATCATTTTTTCAACGTTGTGAGGAAGCAACCTCCTTCGCCGCTCACTGACCAGGTTGCCCGCTGCACTAAAAACTCTTTCCGAGTACACACTGGAGGGGGGACAACTCAGTTAAAAAATAGAGCCAGTTTGTACAGGGGCTTCCAAACTGCCTTTTGGAGTTCTACCACGTCACTACCTCTAGTTAATTTAGATTGCAAGGCTTGTAAATATAAATACTTTGAAGATAAAAAAAAGCAGGCTGCACAGACTGTGGAGCTAGAAAGTGAAATTAAATGGACCACGTTACTTTGGTGGCTATCTATGCCCCCCCCCCGCCCTACACTTGTAGTTGAATATAAATAAAGCAGCCTGCATAGACTGTAGAACTAGCAATTCAAATATACAAAGAAATGGACAAAGGCAGTTTGGTATCTGTCTGCATCAGATCCCCTCTCCACTAGGAGTAAAACAGAAAACTTTTCAGCCGTTATATAATCTAGAATATAAATAGAAATTGAGAAATGCAATTTGGTATCTGTCTGCATCATAATCATCAACATCCTCCTCAGCGCCAGCTACATCAATATCCTCCTCCCAGTGCACAACATTCACACCTTCATTAGCCAAATCTGTAACTGGACTGTGGGTGATCCTTCCAGCATATGCAGAGGGCGTGCTGCAAATGCTGGATGGAGTCACCTCTTCCCGTACAGTGATGGGAAGGTCAGGGTTCACAACCAACAACACCCTTGGACTCGCCTTGGGGATTTGTGATGTCATCTGTTTAGAAGGCAGAGTTCTTTGCTGTTTTGTTGTTGTTGCTGACAGCATAACTCTCTTAAATTTTTTGTAGGGGGGGGGAGGAGGGCTTTGATCCTTGGGTGAAGTTGGACCACTAGTCATGAACACGGGACAGGGCCTAAGCCGTTCCTTGCCACTACTTGTCGTAATTGGCATATTGCCAACTTTACATTTCTCCTCAGATGATTTTAAGTTTCTTTTTTTGCTGTTTTTTGAGAACTTGGGCTTTTTGGATTTTACATGCCCTGTACTAGGAGATTGGGCATCGTGCTTGCCAGACGACGTTGATGGCATTTCATCGTCTATGTCATGACTAGTGGCAGCAGCTTCAGCATTAGGAGGAAGTGGGTCTTGATCTTTCCCTACTTTATCCTCCAAATTTTTGCTCTCCATTATATGTAGCACAAGATACTGCAGAATGTGTGAACTTGGTAATATTGCAGTGCCAATGGACTTATAATGCTGGATTGGTTTTGCAAATTTGGTTATAATTATTATATTTTTTTTTTTTTTTAATTTTTAATTTTTTTTTACTTTTTTTTTATTTTTTACAAACTTGGGAATAATGGGGAAATAACTATGCCCTTAGAAGCACAGAGCACAGGACACAGCACCACTGGACTGAACAGGACACGGCACAGGACCCAGCAGCACTACGGAACTCAGCAGGACAGAGCACAGGACACAGCACCACTGGACTGATACTGCAGAATGTGTAAACTTTGTAATATTGCAGTACCACTGGACTTTTACTGCTGAATGTGTGAACTTGGTAATATTGCAGTACCAATGGGCTTATAATGCTGGATTGGTTTTGCAAATTTGGTTATAATTATTATATTTTTTATTTTTTTTTTAATTTTTTATTTTTTTTTACTTTTTTTTTATTTTTTACAAACTTGGGAATAATGGGGAAATAACTATGCCCTTAGAAGCACAGAGCACAGGACACAGCACCACTGGACTGAACAGGACACGGCACAGGACCCAGCAGCACTACGGAACTCAGCAGGACAGAGCACAGGACACAGCACCACTGGACTGATACTGCAGAATGTGTAAACTTTGTAATATTGCAGTACCACTGGACTTTTACTGCTGAATGTGTGAACTTGGTAATATTGCAGTACCAATGGACTTATAATGCTGGATTGGTTTTGCAAATTTGGTTATAATTATTATATATTTTTTTTTTTTTTAATTTTTTATTTTTTTTTACTTTTTTTTTATTTTTTACAAACTTGGGAATAATGGGGAAATAACTATGCCCTTAGAAGCACAGAGCACAGGACACAGCACCACTGGACTGAACAGGACACGGCACAGGACCCAGCAGCACTACGGAACTCAGCAGCACAGAGCACAGGACACAGCACCACTGGACTGATACTGCAGAATGTGTAAACTTTGTAATATTGCAGTACCACTGGACTTTTACTGCTGAATGTGTGAACTTGGTAATATTGCAGTACCAATGGGCTTATACTGCAGGATTGGTTGTGAAAATTTTGTGGTAATTAAAAAATATTAAAGTAGTTTTTGGTATTTTATAAAAAAAACTTTTTTTTATTTTTTTAAACACAGGGGAATATTGGGGAAATAACTATGCCCTTAGAAGCACAGAGCACAGGACACAGCACCACTGGACTGAACAGGACACAGCACAGGACCCAGCAGCACCACTGACCTCAGAAGGACAGAGCACAGCACACAGCACCACTGGACTGATACTGCAGAACACAGCACAGCACAGCACAGCACAGCACTAAACAGCACAGAACTAAACAGCACAGAACTAAACAGCACAGAACTAAACAGCACAGAACTAAACAGCACAGAACTAAACAGCACAGAGGACCACCTAACACACCCTCCCTCTACCCTGATCAATGCCCGAGTGAAGATGGCGGCGACTAGCGGGGAATTTATAGGATCCGAGTATCGCGAGATCCGACAACGGGATTATGAGTCAGAGCCTCAGTTTCACTTTTGAATTTGGCGCCAATACCCGGATCTGTCTCGGATCCGACTCGGATCCGCAACGTTCGGGTGGGCTCGGATTTCAGAAATCCGAGCGCGCTCATCCCTAATATATATATATATATATATATATATATATATATATAGCGGTTGAGTGCACTACTTATTGTTTTCTTTGAAACAATTGTACTTGTAAATCCCAGATTTTTCTGAAGTCCTGGTTCTTGGACAACTCTTCTGATAATTCTTTTCACTCCTTTGTCAGAAATCTTGTGAGGTGCACGTTGTCATGGCCGGTTTATGGTGAAATTATGTTTTTTCCACTTCCAGATTATCACCCCAACAGTGCTCACTGGAACATTCAGTAGTTTAGAGACCCTTCTATAACCAATGCCATCATTCTATTTTTGAACAATAAGGTAGCAAAGATCTTGAAGGAGCTCTTTGCTTTTACCCATCATGAGAGGTTTCTTGTGTGACACCTTCATAATGAGACACCTTTTTATAGGCCATCAGTTGTGACTAAACCAGCTGGCAGGATTGCTTTCTAATTACTGATAGATTTCAGCTGGTGTCTTGGCTATCCATGCCTTTTGCACCTCCCTTTCTTTATGTGTTCAATACTTTTTCCCTGTGTCATTTCACATTACTACACAAAACTTAAATTATGGACATCTACGGCTTGATTTCTTTGCATGTGTGGATTGCAAGGGTTGTTGCTGACATGTGGTGTAAATTTCATGAGAATAGCCACATTAAATATATAATTACTGAGGAAAATGTTGATGTGTTCAATATTTATTTCACCCGCTGTATGTGTTAATAAATTTATATATATATATATATATATATATATATATATATATATATATAAATATATATATATAAATATATACCTATACATACATATATATATATATATATATATATATATATATATATATATATATATATATATATATAAGAAAACAGGGATACTCTGCACTCTCCACACACATAATTAATGCTGTTCCAAGTACTGTTCTATATTAAAAACAGGGAATGTTAGTTCCACATATTGCAATATATGTTAAGCTGACCAACTCACGCCAAAGACTTTGGCGTGAGTTGGTCAGCTTAACATATATTGCAATATTGCTTTCCCATTGCACATACACACAGTTGTACCATATGCGTGTTATTAATTTATTGTCTGTGATTGGTTTGCAGTGTTAGGGTGGGGGTTAAAGGACTGTGTTGTTCATTTTATGTGAGTGACTGATGCTGAACTAGTTGGCCAGTTATGAGTGAGCTGAACTATGTTTAGTTAGCATTAGGGTCACCAGGAGGTGTAAGCAAAGGGTATTGTTTACTGGTGTCATCCTGAGCTAAGAATTGCTCTTTATTGTGGCGCAAACAATAAAGCACTATTTGATTTGAAGCTGCCTGTGTCTGATGTCTGCGGGGTGTTAGTGCCAGAAGTACTACAAGTGGTGTCAGAAGGTGTCAGAAGTGCTACAAGAAGGACGCATTTGTTACAATATATTTATATATACATACATATATATATATATGAAGGGGCTCAGATATTACCCTCAATTCAGTATCAGCCTCTGCGGGAACCAGGTGTGACAATAGACACAATTCTGGATAACATCTCCTCTACTGTTGATCTGTTTCCTGGAGAGAATGCACTCATAAAAGACATCATATTCTATTACAGGTCCAAAGAAGTTACTCAACCCTGTCCTTCTGGTCGTGCTACCTCTATCCGCTTGCGTTGTAATCCACTGAAAGCTGATGTAGGCACAGTATCCCTGCCAAGATCCACATTGTCGCTACTGTTGGAGAGGGGGAGGCATCACCTCAGAAGAGGAACTCCTATTCTACCATATGTTCTTCGACTTCATCTTTATGGTACGCATTTTATTACATCTTCCCAAATTACTCACAATACTACACATTGGGGCGCCATACTTGTTTATCTATTCGCATATATATATATATATATATATATATATATATATATATATATATATATATATATATGTATATATATATAAAATGTCTCTCTCCCTCTATTTTTTTCATGCCGTTCCCCCTCTGCCTTCCCTCTCTGCCTTGCCTTATACTAGCTCTTTTCTTCTACACAATCCTCTTTAAACTTCTCACCCTCCTCTACAAGGCCCTCTCCCACTCCACTGACATTGTGATGGAGATGGAGATGTAGAACTATGGCTGATCCGATGATGGTAACTCAGAGCAACGGCAGGAGAGTCATTGGAACAGCAGTAGTTCAATATGATCAATGGAGATGGGAACTGTAGCTGATCCGATGATAGTAATTCAAAGCCACGGCAGGAGAGTCACTCGAACAGTGGTAGTTCAATATGAGCAAAGATGATGTGGAACTCTAGCTGACCCGATGATGGTAACTCAAAGCCACGGCAGGAGAGACACTGGATCATCAGTAGTTCAGTATGAGCGACGAAGATGTAGATGAACTCAGAAGAGGAGGTGGTACCTCGGGCACAGCAGTAGCAGCTGTTGATGCAACAGAGAGGAAGAGCTTCAGCCACCACTGAGAGGAGTGCTCGTGAGAAGCAGAGGCCACACTGGAGCAACAGGAGACTTGGGTAGACCGGAGGGAGCCAGATCCTCACAGTGAGTGAATGAACTTGAAGAACAGGTGTCTGACAGGAGGAAGTGGGAGAATTAAATACTGCATCAAAATGCTGTGACCAATGAGGAACGAGTAGGAGGTGTGAAGAGAGGAGAGCCGACTTGCACATGCGCAGAACCCGAGGCAAGATGGCCATCCAAGTATGTGACCAGAACACCAGGCTCACAAGAGAGAGCTAACACAGCTGGTGCCCGTCCGCGGGGCCGGCATCTGACAGGTGGGTTGAAATTGGGGCAGAAACTGGGGCTAAGGGAGAGGATGGGTATATCTAAGACTAAAAAGAGAATAAGGCAATAAAAACGGGCAATCAGATTGTAGGCTAATACTAAAATGGCTAAGTAAAACAACTCAGTACAAATACCGAAAAGAATAAAAGTCAATTCCATAGTAATGGAGAACAGGTGAGACCACGGTAGCAGGGAGTGAGGTAAGTACAGAGCCCAGTAGTAGGTGAGTAAGTAATGAAGAAAGCAGATGGTCCAGCTCCAGGAGGTGGATATGGAGCAGTTTCAGAGATGGAGCAGGTCCAGATTTAGTAGGCGGACAGGGGAATGGGTCCAGATTCAGGAGACAGATAAGGGACCAGGTCCAGGTAACAAACAGAGGCGCAGGTCCAGAATCAGGAGGCAGATAGGGGACCAGGTCTAGGTGGAAAACAAGGGAGCAGATTCACAATCAGGAGGCAGACATGGAAGCAAGCAGGAAATGTAGACCAGAAAGGATGTAGCCAGTGTGCCTCAGAGTGTGGAGCTGCAGAGGCGGGAGGAAGTGTTAATTTTGAAGTGAAGTATATATTGAGATTGCTCACAGGTAACAGGTATTGATTCAAAAAGGTGGTTTACTTTACAAAAAGATGTGGTGTGCCAAGGCTCCTTTCAGGTTGGGACCTTTTCAGGGCATATATATGTCCACATATCTGCACTTTACAGGGTTATCCTCTGTGGTGCTACACAATAGCTTCATTTTCACAACAACTACTATATATTCAAGATAGAGAGGGCACTCCCCATTTCTGCTTTAATTTCCTTCTAATTAAATTCCATATCTCACATTCTAAGTCGACAGATATCTGTCCTTTCTATTGTTCTATTTGGTTTTCCATATATAGGACAGAAATGTCGACTTAGAATGTGAGATATGGAATTAAATTAAAAGAAAATTAAAATATATATATATTGGCAAAAAGAGCAGAGAAAAGAGGGAGAGACCATGCCGCTGCACACAGAACACAGGTATACAGGTGGAAGACATGGGTGGAATTTATTCCATGTTTATTAGCTAGCTAGTGCTGCGGAGGAACTATAAATAGCTGGTTCTGTTTGCTGTCTGATGCTGAACAAGTTGGCCAGTGACTAGTTAAGTAAGCAAACATTTAGCCAGAAACAGGGTCACTGGAAAGTGGAAATTAATTTTGTGTTTGTTTGCTGGAAGTTCACTTCTTGCTGACTGTAACATCCAAAATGTTTCAATATATATATATAATTTTATATATATATATATATATATATATATATATGCACATAAATAATAAAAGTGGTTAAGCAAAACTGTGCGTATCGTCTGTCTGTGCAGTGCCTATCACAATATATATGTATGATTGTATAAATATATGTATAGTATGTGTGTAATTTTACTATTCCTCTAAAGCACAGTGTATGCTTGTTTCCTGTCTAATGTATGTTAACTCACACCTACAAAAGCATGCTCTACTTTACACAGAGCTAGCAACAAACATTCATAAACTAATTTTGAGAAATTGCATAAGATTAATACATATTTATCTCTGTTTCCTTGGTGAAACTCTGCAGTATAGTTTAGGTTACATCTGCCAGAGCAATCATCAATTGCCTTACATTTTCTAGCATTGCACAGTGATTAGATGTAATGAATTCCTTTCAGCTACTAGTATAGAAAAAAAAAGAACTATGAAAAATGTGAGAAAATCAGCATGTTGAAAATGCTTCAAGGTACTGTAAACTGGAAATATATGAAGCCATCACCTTTGTTGTTTAGTTGGGGGAGTGAAAGAGACTAAGCATTAATGCTACTTTTATCCAGAAAAGCTTTATATTAGTTAAGTTTAAAATTGTGTTCTTGGGCAAACCTTGAAAGATTTCAAAAGTATTAGACACCCACTTTTGTGCTGGAATTTAATATGCAACTTTTTATTGGAAAATAATCGTCCATGTCTGGCAAAATCCACTGTGCAATATTTCTGTTAGTAGGTATAATGCAATAAAGATAGGGAGTGCTATTTATCACTCCAAATTTTGAGGTTTTCAGGATTCTTTTTATTATTTTAATATATTTCCTTGATATTAAATCAGAAAAAATGATAAATTACACCTGTCTGAAATGCTTCTCCCCTTTCACTGGAAAATGATGCACAACCTAATTTTGATGGTCATTGTGGCTTTTCACAGATACACATTTTTCTATTAAACAGCCTTCCTGCAAATCATTGCTTGTGGTGTTTGTGTGTGTGTCATATATATATATATATATATATATATATATATATATATATACATATACAGATATGTGTGTGAGTGTGTATGTATATATATATATATATATATATATATATATAAAAGAATGCAAAACTGCTTTTGTTTTCTAAAATATAAAGTAAATTGTGAGTGCTTGCTATATTATTATAAGATGTGTTCTTTTCACATTTTATTGGTTAAAATGATGTATTCTGAATTTGCTTTAACATTAGAGGTATCCTAAAGGCTTTTTGTATAGTTCGCACAATGAAAGACTGCGCTTTGTTATTATTAGTTTGGTAAAAATTTTGTTTAGAGATTAAAAACTATTTATAATTCCTCTTTCAGGAGTTTGTGGAATTTGTTTGTACATACAATAAAAAATAATGTGTTCAACTGTAACAATTATGTCACATAATAGCGAACAAAATGATATATTTTTAACAATAACATACATTATATGATTTGTATAGCTGCAATGTTTTACATTATTTTTATAATTATTTCAGGTTTGCATATTTATACATATATTAGCTCATTTTGATTTTAATGCACCGTTATTTGAATTATAAATCATTATGTCCCTTCTAGCTGATCAGTCACAAAATATCTTTGAATTTATTTGCATAATGGAAGACAGTATGTGAGTGTATTCAAGCAGTCACAGTTTTCCTGCATATTTGCATAGAAGCTCCAATAATTACACTTGTCTTAGACCATAATTCTCTTCACATTATTTGTGATGACATTTTGTTATATAGTTTTAAAAGTAGCCTAGTTTGTTATTTTATGAATAGCATTTTTACCGCTTACCCTTTACCCTTTATATGGTAAAAAGTAAAGCTCACTTTTGCTTGCGACTCCTATGGGACACGAGCAAAAGTGAGCCGATATTGTCTCGCAGCCATTCTGGGGCACTATGCGGCAATATTTTTACAATTGAATATGCCCCTAAAAGTCTTTAAACCACTTATGTAGTAAAGTTTCTGATGACATTTGTGTCTATCATACTAATTACAAGTTAATACTTTTATTGTCAGAGCAAACAGTTCAGTTTCTATTTTTCTCTTCATTTTTAAGAGGAACAAAATATATATAAAATATGTTTTACATGTTATAGGAGAGCCTGAATGGTCCACAATTGCCTTACCTTAATTGTCAGGTAGTTCTGTTTACTTTATCAATTCTTGATTACCTAAATGAATAACCCTATAGCTGCTCAAACATGGTAGACCTAACCACTTTGCCTCATCACATGGTTCCTAACAGTCCAATAACAGGACACACCATGGTTAATGGTCAACCAGGGTTCATTAAGTAAATCCAAGTGCTTTACAGTCAATACATGCATTCATGTGGGAACAATTTGGTCTAAAAGTACCAAACTGCCTGTCCAACTAATTGTATCATAGGCAGCTTTAGTTATTGAATACAATACATGTGTATTCAGGGCTTGAGATTATATTGCTAATCACTTGTATTTATAGACAATAGACAATTTAAGTTTTATTTATATTTTTAATCCAAGAGCAAAAATAAAATTGCTAATGAAAATATTGTCACCTTTTGGTTACTTAATAATTAACTTAGCTTCTACAAAAACTATAACATAGGCTTGAATAAAACAAAGGAAAAGGGAAAAAAAACATGTGCAAACTGAAAACCACTGCAAAGGAATTTAAAGGGAATAGATAAAATGTGTTTGTTGTTTTTATTATTTATTGTTTTAATTTATTTATATTTATTAAGCCTTGAATGTTATTATGCATTTCAGATTCAATTATTTACCAAGCAATTTGTATTAATATTTGAGATATATATTGAGCATGTCAGTTCACAAGGGGGAGGGTCATGTCTAAGTGACATCACAGGTTGTGAACAGGGCATCAATGTGACTCAGTATGTCCCTCCTGGCTGCTGAATCCTAGCATAGCAGGATAGATGTGAGACTTATGCTGAGCCACTTCTGGTCATGTCAGTGTCAGCATATAAATAGCAAGGTGACTGGGACTGGTTCAGCACAACTACTTTTCTCCCCTGCTTCCTCTACTCTTGGACACTATACTGTCAAAAGCCAGAATTAGAGAAGGCATGGTTGGAAGTTATGCTGAACCATGGGCAGTTACCACACCACAGTCAGTATATGAACAGCAAGAGGATCAGCAATGGTCTATCGTAACTCCCTACTTCCTCTACACTTAGCCAAAGTTGCCTTTAAAATACTGTCAGTGTATATTTGCAATGATGGCTGGTACTGGTCAAGTTTCTGCAATGCATTACTGGCATATCAGTTATGCTGTGAAATGTGTGGATGGTAAAAGGGACGTATCTGTGAAAATATATGACTGGTACTCTGGGTATTTCTGTAAAATATATGGCTGACACTAAGGAGCGGGGTGTATCTTTTATTTATTATTTGCACTGAAGCATGACCCTACAAGTGCTCCAACTAGTTAACAGTCGGTGAACTAGGCTTGGGTGTGGCAATGGAACCTACATTACGAGTGCACAACAATGGCATTATAAGTGGAGACCCGATTATGCCGTGAAGCTCCCTGGTCCTGTTACAAGAAATCACTCCTAAAGACTCTACTGATGCATTCCAACTATACTCTGCACTGCCAGGGCTCTTCTATTCCTGGCATATCTCTTTCCTAGTGCCTTATAATCAGTGCTTTTCCCTCATTTCTTGGACCACTGCTGGGCCTGTGTGGTGCCCCCCCCCCCCCCCGCTATCACTGTTGGGATCGGCATTATCCAGACTACTACAGGAGCACCCTGCCTGTCCCATACTGCGGTTACTTGGCCATTTGGAGTGTTAGTGGGGTTTGCGGACTGACTCGTATTTTCTGGCAGCACTACTTGACCTATTGTGCTTAGAATGGTCTGGCTGCTGCACCAGGCTATTCTGTAGTCCTTACCTGAGTGATGCCCTGATTAGCCCTATAGTTGCCATTTTTGGACTATGACCCACTCTCTTTGACACTTCCAAGTTACTGCATGTTTCAGTACCTCACCAGATCTAACTGGAATTTCAGTACAGTGAGTAGCATGAGACTATAAGCTTTTTGTTTGACTTTTCTGTCTGTTTATTTTTAATCACCACTGTAATGACACCTTCTTTGGGTGATCACACTTACTGCATCCTCCATACTTCAACAACTGACTTCCATTACATATTCTTACCTATTGGAAGCTGCTTGTGGATGAAGTAGCATAGCTCTACTTCGGACTGCTCTTTGATTTGGGAACTATTGGATAATGTTTCATTAAGGGACTTTTTTCTACTATTTCCTACTGTTCTAATATCTAATTACTAGGATCAGCAAATGCTATTTTATTGATTTCTTGATGCGAGAAAATGCCTAGATCAAAATAATCCTCTGGAACTGACTCATCAAAGAGCCTTAATAAATTTGCCTACACTGAGTCTAAGTCAGGGACATTTCTCCTCAACTACAAAATTAATCTGAATCGGAGGAATTGACCATTCCCTACTGATTTGTCCCTATTTTAGGAGGTTAAGGAGATTAGACTTTCAGTCCAGGCCCTCCAGGCAGAAGTTCAAAATCTGTGATTAATGATCTTGGGGACAGAATAGACCATGTTGAATCTCAAATGTATATTTAATACCAGGAAATTACAGATGACGTGGTCCAACAAATCAAATGGGATATGTTACACCTTATAAAAATAGGGCAAGGACAAACAACCTGCATATTAAGGGTGTTCCAGAGGAGATCATCCTCCTTGGATCGCTAACTCACCAGGGACCACTGAAGACCAACTTTTTCTGGATAGAGCACATCGATGTCTCAGGACTAGGGCACAGGGTGCCTCACAACCATGTCATGTAATCTTACAGTGTCATTATTATTCTGCTAAGGAGGCTATTGTTCGCGAAACCAGTAAACACACACTTGTGCAGTTTGAAGGAGTCTCCCTGAAATTTTTTCAGGATCTAGCACCGACGACTCTTTCTAACAGGGAGAAACTTAAATCTTTCACTACGTTTTTGCGAGATAACAACATCAGATATTGGTGGGGTGCCCCCTTCCGCATCTTGAGTTGGCAACACAATATGATGCTTTCTGCTAAATCCTAAGAGAAGGACTTATCCCTGCTTCCTAAGTTGGGTGTCTCTGCATGACATCTCACCACTGCGTCTAGCTTTTTGGTTGCCATGGGCCCATCATCAGAAATGACCTCTAAAAATGAGAGGTTACCTGCAAAGGAATGGTTTCCCTCTATTTAAGGAAGCTTCTGGCACCACTACGGTGGCAAAGTATTGTATTGGTGCACACCTACTCCAGCATTCCTGTTTGCTTGCTCTCTGTTTCCTGTATTTGACTCCTGACTTGGCTTGTTTCTGGACTTCCTTTTTGGATCTCACTCTGGCACTGCACTGGTTGTTCTGGTTTAGACCATTGGCTTTTTACTTACTACCTTGGATCACCCCAGTGTACTGCGCTTCCAGCTGGTTTTGACCTGGATCATTTGACCATTCCTGTCCTCTATACCACTGCGCTGGTGACTATCTTGAAAAACTGCAAAAGCGCACCCTTCGTAGCAAAGTCCATACTTCGTTGCGGGGGTCCCTGGTCAACATCAGGGCTGCATTAGACTCCATGCCTCCCTGCTTAGTCGCGTTAATACCAGTAAGTGGCTACACCAGTGTATTTTCGAGACACTCTGATTTATTAATTTGCCTACACTGTTTTTGGTTTATTGATTCAAATTTCTGTGCACTAAATAGTTTTTGCATATTATGGTTCTGAGAAAAAAAAAAAATTGTAGGGTGCTACCAGTTTTTACAGTGGACAGTTTCCTTTCACTTTTACTGCTCTCAATAACATCTGTTCACCAGGAACTTTTTATTTCCCTTTCTGGTTATAATAGTAGTAATCCCCCTTTCTAATTTTATGTACAGTTTCATGTTCTCGAATCAGGGGAAGAGAATTGAAGACAAAAGAAGATTGCAAAGAAAGAAGGAAAAAGATTGAAAGTATAATGAGAGAGGTCCCATTATACTCACAATCTTTTGCCTTCTAGCTTATGGCCCACGCCCCAATGGGTGTTCTACCCATGACTGATCCTCAGGTGTCAAGTGCACCTTACCCCTTCTTTCTTGGCCAGCATCTTAGACCAGACATTTCCCATGACCCTGATCTTCTCCTACTTCCTACTCACCTACCTTCCATGTTTCCACAACCTTTTTCCATTCAGGTGCTCTACAGTTTATTTTCAATGTTTTCTGGTATTAATACTGTCTCTATATGTTTTTATGTTTCTGTAAAGGTTGGTGTCTGCAGAGGAAGTCCTGGAGTGGCTACCCTAACACTCACGTATGACACTTAGAATTATATTTTTTAATGTTAAGGGATTAAATAGCCTTTAGAACTATCTAAACTTTTTACATTACACAGACATTACAAAGGAGTCTTTTTACAAGAAACACATTTTATTGAACACTTATATCTTGCATTGAAATCTAGATCTTACCCAAATGCTTTCCATGCCTGTGATTCCAGGCACAAGATGAGATGGGTACCAATTTTGCTTCTCATGTAACCTTTGACTTGTTGGAGTCTCACGGGGATAAAGACGGGTGCTTTCTTATACGTATCATCAAATTGAATAATCTTCTATGTATGCTTCATCATCATCATCATCATCATTTATTTATATAGCGCCAACATATTCTGTAGTGCTTTACAATTGGGGACAAACATAGTAAACTAATAAACAAACTGGGTAAAACAGACAAAGTTGTGAGAAGGCCCTGCTCACAAGCTTACAATCTATTGGACAATGGGAGTTTGACACATGAGGTTAAGTCTACATTTGCAGTTGGCCCAGCCAGTTGCGCAAGGTATTTATTTAGCCTCCAAGAACATTTCAAGGGCAGTGCCCATTTCCCGATCCTTAGAACTGTTTGCAGATCCACCTGAAATTGGAAAGAGTGAAAACATCTCTTCAAAGTGCAATCTACTATTTTTAACTAATGGTTTACCTTCAATTATATGGTTTTATTTCACTTATCATGAGAATGAGGGGTCCTGACTTGAATAATGAGACATCTATTACGTGTATCACCTTAATAAGTTTAATACTCATTGCTCCAGTTGTCGAAGTGGGTATTTAGAAGTGCTGGTATGTAAATGTTAAGTGAATGCCCAAGGGTTCTGGGGGCCCCGATTTTGATAGTGTCATATTAATTTTAGATGCTTTTTAACACTATATAGCATAATATAAAATATATTAAATTATGCAAGGCTATCTGCTCTATGCCCCACACCTCTACTGTGTCCAGTTACCTCTCCCGTCTGTCCCTCCATCTCCTCCTTGTGTCCTCTACGCACTTCACCTTTCCTCAAAATCCCTCATGTATCCCTCTAACTCTGCCTAATGACTCAGGTGCTCCTACATCCAGTGTTGGAATGGAGAACAAAGGACCCACCAGGGGAATGTCGTTGTAGGGGCCCATCAGAAACGGAATGTGACCAGCCATTAGGAAGCAGGTATGGCCAGCCCATAGGGGACATAGCTAGCACCATAGTGTAGTAAATAAAAATAAAAAATTAAAATCAGAAGATTGTGCTTACCTATTATTACCTGGTTCAATTATGTGGCGTGGGACACAGTTGTACCTCCTGTCGTCCCCGTTACTTCTGATCAGCAGCGACCATCATATACTTCAGCAGAAGAAGAGGAAGTTAGTAAGACAGACAGAAACAAAGGGGGGAGAAATAAAGGACATATACCTACAATGGAGACAGAGACATGCAAACACAAAGGAAAAGAGAGAGAGATGGAGAGACAAATGTGTCCATACTAAATTAGAGACAGACACACAAAGATGGGGGACAGGGGCACACATGAGGCAGAGGGACATAGACTGGCACAGACTGGAGAAGGGGTGACAGATGGGGCACAGGCAGTGGGTAAAGAGAGACTTGTGCACACAGAGGAGGGGCAAAGAGACTAGCACAAATGGGGAAGGGAAGAGAAGCTGGTACAGATGGAGAAGGATGAGGGGCTGTCACAGACAGGTAGGGCAAAGGGGCTGGCACAGATCAGGGAAGCCAGAAAGTCTGGCATAGATCAGGAAAGGGCACAGAATCATGTGGGGGAATGGCAGAGAAGCTAGTGCAGATGAGAAGGGCAGAGAGGCTGGCACATATGGGAAGGGCTGACATGGAAAAAGGGAGGAAAGATAGTGGAAGGCAGAGAGGCTGGCACGGACAGTGGGAAGGCAGAGGGGCTGGGGTAAAGAAGCTGGCACAGATGGGAAGGGTAGAAATGCTGGTGAAAATAGGGAAAGGGCAAATAGGTGTGTGCACCCACCAGTAAATATCGGACTGCCCCCCAAATTTGCCTTTGACACCGCTGCAGCTGATTAAAATAATTACGTTTCACAAAATGAAATCCTTATTTAGCAAGGAATATCGGGCTTACTTCTTTAATCGGCAAATGCAAACTTTTGTATCCGCACAGATGCCATTATTTTGGTCTGCATATTTATGCAGATAGCTGTAAAAATTGGTGCACTTGTACAAGAGTAGACAATGGAGTTTGCAATAATTTTCACTGCAGTTTTGCACTTCTATATGTTTGCAAATGAGCCTTATATTATAACTCTTGCACCAGATTGATGCAAACTATTTGCTGATTGGTTACAATAATTTTAGTGCAAATGTACATCATTGAGCAATGTTAATACATAGTCCTAGATAATTTTATTAACTAACAAAGTATGAGTGAAAAATGTAAATCTCTGAACACAGAAATTAGGCTGGGTACACATTACAGTGAAAGTCTAACAATACAATACTTAAAACTATTTTGCCAATGACAAGTGAAAAATAAGTCCTGGTCAGCATGTTAACTTGTGTACGCACTATACATGATTTATCTTCAGATCTTCATCAGGTCCAGGAGTCTTTAGAGAATGTTATGAAACTGAGCCAGAGAGCTCAGGTTGAGAGAAAGTCATCATCCTTCAATCGCAATATCATTCCGTTACCCCCATTACAAGCACATATTGGAGCTCATTAAAAAAAAACAGCCTCCTACAAAACAATCATCAAACAGCCTGAAATTCCAATATACATGAATATTTTATTAACACCTCTGTGACCACTCACTGCTCCCTCCATTCTCTCCTAATACCCCCAAACCCACCGCCCCTCATAACTGTTCTCTCATATCCCTTATTCTCACCTATGCCCCATCTCTCACTGCTCGGATTGCATGTACCACCATGCATTGAGCTAGTCCAGGCTCCTGGCTGCGACTAATTTGTCATAGATCAATACCTGGAAGTAGAGATGCTCCACAACCAGTGCCTATTAAACCACTTTGCACCAACTCAGGTTGCTTTCAGCTATAAGCAGAATTTTGCTCTTATCCAGGCAATTATAACAATGGGCAATCATTTTACAATACATTGGGCTGAAAAGAGTTGCTTATTCAGGCCAACACATCTCTTCCTCTGAAGTATCGGCCAATGAAAACTAAACTCCCACTAACTGGACAAATGAAAGCTGCAACTGCAGTTTTTATACCTGGGACTGCTAGTTCTTCTGCAGAAGCTGCCCCTCCAAGTGGAGCATAGCTGCTCTTCCTTCTGCCTTCTTGGTCACATTGTACCTGGCATCCCACAGCAGGTCCTGAGTGTCCTCCATGCAGCTGCGAATATCGGTGAAAGTCAACAGGTGCTCACTCTCCAGCCACAGGTAGAGTCCATAGAAGCAGAGCTGTCTTTTGATAGGTTCCCCCATCAGGCTTTTGAGGGTTCGATATACATATAAGTTTTGTAAAATTCCAAATTAAATTGATCTCCATATAGCCACATGGGTTAATGCCTCCCTTCCCTACACTCTGTAGCATAAGACAATGAGTAAAATATTCTCCTGTTTCCCCTCCCCCTTCCTAAATCCTTTCCCTTCCCCTTTTGTTCGTCTTCCCCCTCCCTTTGAAAAATAAAAACAAACAACATTTTTCTTTTTTATGTATAACATACCGGATTTTAGATAATTAATCTAAATTTTTCTTACTATCGTGCGTAAACTTTATTGAATTTCATATGTATACAATATGTTTATGCAATCTTTTGGTATGTTTCAAACTCATTGTTTTGTTTTGAAAAACCCTAATAAAAATTATTAAAAAAAAAAAAGAAGCAGAGCTGTACTCCGTTACTTGCAGCTCCCCAGTCTCTGACAGTCTCTGACAACCAGTGCCAGACATCTGGCACCCAGTGCCAAAGGTCTGGCACTATCAGCTAAATTGTCGTTCCAGTTTTGCAGAGTGCATAAACACTGCAGAATTAGAACGGGATTGTTCCATCGTTGAACAAGACTTTTGTTCAGTTTAACAATCTCTCATTTAATGATATTATGTGCATTGGAACGATAATCGCCCTTCGCTGTAGGGTACACACTACTGTGACATTGGGCCAATCAGTCGTTTATTGTATAATTGGCCCGATAATTTGCTGAAAACACTGTAGTGTGTACCCACCTTTAGGGAAAAATGTTTGATCAAATCAGTGCATGGCACATGTGTAAGTATTACTAGATTTTGGGGGGAAGCAAAAATGCAGAAAAGCATTTACTTGCTTATAATTCTAACCGTAGCATACTCAAAAAGATGTCTTTATTCAAAGAGCCCTTTATTGGCAGATAGGTCTGTAATTGCACCATATTTCAAGATCAGACACATGTGAATACAGCTCTAAATCAGTAAGTTTATCCGTTTGTTTATATGTGTTTATTGCTAAGTGTTTAAACCTCCCTCCCCACTGTGACTGACTGAGATGACCTGGGGGTAAATGTATGAATCTCCGGATTCTTCATCTCCGGCGTGTTCAGCCTCTTCAGCGCTTAAATTTAAAGCGGCGCTGCCTTGTAAAGGGAAACTTCCCTTTACAATGCAGCGCCGCTTTAAATTTAAGCGCTGAAGAGGCTGAACACGCCGGAGATGAAGAATCCGGAGATTCATACATTTACCCCCTGATGTCCACCCACTCTCCTGAAATATACCAAAAATGTCCTTACATGACCTTGCAGCACTGAGACAAGCTGGAAACTGAATAATGCTGTAGGCTTTGTAAGCTGTATTGTCCAGGCGGCAGATCCTTAAATTACCACCTTAGCAGCAGGATATCACAGTGTGGCCCTTGAAAGTGATGTGACTGTAGCGCGCCTGGAGGTTCATTCATTGTATTTGTTGCAAGTCTTTTTATCAAGCAGATGGTATTGCTGTGTCAGGCATTACAGGTTTGTTGTCCTCATGTCGGGGTTCCTGATGTCGGGTTTGTCATTGTCGATATAAAGACTACCACCGTTATAAAAAACTAGGTACTTCCAATTTTGAGTTGATAGGGGTTTCAGGAGCATAGACAGAGCAGGGGTAAATGTATCAAGCTGAGAGTTTTCCGGCGGGTTTGACAAACCCGCTGGAAAATCAAATTCTAGCTATCAGATTCTAGCTTTCATTTATTTAATACATTCTACAAAATGACAGCTAGAATCTGATTGATTGCTATAGGCAACAGCTCCACTTTTCAAACCCGCCGGAAAACTCTCAGCTTGATACATTTACCCTCAGGTGACAGTGTAGGAGAGTTTATTTTGTGCTAAAGTGAGTTTTGTGTATGTGTTTATTTGGGTTGGTTGATTTACTTTGCCTTGTTTGTCTTATTGTCTGTATGTTTATTATTTTTATTTCTTTGCTGGGTGTTGTTTTTTGGTGTTTACTGTATTTCCCCTGTCCTTGGTTTGTGAGTGTATTTGTTTGTTGTTTTGTATTTCCCCTGTGTTTTCTTTGTCAGTCTATTTGTTTTTTGATCTGTCTTTCCCCTGTGTGTTTATCTGTCAGCATGGTGATAGGAAGGAGAGGTGAGAAAGCTAGGGACAGTGGGGAGGAAGCGAGAGAGAAGCTGGGAGGTGAGGAGGAGCAGGAGGAAGAGTCAGGCTCTTCTGTGAGCAAAGCAAAGTTGGTACGAAATGTGCACTTTAGTTTTCAGGAAAACACACAATTTAGTACTCGTGTATGAGCGCATTTTGGGGAGCCATGCTGCAAAGACCACATTTACGCGTAAGATGCAATTATGTGATGCTGTGAATGTGGTGGGCCCCATTAAGAGAACACTGAAAACTGCTGCAAAAGAATCTCTGACATCAAAAGAAGAGTGAAAAAGAAGATGGCAGAGGAGTGAAGAGCAGCTGAAGGGACTGGTGGTGGGCCCACTCTGGTGATGGTGCTCTGGTCATATGAGGAGGACTTCAAGCCGCTCATCCCAATTGAGCTCCTCAAGGGAATTAATGTGCGGGACACTGATATACCTCTGTCTCAACCTAAGGCTGGTGAGTAATACATAATGGTGCAAATGTTTGTCCTTTATGTTCAAACAGTAATCCTGCCGCATGTACAAGTTTGATTTTCCTGCACACTGCAAACAGAAACCTGAACATTGTTTTTTTTTTTTGGTGAATGTTTTTTGCACATGAAAAATATATTAATATCAAACATTTTAAATTCTTCTACACACATCCTCTGCCCAAAAGCAGACACCACCAGCGCCAGCAGTCACAATCCAGGAGGAGGATGACTCCTTAGAAGGTATATCCACCATGTTGTAGTGAAGGGAGGGGTTGCTATTAATCATTTGCCTGTAATGAAAAACACCTGTAACTGCTGTTTTCCAGATAATGGAAATTATTTTATTTTATTTTTTTCAAAGAAACATCACAAGCCCAAGAATCCGGTGGCACAATTGAGAACATAGAGGATATGGAGACGTCCAAAGTGATGTTTACATAACCCTGAAAACTGTGCTGAACGTCACTCAAGTGCTGCAGCGTGCTGATTCTGCACCACCAGCCTCTCCTGCAAATCCACCACCAAGCCAAGGACAACAGCCATCTGTCCCTAATTTTGCATAGTTCACTGAGGTGCATTCTAACTTGGTTGCATTCTACCAGGCCTCTCTGAGTGGATTCCAAAGCACCTTGCGAGAGGATTTCGATATCTGAAGAACATACAGGACCATCAAATAAGATTATGTACAACAATGGAGAGAATTGACAATTTGTTAGTGCAAATGAACAGTGGCATCAACAACCTTACTGGGGCAGTCTGTGAGTTGTCCTCAAATTTAAATTCCATTTGTGGCCAGATAAAGACATGGTTACTGATGCCTACATCTTCAGGTGGTAGCAGCCAGAGCACTACCTCTACTACATCAGTGCCCACAACTCCTTTGCATAGCAGTGGGAGGATCAGGGGTGGCAGACGGGCATCCACCAGTTGGCCCAAGTCTCCTGAGCCTGCTGCCAAAATAAATAAATAAATAATTTCTTGGTTTTTTTCTGACACATTTATAGCAAACTGCCTTTTTCCTTTATGCCCAAAAACAAATGACATGCAGATTGTGTTCTTTATTTTGTTTTATATTTAGTTATAAAATAAATTATTTCTTTATGCACAGTGGTTTGAACAAAGTTGATTGTCCTTAAGACAGATGTTTACATTGGTAATCTGGGTAAACTGAAGATATTGTTTTTATCTTTCAACAATGCATAAATGGTTATTTAAAAAAACATATACATTCTCTTAAAATGTTATTGGTTTATCACAATTAGTCCTGTGCTTATGATGTCGATAATGATGTTGGTTCTACAAGAATAGGTTTTAAAAAAAAAAAAAACAAGGTTACTGGTAATTACAAAACAACTACACTTACTTAAAAACCATTCTCACCTGAAAAATAAGTCTGGATGATCCTTCCTATAACCTGCCTCAGCCCCTCTGTTTTATGAACAGCAGCTGCTGGAATGAGCTCACCTACTTTGTTACTGTATACTGTTGATATACTTTGGTTTATGGCCAAACTATGCAGCACACAGCACCACAACACCATATCAGTCACCTGGGGCATAGAGAAGCACACCACCAGATGTATCAAGCCATATGAATGTGGACTTCTCAAAGGCCAAAGGTAAGTTCTATTACCCCTCTATGACAGAAGTGTCATAAACCAGGATTGACAGCCATATCCAGATTCACCTACAGTTAAACATAAGTACATGTAGATGATTGCAACACAACATAAAAACACACAAAACAAACGTGTGGCCTGCGCAGCCTGAGAGGAGCCTGGTGCTTTAGATGTTCCTCTCTCCCTTTTGATGCTCACTCCAAAATCAGATGTTGATCCAAAACACCCAACAAGACTTTTCCTACCAACACCGTTTTTAACCACCCTCAGAGTACTGGGCATTTGGGTCTCTTTTTATTAGTCTGCGTAGAACAATAACCTAATGTGTTTGCTAATCACGCCTTTAAAATGCAGCGTTTTGTAATGCCACAATGAACTTTAAATGGTGACCCATCTGGAAATATTAAGTGTTGCCTCATTATAGAAAATATAATTATTGCCCGAGTAGTGATGATATAGTAAGCCACTATCATATAATAAAATAAAATAAAAACGTAATTATGGATTAAATTTGGCCCACTAATTTATTCTTAAAATAATTTGTCTCATGTAAGAAAATTAGTAATCATTTTTGCCCCTCTACAACAAAAGCATGCTTTATTTAAACTTTCATTGTGCCTCCTGTTATATTAACATTAACCAGCAGTGTAACAGTGATGTGTTTGCTAATCTCGCCTATAGAAAGCAGTGTGTTGATTCTGGCGATTTTCCAATTCAACTCGGGTGAGTTTGAAAACTCTCAGCTTCCTACATTTGGACTGTGATTGTAGCGATTTTGAGAATTTTGATTTTGAAAGAAACACTTTACTGGCAATTTTACATCAAATTGGCGTTTAATATTAGCGAGTTTAAACTCACTAAAATCAACGAAAATGCAAAATCGATACATTTACCACGTTATCTACAGGTCACATCTATCTGCAGCGGCGCATGGGAAAAGTGGAAAATCATGCGTAACAGTCAGATTATTCATGTTTTATGTAGCCTTGGGCTATTGATCAAAAACTATACAAAAAAAAGCTATGTGGTGTTGATTTACTCAGTTTAACCATGCTGCCTACAAGCTCTGACTGCTAGCAAAACAGCTCAAAGAGCTGGAGAATGCACAGTATGTGTGAATAGAAGAGTTGCTTTGTCACTTTCTTTATGACCAGTCATTGGAGGCGGTGACAAATCAAAATCAGGATGCAGCTTTCAAAGAGAGTAGGCTAAGCAGAATAATCAGATCAGTTAATTTAAAGGGCTTGTAGGTAGAGGAGTGCCTATTCTCAACCACTGCCTAGGCAGGAGTCAAGGAGAAAACTAAATAAGGAGCTGTATTCTTGGCAAAGAGTAACATCCCCCAGGGATTCACTTGCTTCATGACAGTAGTTACATCCTAACAGGTAATCAACTCTGGTGCCCAGTATGGGTAAGTCAGTTTAGATCATAGGTGCCTACACTCCCGGAATGTCTGGGAAACTCTTGAGTTTCTGGTAGTTCTCCTGGGAATGTAGGGCAAACTCCTGCATCCTGCCCTGTGCGTTGGTGAAGTGGGTGGGGGTTGGACTAATTGTTGAATCATGGCCCTGCCCCCTGCTGTAATTGGATGAAATTGCCATGGTTTAGAAGAGAGGTCGGGCATGATTTGCGTGGCCACACACCCCAGATGGGAGATCTCCAGAGTAGGCAACAGGGCCGGACTGGCCATCTGGCACTTCTGGCAAATGCCAGAAGGGCCGATGGCTGGATGGGCTGGCCTGACTCCTCCTGTCTTCCTGGTGTCTTCCTCTGTTGCGCGCTGCTCAGCTCCCTGCCCCGTTATGCTGATACAAGCAATCTGGACAGTTTCTGCTGGGAGAGGGGGTGAGAGAGCCAGGGTGGTAGGGGCTGCTGGGAGAGAGGGTGAGAGAGACAAGGTGGTAGGGGCTGCTGGGAGAGGGGGTGAGAGAGCCAGGGGCTGCTGGGACAGGGGGTGAGAGAGCCAGGGTGGTAGGGGCTGCTGGGAGAGGGGGTGAGAGAGCCAGGGTGGTAGGGGCTGCTGGGAGAGGGGGGTGAGAGAGCCAGGGTGGTAGGGGCTGCTGGGAGAGGGGGTGAGAGAGCCAGGGTGGTAGGGGCTTCTGGGAGAGGGGGTGAGAGACCCAGGGGGGTAGGGGCTGCTGTGAGAGTGGGTCAGAGAGACAGGGTGGTAGGGGCTGCTGGGAGAGGGGGTGAGAGAGCCAGGGTGGTAGGGGCTGCTGGGAGAGGGGGTGAGAGAGCCAGGGTGGTAGGGGCTGCTGGGAGAGGGGGTGAGAGAGCCAGGGTGGTAGGGGCTGCTGGGAGAGGGGGTGAGAGAGCCAGGGTGGTAGGGGCTGCTGGGAGGGGGGGTCAGAGAGCCCGGGTGGCAGGGGCTGCTGGGAAAGGGGGTGAGAGAGCCAGGGTGGTAGGGGCTGCTGGGAGAGGGGGTGAGAGACCCAGGGGGGTAGGGGCTGCTGGGAGAGGGGGGTCAGAGAGCCAAGGTGGTAGGGGCTGCTGGGGGAGGGGGTGAGAGAGCCAGTGTGGTAGGGGCTGCTGCGAGAGGGGGTGAGAGACCCAGGGTGGTAGGGGTTGCTGGGAGAGGGGGTGAGAGAGCCAGGGTGGTAGGGGCTGCTGGGAGAGGGGGTGAGAGAGCCAGTGTGGTAGGGGCTGCTGGGAGAGGGGGTGAGAGAGCCAGTGTGGTAGGGGCTGCTGGGAGAGGGGGTGAGAGACCCAGGGGGGTAGGGGCTGCTGGGAGAGGGGGGTCAGAGAGCCAAGGTGGTAGGGGCTGCTGGGAGAGGGGGTGAGAGACCCTGGGGGGTAGGGGCTGCTGGGAGAGGGGGGTGAGAGAGCCAGGGTGGCAGGGGCTGCTGGGAGAGGGGGTGAGAGAGCCAGTGTGGTAGGGGCTGCTGCGAGAGGGGGTGAGAGACCCAGGGTGGTAGGGGCTGCTGGGAGAGGGGGTGAGAGACCTGGGGGAAGGGGGTGCTGGGAGAGGGGGTGAGAGAGCCAAAGGGGAAGGGGGTGCTGGGAGAGGGGGTGAGAGAGCCAAAGGGGAAGGGGGTGCTGGGAGAGGGGGTGAGAGAGCCAAAGGGGAAGGGGGTGCTGGGAGAGGGGTGAGAGAGCCAGAGGGGAAGGGGGTGCTGGGGGAGGGGATGAGAGAGCCAAAGGGGAAAGGGGTGCTGGGAGGGGGGTGAGAGAGCCAGGGGGTAGGGGGTGCTGGGAGAGGGGTGAGAGAGCCAAAGGGGAAGGGGGCGCTGGGTTAGGGGGTGAGAGAGCCAGAGGGGAAGCGGGTGCTGGGAGAGGGAGTGAGAGAGCCAAAGGTGAAGGGGGTGCTGGGAGGGGGGTGAGAGAGCCAGGGGAGAAGGTTGTACAGGGGGTAAATGAGAGGGACAAAGGAGAAGATGGTGCAAGGGCATAGGTAAAAGAAAGGGTAAAGGGAGGGAAATCTTAAGAATGGGAATGTCAGGGATACAGCCATCATAAAACACAAGTATTAGTGAAGAATGGGAATGCACAGAGTGGACAAGTGTTAAAAAAAAATAAAAAATCAAGCCTTCATACTCCATTCACTTATATTTTCCATACCCCCACTTCTAAATTTTTGCTTCGACCACTGCCCTCTGTTCCTGCTCCCGACTGCCTGTGTGAGCTGACAGCTGCGGATCCCTCCTTGCCCAGCGCGCCCCGTAGGAGAAAAGAACTCATAATGCCATAATCAGGTAAGTTCATATATTTTCTCGGGGAGAAGTGTTTTTAACCATTCTTTCATGAACTGGGGGTACTATTATGTATCCAATGACGTTTAAAACACTATGTATTGTTCATTATTGCGCTGTAATATTTCTTGCATATCTATCTGTACAGAGATTTTTAATTAGGAGGAAAAAACATTGCTTGTCATAAATTTTATCTGTGATTGTGTCAATATATCTATTTTTGTTTGCATTGTAAATGGTGTATTAAGCTGCTGCTGGGACTCACACTCTCAGTGTCTGAAATGCTGTACCAATTTTTATTTGTGAATGAGTTTTTGTCTGGGCAATACTATGCAATAATGTTATTTGGGGACACTATTGTGGCATAATATGTAGAGATGAGCGCACTCGGATTTCTGAAATCCGAGCCCACCCGAACGTTGCCGATCCGAGTCGGATCCGAGACAGATCCGGGTATTGGCGCCAAATTCAAATCTGAAACTGAGGCTCTGACTCATAATCCCGTTGTCGGATCTCGCGATACTCGGATCCTATAAATTCCCCGCCATCTTCACTCGGGCATTGATCAGGGTAGAGGGAGGGTGTGTTAGGTGGTCCTCTGTCCTGGTAGATCTCGTGCTGTGCTGTTTAGTTCTGTGCTGTGCTGTTTAGTTCTGTGCTGTGCTGTGCTGTGCTGTGTTCTGCAGTATCAGTCCAGTGGTGCTGTGTGCTGTGCTCTGTCCTTCTGAGGTCAGTGGTGCTGCTGGGTCCTGCGCTGTGTCCTGTTCAGTCCAGTGGTGCTGTGTCCTGTGCTCTGTGCTTCTAAGGGCATAGTTATTTCCCCAATATTCCCCTGTGTTTAAAAAATAAAAAAAAGTTATTTAAAAAAATACCAAAAACTAATTTAATTTTTTTTAATTACCACAAAATTTGCACAACCAATCCTGCAGTATAAGCCCATTGGTACTGCAATATTACCAAGTTCACACATTCAGCAGTAAAAGTCTAGTGGTACTGCAATATTACAAAGTTCACACATTCTGCAGTATCAGTCCAGTGGTGCTGTGTCCTGTGCTCTGTCCTGCTGAGTTCCGTAGTGCTGCTGGGTCCTGTGCCGTGTCCTGTTCAGTCCAGTGGTGCTGTGTCCTGTGCTCTGTGCTTCTAAGGGCATAGTTATTTCCCCATTATTCCCAAGTTTTTAAAAAATAAAAAAAAAGTTAAAAAAAATTAAAAATTAAAAATTAAAAAAAATATATATAATTATAACCAAATTTGCAAAACCAATCCAGCAGTATAAGTCCATTGGTACTGCAATATTACCAAGTTCACACATTCTGCAGTATCTTGTGCTACATATAATGGAGACCAAAAATTTGGAGGATAAAGTAGGGAAAGATCAAGACCCACTTCCTCCTAATGCTGAAGCTGCTGCCACTAGTCATGACATAGACGATGAAATGCCATCAACGTCGTCTTCCAAGCCCGATGCCCAATCTCGTAGTACCGGGCATGTAATATCCAAAAAGCCCAAGTTAAGAAAAAGTAGCAAAAAGAGAAACTTAAAATCATCTGAGGAGAAACGTAAAGTTGCCAATATGCCATTTACGACACGGAGTGGCAAGGAACGGCTTAGGCCCTGGCCCGTGTTCATGACTAGTGATTCAGCTTCACCCACGGATCTTAGCCCTCCTCCTCCTCCCCCCCCCCTACAAAAAATTGAAGAGAGTTATGCTGTCAGCAACAAAACAGCAAACAACTCTGCCTTCTAAAGAGAAATTATCACAAATCCACAAGGCGAGTCCAAGGATGTTGGTGGTTGTCAAGCCTGACCTTCCCATCACTGTACGGGAAGAGGTGGCTCGGGAGGAGGCTATTGATGATGTAGCTGGCGCTGTGGAGGAACTTGATGATGAGGATGGTGATGTGGTTATTGTAAATGAGGCACCAGGGGGGGGAAACAGCTGATGTCCATGGGATGAAAAAGCCCATCGTCATGCCTGGTCAGAAGACCAAAAAATGCACCTCTTCGGTCTGGAGTTATTTTTATCCAAATCCAGACAACCAATGTATGGCCATATGTAGCTTATGTAAAGCTCAAATAAGCAGGGGTAAGGATCTTGCCCACCTAGGAACATCCTCCCTTATACGTCACCTGAATAACCTTCATAGTTCAGTGGTTAGTTCAGGAACTGGGGCTAGGACCCTCATCGGTACAGGGACACCTAAATCCCGTGGTCCAGTTGGATACACACCAGCAACACCCTCCTCGTCAACTTCCTCCACAATCTCCATCAGATTCAGTCCTGCAGCCCAAGTCAGCAGCCAGACTGAGTCCTCCTCAATACGGGATTCATCCGAGGAATCCTGCAGCGGTACGCCTACTACTGCCACTGCTGCTGTTGCTGCTGTTAGTCGGTCATCTTCCTAGAGGGGAAGTCGTAAGACCGCTAAGTCTTTCACAAAACAATTGACCGTCCAACAGTCGTTTGCCATGACCACAAAATACGATAGTAGTCACCCTATTGCAAAGCGTATAACTGCGGCTGTAACTGCAATGTTGGTGTTAGACGTGCGCCCGGTGTCCGCCATCAGTGGAGTGGGATTTAGAGGGTTGATGGAGGTATTGTGTCCCCGGTACCAAATCCCGTCGAGATTCCACTTCACTAGGCAGGCGATACCAAAAATGTACAGAGAAGTATGATCAAGTGTCCTCAGTGCTCTAAAAAATGCGGTTGTACCCACTGTCCACTTAACCACGGACATGTGGACAAGTGGTTCTGGGCAAACGAAGGACTATATGACTGTGTCAGCCCACTGGGTAGATGCATCCCCTTCCGCAGCAACAGCAACAGCTGCATCAGTAGCAGCAACTACAAAATGGCTGCTCGTGCAAAGGCAGGCAACATTGTGTATTACAGGCTTTAATAAGAGGCACAACGCTGACAACATATTAGAGAAAATGAGGGAAATTATCTCCCAGTGGCTTACCCCACTTAGACTCTCATGGGGATTTGTGGTGTCAGACAATGCCAGTAACATTGTGCGGGCATTAAATATGGGCAATTTCCAGCACGTCCCATGTTTTGCCCACACCATTAATTTGGTGGTGCAGCATTACCTCAAGAGTGACAGGGGTGTGCAGGAGATGCTTGCGGTGGCGCGCAAAATTGCTGGACACTTTCGGCATTCAGCCAGTGCCTACCGCAGACTAGAGGCACATCAAAAAAGCATGAACCTGCCCTGCCATCACCTCAAACAAGAGGTTGTGACGCGCTGGAACTCCACCCTCTATATGCTGCAGAGGATGGAGGAGCTGCAAAAGGCCATTCAGGCCTACACAGCCACCTACGACATAGGCAAAGGAGTGGGGATGCGCCTCAGTCAAGCGCAGTGGAGACTGATTTCCGTGTTGTGCAAGGTTCTGCAGCCATTTGAACTTGCCACACGAGAAGTCAGTTCCGACACTGCCAGCTTGAGTCAGGTCATTCCCCTGATCAGGCTGTTGCAGAAGCAGCTGGAGAAAGTGAGGGAGGAGCTGGTAAGCCATTGCGATTACACCAAGCATGTAGCTCTTGTGGATGTAGCCCTTCGTACGCTTTGCCAGGATCCGAGGGTGGTCACTCTTTTAAAGTCAGAGGAATACATTCTGGCCACCGTGCTCGATCCTCGGTTTAAAGCGTATGTTGTGTCTCTGTTTCCGGCGGACACAAGTCTACAGCGGTGCAAAGACCTGCTGGTCAGGAGATTGTCCTCTGAAGAGGACCGTGACATGCCAATAGCTCCATCCTCATTTTCTTCCACATCTATGGCTGCGAGGAAAAAGCTCAGTTTTCCCAAAAGAGGCACTGGCGGGGATGCTGATGACATCTGGTCCGGACTGAAGGACCTGCCAACCATTGCAGACATGTCTACTCTCGCTGCATTGGATGCTGTCACAATAGAAAAAATTGTGGATGATTACTTTGCTGACACCATCCAAGTAGACATGTCAGACAGTCCATATTGTTACTGGCAGGAAAAAAAAGGCAGTTTGGAAGCCCCTGTACAAACTGGCTCTATTTTACCTGAGTTGTCCCCCCCTCCAGTGTGTACTCGGAAAGAGTTTTTAGTGCAGCGGGGAACCTGGTCAGTGAGCGGCGAAGGAGGTTGCTTCCTCATAACGTTGAAAAAATGATGTTTATAAAAATGAATAATCAATTCCTCAATGAAGTACAGCACTGCCCTCCAGATACTACAGAGGGACCTGTGGTTGTGGAGTCCAGCGGGGACGAATTGATAATGTGTGATGAGGAGGAAGTACACACTGTAGGGGGAGAGGAATCAGAGGTTGAGGATGAGGACGACATCTTGCCCCAGTAGAGCCTGTTTAGTCTGTACAGGGAGAGATGAATAGTTTTTTTGGTGTGGGGGCCCAAACAAACCAATCATTTCAGCCAAAGTTGTTTGGTAGGCCCTGTCGCTGAAATGATTGGTTTGTTAAAGTGTGCATGTCCTATTTCAACAACATAAGGGTGGGTGTGAGGGCCCAAGGACAATTCCATCTTGGAACTTTTTTTTTTGCATTATATGACCAATCAACAGTCGTTTGCCATGTTCAAAAAGTAAAACCAAATTTAAACAAATTCAAGAAATTAAACCAAAAGTAAAATGCCCTGTCATAATTTAAAACAAGAGGTATTGACGTGCTCTAAAACTACACTTGAAAGCTTGAGTCTTTCAATAAAAAAGTAACTGTCCATTGCACGAATATTTGCAACAGGGACAATTTTAGGGTTAAGAAAGTCAACTAATAACACTTCGACGCTGTCTGTCTTTATAAACACTACACTTGGAAGTTGGAGGAGGTATTGTGGCCCCCGGCACCAAATTTACTACCGGGGCCACTCCACTGTGCAGTCCATATTTAGGTGTATCAGATATTAAACAACAGTGACAGTTGATGCCCAATTTTTTAATTATATTGTGGCCTCGGTACCAAATTGTGTACCGGGGCCACCACACTACGCAGTCCATACCCTTTTTTGGTGGAATTCTGACCCGTGGAGGGTTTTTTAATTATATTGTGGCCTCGGTACCAAATTGTGTACCGGGGGCCACCACACTATGCAGTCAAGATAGATAGATGCGTATCATAGATAAAGTACATTCAGTGGTGTGGGGCAAATTGAAAAATATTCAAAATGCACTGACATTATCAAAAACAAGAGGTTGTCACACGCTAAAACTCCAACATGTATATGATGGAGAGGATGGAGGAGCAGCCGTATGTGCAGTGTAATGCAGACCTGTCGAAGGTTTTTTATATATTTTATTGTGGTGCCCAGTGCCCACTCCTCTACGCAGTCCAGATACATTTATTGGTGCGAATCATAAAAGTTCAGGGTTTTTAATATATATTGTGGTGACCCACTCCTCTACGCAGTCCAGGTACATTTATTGGTGCGAATCATACAAGTTGATGGTTTTCTTATTATATATATTGTGGTGACCCACTCCTCTACGCAGTCCAGGTACATTTATTGGTGCGAATCATAAAAGTTCAGGGTTTTTAATATATATTGTGGTGACCCACTCCTCTACGCAGTCCAGGTACATTTATTGGTGCGAATCATACAAGTTGATGGTTTTCTTATTATATATATTGTGGTGACCCACTCCTCTACGCAGTCCAGGTACATTTATTGGTGCGAATCATAAAAGTTCAGGGTTTTTAATATATATTGTGGTGACCCACTCCTCTACGCAGTCCAGGTACATTTATTGGTGCGAATCATACAAGTTGATGGTTTTCTTATTATATATATTGTGGTGACCCACTCCTCTACGCAGTCCAGATACATTTATTGGTGCGAATCATAAAAGTTCAGGGTTTTTAATATATATTGTGGTGACCCACTCCTCTACGCAGTCCAGGTACATTTATTGGTGCGAATCATACAAGTTCAGGGTTTTTAATATATATTGTGGTGACCCACTCCTCTACGCAGTCCAGGTACATTTATTGGTGCGAATCATACAAGTTGATGGTTTTCTTATTATATATATTGTGGTGACCCACTCCTCTACGCAGTCCAGATACATTTATTGGTGCGAATCATAAAAGTTCAGGGTTTTTAATATATATTGTGGTGACCCACTCCTCTACGCAGTCCAGGTACATTTATTGGTGCGAATCATACAAGTTCAGGGTTTTTAATATATATTGTGGTGACCCACTCCTCTACGCAGTCCAGGTACATTTATTGGTGCGAATCATACAAGTTCAGGGTTTTTAATATATATTGTAGTGACCCACTCCTCTACGCAGTCCAGGTACATTTATTGGTGCGAATCATACAAGTTGATGGTTTTCTTATTATATATATTGTGGTGACCCACTCCTCTACGCAGTCCAGATACATTTATTGGTGCGAATCATAAAAGTTCAGGGTTTTTAATATATATTGTGGTGACCCACTCCTCTACGCAGTCCAGGTACATTTATTGGTGCGAATCATAAAAGTTCAGGGTTTTTAATATATATTGTGGTGACCCACTCCTCTACGCAGTCCAGGTACATTTATTGGTGCGAATCATACAAGTTCAGGGTTTTTAATATATATTGTGGTGACCCACTCCTCTACGCAGTCCAGGTACATTTATTGGTGCGAATCATACAAGTTCAGGGTTTTTAATATATATTGTAGTGACCCACTCCTCTACGCAGTCCAGGTACATTTATTGGTGCGAATCATACAAGTTGATGGTTTTCTTATTATATATATTGTGGTGACCCACTCCTCTACGCAGTCCAGATACATTTATTGGTGCGAATCATAAAAGTTCAGGGTTTTTAATATATATTGTGGTGACCCACTCCTCTACGCAGTCCAGGTACATTTATTGGTGCGAATCATAAAAGTTCAGGGTTTTTAATATATATTGTGGTGACCCACTCCTCTACGCAGTCCAGGTACATTTATTGGTGCGAATCATACAAGTTGATGGTTTTCTTATTATATATATTGTGGTGACCCACTCCTCTACACAGTCCAGGTACATTTATTGGTGCGAATCATAAAAGTTCAGGGTTTTTAATATATATTGGGGTGACCCACTCCTCTACGCAGTCCAGGTACATTTATTGGTGCGAATCATACAAGTTCAGGGTTTTTAATATATATTGTGGTGACCCACTCCTCTACGCAGTCCAGGTACATTTATTGGTGCGAATCATACAAGTTCAGGGTTTTTAATATATATTGTAGTGACCCACTCCTCTACGCAGTCCAGGTACATTTATTGGTGCGAATCATACAAGTTGATGGTTTTCTTATTATATATATTGTGGTGACCCACTCCTCTACGCAGTCCAGATACATTTATTGGTGCGAATCATAAAAGTTCAGGGTTTTTAATATATATTGTGGTGACCCACTCCTCTACGCAGTCCAGGTACATTTATTGGTGCGAATCATAAAAGTTCAGGGTTTTTAATATATATTGTGGTGACCCACTCCTCTACGCAGTCCAGGTACATTTATTGGTGCGAATCATACAAGTTGATGGTTTTCTTATTATATATATTGTGGTGACCCACTCCTCTACACAGTCCAGGTACATTTATTGGTGCGAATCATAAAAGTTCAGGGTTTTTAATATATATTGGGGTGACCCACTCCTCTACGCAGTCCAGGTACATTTATTGTTGCGAATCATACAAGTTGATGGTTTTCTTATTATATATATTGTGGTGACCCACTCCTCTACGCAGTCCAGATACATTTATTGGTGCGAATCATAAAAGTTCAGGGTTTTTAATATATATTGTGGTGACCCACTCCTCTACGCAGTCCAGGTACATTTATTGGTGCGAATCATACAAGTTCAGGGTTTTTAATATATATTGTGGTGACCCACTCCTCTACGCAGTCCAGGTACATTTATTGGTGCGAATCATACAAGTTGATGGTTTTCTTATTATATATATTGTGGTGACCCACTCCTCTACGCAGTCCAGGTACATTTATTGGTGCGAATCATACAAGTTCAGAGTTTTTAATATATATTGTGGTGACCCACTCCTCTACGCAGTCCAGGTACATTTATTGGTGCAAATCATACAAGTTGATGGTTTTCTTATTATATATATTGTGGTGACCCACTCCTCTACGCAGTCCAGAAAGATACCTCGTTGCAACGTTTTGGACTAATAACTATATTGTGAGGTGTTCAGAATACACTGTAAATTAGTGGAAATGCTTGTTATTGAATGTTATTGAGGTTACTAATAGCATAGGAGTGAAAATAAGGCCAAAAACTTGATTTTTAAACTTTTTATGTTTTTTCCAAAATAAATCCGAATCCAAAACCTTAAATCCGAACCGAGACCTTTCGTCAAGTGTTTTGCGAGACAAATCCGAACCCCAAAAATAATGAAAATCCGGATCCAAAACACAAAACACGAGACCTCAAAAGTCGCCGGTGCACATCCCTAATAATATTGCCTTGGGGCACTACGATGTGGCAAAATATGAACTGGGCGCACTTCGGTGTGGCATAATATGAACTTCTGCCAAAGGCAAGTCTCTCATTGTTGAATATGACGGGAGCCCAAAGAAGTTGCTGTATCGTGGCCAAAAATTCCTTTTGTCGGCCTTGCCTGTGAGTCAAGGGGGTAGACGTCTCCAGGTAAATAATCTAAATGTTTCCTATCTATTTTCCATCAAACTGATGGATCACAACCAATTATCTCTCACCCACCTCCAATATCCCCCTTAATTTATAGACTGTGTTATTTAAAATGAACAGAAAAGACCAGGGCCTGATTAAGGGTTCTGGCCGCCCTAGGCTAATACGGCCGCAGCGCCCCCCCCCCCTTTCCCCCCTCCTCCGAATATATAGGTGTATAGGAACACTCCTGAATATGAATGTTCAGGTGTATTCTCCAGCATTCAAATTTAGACAGATTGTGCCATTGTCTCTTACCTGTCCTTGCTCTTCTCTCTTGCAACTTTGTTATCCTCTCGCTTCTGGCTTCTGGAAAGTTGGCGTCCTTTTTTGAAAATGCAAAAATGTATTATAATGCAAACCCTGAATGATTAGGCCCTTTAGTTAAAACAAAACACTCCATTATGGCCAGCTAAAAGTACCCCATTGGACAGGCATATATAAGCAATATCTGAATATTTGTTGTCAATCAAATACAAACCTCTACCAGCCCCATCTCACTAATATTTAATATTTTAGTGATTGCTGAGACCACCCATGTGACCACCACACAATCATGAGATTCTGCCCCCCAAAGCTGCTCTATTTTTTAAATACCCCCTGCAGCCATTTTCCTTAACCACAACCCCCCCGCACAGCCATTTTCCTTAACCCCTGCTGCAGCCATTTTCTTTACCTCCCACCCTGCATCCATCCCCCTTGCAGCTATTTTCCTTACCTCCACTCTGCTAGCTAGCTATCCCCCTCCCGTCACATCAAAACTCCCCCAGTCACATATATCAGCCCCCCTCCTCTGCCCTCCTTCATACATATCAACCTCTCTACCTCCCTATAGATTTTCATGGCAGTCCCCCTCTCCCTCCCTATACATATGCATGACAGTCCCACCTCTCCCTCCCTATCGATATGCAGGGTAGTCCCCCCCTCCCTATATATATGCAGGGTAGTTCCCCCCCTCCCTATAGATATGCAGGGTAGTTCCCCCCCTTCCTATAGATATGCAGGGCAGTTCCCCCTCCCTATAGATATGCAGGGCAGTTCTCCCCCTCCCTATAGATATGCAGGGCAGTTCCCCCCCTCCTTATAGATATGCAGGGCAGTTCCCCCCCCTCCCTATAGATATGCAAGGCAGTTCCCCCCCTCCTTATAGATATGCAGGGCAGTTCCCCCCCCTCCCTATAGATATGCAGGGCAGTTCCCCCCTTCACTTACCTGTAGTTGTGCCAGCGTCGCTCCTCTCCTCAGATCAGCAGATAGGAAGTGAAGACGTCCTGCTTCCTGTCTGCTGCACAGCAACAGGCAGCCTGGCGATTGGCTGTGTGTTGCTAACCACTGACCACCAATGCTTTTGATCGTCGAGCCCTCCACCCCCCCGCTGCGATCCCCAGCGGCGACCCCCCCCCCCCTCCCCCACCCCGAAAAAAAAAATGAATGAAGAAAATTTTTTTTTTTAAAAAAAATAATAATAAATAAATAATAAAAAAAATAAAATACCCACAGTGCAGCGCCCCCCGGGACCCAGCGCCCCAGGCTGCAGCCTGGTCAGCCTAGTGGTTGATCAGGCCCTGGAAAAGACGCATATCCAGTTACTAAAAAAAGTTAGTAAAAAAAATATTTTATTTTCTCTGACATTTTGCTGTAGATGGAAATACTTTTAATGCGGCTGTGTGGGTTCAAATGATCATTCAATAGTTATGTTTTTTTTAGATATATGTTAGAGTTTTATTTCATGTGGAATGATTCATGAAAATTCTGCCATTACTATTTAATTGAGGGAAAAGGGTACCTGTTACCTATATGTGTGTAAGTATTTTGTTCTTGCTATTTTGTGGGAGATTTGAAAAAAGCATAACATTGGTTTCCTACAGTGTCGCCTGTATAACTGGTGGTATTGCTGTAGTATGGGGTGGCATGGTGGCAATCTTGTAGTGTGTTTGGGGCTTAGGATTGTTAATAAGTAGGAGAGGGTATTGCTGTAATGGGGGGGTTGATGCTGGTTGCTGTAATGTGGGGGGTGATGCCGGTTGCTGCGATGTGGGGGGTGATGCCAATTGCTGTAATGTGGGGGGTGATGTGAGTTGCTGTAATGTGGGGGGGTGATGCCGGTTGCTGTAAAGTGGGGGGGGGGGGGGGTGATGCCGGTTGCTGTAATGTGGGGGGTGATGCTGGTTGCTGTAATGTGGGGGGGTGATGCTGATTGCTGTAATGTGGGGGTGATGCCGGTTGCTGTAATGTGGGGGTGATTGATGTAGTATGAGTGTGTGTGGGGGGTTATTTATTGCTGTAATTTGAGCACTAATAATGTATTGTCATGGTATTTATTGATGTAATTGGGGTGCTAACAATGTAATGTTGAGGGTCATTAGGAGAAATAATTCTTCCCCACACACACACACTCATACTACATCATATTGTATAGCACCAGCAACGCGCACTATGCCAGTATCAGTGTGCAACAATATAGTGCATGGGGCCCACAACACGTGGGCCTGTGTGCTTTAAATGCCAGGGCTGATTTTCAGTCCCAGTCTAGCCCTGGTAGGCAAGTATGATAAATAAGTTTAGATAAATAATCTAGGGTAGTTGGTGAACTCCCAAACTAACATTGTTAATAGTTTTATTAATGCAAATTAATTTGATGGTAAAGTATAGTCTAATGAAGCTATTTAGTTGCTCTCTGCTCATTGGTTGACTGTAATGAGTCATCTATGCTGAGGAATCAAGGAGAACTGTTTAAAAAAAATAAACATGTCAGGCTAATTATTACTTTTTAGAAATTTACTTGTTTCTAATTATTAAGGAAAAAGTTTGGACAGGCTAAAATACATTTTTATTCTTTTACTGTCTTTTAAAGAAGGGATTTTAAGTCAGTAAAGAAAAATGATGAGTTGTCTGAAGGTCCTGTAGTAAATGGCTTTGAGCATTTTGTATATTTTGCAATATCTTAGATGAAAAATTCCTGGAGAAGTGTAATTGTTTAATTGAGTACTTAGATACTAAGGACTTTAGTGGCATGGCCTGATACAGGTACAGCAAGACTTTGTGTCAGAATTAGCTGTCCTCCATACATTAAAATATGGGGTTGAAGAAGCAGGAAAGCCTTTGAATTGATGCTATCTAAAATAACTCAAAATGTAGGTAGAAAAATGCCTGCTAACACTTCGGAGGTAAATGTATGAACTTCCGATTTTTTCAACTTGCCACTATTCAGTGAGTTTGCAGTGAAAATTTAAAGTGGGAATGGCTTAAAGGCAAAACAATGCCTTTAAAGCCATTGTAACTTTAAATTTTCACTGCAAACTCGCCTGAATAGCGGAGAGTTGAAAAAATCGGAGGTTCATACATTTACTCCTAGGACTCAATTAATAATTTTGCATTTAGGAGAAAGATTCATACTTAACTGTATGAGCCATTTGAATTTTGCTTACATTGTCTAATTTGCACTAGACAGAATGGTTGCTGTTGTGTACTTAAATGCAATGTTAGTAAATAAGCTACATGATTTTATTGGAAGTGTGTTTGCTTTGCACTTAATTATTCACACCGCAAATGACTAAATAACTGTCATTATAAGCATCAATGTGCTTTTTGCAGGGGCTACTATACTTCAGGTAATTCAGCTAGGGGATAGGGGAGGGCGCTAAAAGTGCCCAATATCCCCTATTATGGCACATAGAGACTCAGGGGCATCCTTGTTTAAAAGAGGAGAGTGAGGTAGCCCCTTAGAAGTTATTGTCTGGGGATCTCAGTAGCACCCTACACTACAGAAAGCATTGGGAAGTCCAGGGGTGGGCACTCTTTTGGAGCCCAGATCTCTGCCGTCCTGGCTTCAATAAATTCCAGAGTACACTCATTTGAAAGAGGGGAGTTTAATATGACGTGGCCATTTATTAGCTATAATTTGGTGATCCTATGTGATCACCAGACAATGTCATCCTACACTACAGAAAACAAAACAATAAACAGCCTAGGGATGGTAAAGGGACACTGTAATGTTCAGATATCCTGGCTCCAAGAAACATATGAAAGAGCCTAGTCCCCTCTTCTAAATGATGTCCCTATGTATTAGTTATTTTCTGGTGATCACCAGACAATTACACCCTAGACTACATATGTGTTAAGAAATCCAGAGGTGGGAGGTGTTTATAGTGCCCAGATCTCACCCATCCTGGCTTCAGTAAACTCAGTGGTACCCTCATTTGTTGTTGTAAATAAATTAGTCTTTAAAATGGTATGCATTCTTGGGCTACCCATATTATTCCTACACATGTTATGCATTTCATTCAAGGCAATGCAAACGTGCAAAACAAAAATTAATTATACTTTTCAAATGCAGATTTTATTATGAAAATCTATGTGCAGAATACTACTTTTTGGTGTTTTGGAAAGGTGGATTGATTCCAAAATAAGAGCCACACAGTGCTTGGTGGTTGTTAGAAGAAAAAAATCACACATTTGATTTTATTTCTCTTTTTTTGCCATTTCAATAAAAAGTCATCTGAAAAAAAACAAGGTATAATTTGTGTGGGTACTGTATAAAAATTTAGGGATATTGATGTTAGAATCTGACCAACCTAAAAAGTGCCAAAATAAGCTCAGGACAGGTGTAAAGGGGTAAATAAATTAAAGATGACCTCTTAATATGGGTTGTTACAATGGCATGTGTCAGTGTCAGGATTTTCAACTATTTACAAATGTAGTGAACAAGGATTTGCAGTATACTGTGGTGGCCATGTGTAGAGTAGTAAGCAGGTCAGAAATAAAGTCACAAAATATTAATAGTTCCAGAAATGCTAGTTGCAGTAGTCTATACATTGGCTGACTGGCAAACTTAACCCAGTGGACAAGACTCTGCTCAGCAGTCTATCTGATGAAACGAGGTATTTAATATCAACTTATCCAATCTGCATCTAGTTTCACACAAAGTGTGGACTATCAAAACATACTTATTCTAGCCCCCTACATTATGATCTTATAATTCAGCTGCATGATAAAGTTGGTGAGCTCCGACGGCATAATTAAATGGGAACTAATTTGGAGTTTCTAATAATTACATTTTGCTTTTTGTATGCTTATGTCGGGTCAGTATTTTATGCCAACATTGCTAAAGACTTGGCAGGTGTTTTGATAATAATAAATATTACAAGAAAGAATATCCAACTGACCAACTGCATGCTATGCTAGTTAAAATATTATAAATTACTAATTGGAGGGTATGTGCTAAAACATCTCTATTGAGTAAAAATATGCCAAAGTCACCAGTTCCAATATTTTACGAAGAGTTGACTCATATTAGCCCCAACAAAAAATGTCAAGAGCAAAATTGATATCCTAGTGATTGTGGTCGAATTGTTGAAAATACAAATAACTTAACTAAACCTCTAGTCATTATTTTAAAACACAAACAAAATATGCATATACATGGTTACCAGTTGATTCTGAAGGACTATGCTATTTAGGAAGAGTGGTTCCTCAGTTTTATACAATATCACATAAATAGGTGAAAAGAGTACTGTCTCATAATATGGTTAGAAAGAAATGGAAAAATGTGCCGCTCTATAAACAATATGTTCCACTTATTGACATTTCACTAGGACATAAAGTTGGCATAAATATTGGTAGTATGTTTAGTTATGGAAATTTAGGATTTATGACTAATCAATACGAAACTGAACGCTTCGTTTATTGATAATGTTACTGGAATTTATGATTAAACTTTTCGCTATGTAGGACATGAATTACAGGCATTTAAAAATGAACCTTTGCAACATCAAGGATGTTATTTAACCCTTGAAACTGAACTTGGCATCCATTATTGTTGCTTATTACCTGATCAACGACACTTCTGATCTAGAAACTGTAAATACCATTTACATTAATAAGGCCTACAATATAAAGAATTTTGATGACAAATTATTATAAAGATAATAATGATTCATCATGGTCATAGTTAAATCCAAACACATGGTTCTCTTCTATTGGAAAGTGGATATCTAACATATTGTATTCTTGCATGAAATGTATTCTGGCAATAATTGTGGCAATATTGTTTCTTTATGCATGTTTCAAATGTGGTTTGTGTTGTATATATAGACTTGCGTAAAACAGAACTAAACCCAAGAACATTATGCTGACATAAATATATACTCCCATTTAACTAATTATACTCACATGAAAAAGTGCATTTTTATGTGTATATTAAAGGGTGGAAATTGTCAAAGTAATAATTAACAAAAACCTATATTACCAATTACACACCCTATATTACTACTAATGAACTAATCTTATGTGCCTGTACTTTTAAGAGAAATTAGAACAATAGGAGAAAACATATTATACAGTACAGAGAAAAAAATAAAATAAAATAAGAAGCACATGTTTAGTAAATTTCCATGACCTTTTAGATGAAACAAACAACAGGCTAGGTCCAAAAATAAGGACCAAGTACATGTTAACTTAATAAAGATTAATGTTATAAAGGCCTTGAATGTCAGCCTTGATGGATGTAAGTCTGGGAGGGTCTAGTTTGGCAAGAATAATTAGTGTTTTTGGCAATGATGAGTAACATTTCACTATAAAAGAAGTCCTAACTAAATATAAATTGTCAATTGGCATTAAAACCCTAAGTGTGTACTGCTTCACTTAGTAAATAGGGCTGTATGTTATCGTTTAATAAAGAATATAAATATTGCATTGGATATCTGCTCATCTCAATCAATTACTTCTCTTAATTTTGATAAGATTAAAGAAATCTTACTCAGTCTCTATAAACAGAGTCAGGCTGTTGCCAGCGGTAGGTGACAACATGGCAAAGAAGCAAGAGAAAGATAAAAGTGAGGAAGTAGTGGCTTCACAAACCTTACCTGCTCCAGACTCCTGTGCTGCTGATTTCCTCTGCCTCTGTGTAGAGGTCAGCACTTCCTGGTCCAGGCGGTCAAATCTGAAGAGTATATAAAGCTCACTCTGACACTGCAGCAGTATCATAGCTATAGGTTTTCTTGCCGGTCTGACTCCCTGTTTGCTGCAGAAGCTGAGCTTACGTGTGCTTCTCCTTTGGCTTGCCTCTCTGCCTGTTAGCACCTTGTGTACCAGCTTGTTTTGACCACTCTCTCAAGTCCTGATTTTGTACTAAACTACTGCCTATGTACCAGATCCTGGATTGTTATTGGACTTCCCTTCAGCATACTGATTTTGCATCTCACTACTGCCAGTGTACCAGTTCTCGGCTAGCTGACCTGCTTTCAGATTTCCCTTTCTCTCCGCTTGGTTACGCCTAGTAGCTGATCAGATGGCCACAACCTGCATGTTTGCATCAGTTCTTGGTGAAGACCTGGGAACCTGTTAGACTCCACGCTTATTTGGCTAGCGCTAAACCAGGCTAACACGTGCGTGTATCCATCACCCCAGGGCTCTCCTCCTGAGACAATCATTACAAGTGAAGGGGAAAGACGAAGAAGGGATGCCATTGGAAGAGTTGAAAAGAGCAAAACCAATGAGTCCCAGGGAGATGGAGATAATGGTCAGAGTGCTGGACCAACATGACTACGATTGTCTGAAAGTTAATTAGAGAAAGAAAATAATAATACAGAAGCTGATAAATATGCTACTCGACAAACTTGGGGAAAAAAAGATGCAAGTTACAGATTCAGAAAATATGGTCAGAGTTGAAGAACAAGGAGCAACTAAAGTTGAAGAGAATGCGATTGAACATTAAAAAAGTGAGTATTAAAACTTTGTAAAACTTGCTTGTAAAGATTGTTAGTAATTAACAATAACAATAGCGATTAGTATGAAGCATAAAACAGTGACATCTATTTACAGAAAGAAAAATATGTGATGAAGTGTGCACAGCAACACAGAAAAAGTAAATGGAAGAAGCGATAATGAGCGAAAAAGAGGAAATAACAGACCTGGTGGATATCATAGAGGAAGCAGAAAAAGGTAATTAAAAATCATTAAAAAGTTAAAAAATGTAAGGCATACCCTGTGCTTATGTATTAAAAATTGTGTTTTATATTTCTACTGGTATGGACCATCACAATGCCATACCTGGTTAACCCTAGAAGGGACATCAGCACAAAGTGTATTCAAGCAGTTTCCAAGTTGAGCAAATTGTAGTAATCCCACTAAGTGTTAAAAATCATGTTGTGTCCCATTTCATCATTAAAAATAAGTAAATTAATTTTCAGTTCTTCATTTAGATAGCATAATTTCTCACAAAAGTTCAGAAGCAGAGAAGGAGGGCCAAGCATCAATCGTTTTTTGCCCTCCTGTGATGGAAAAGGTGTGGCCAAGAAGATGAAAAAGCTGAACAAATACGAAGATGGTATGATAGCAGACAAAATTATAGGTAGATATTACAGAATTGAAAAAATGGACACGTCACATGCGTAAATAAATCTGACTTTATTATTGAGACTATGGGGTAAATGTATGAAGCTCCGGGTTCTTCAACACCCGCGAGTTCGGCTTCTTCAGCGTTTAAATTTAAAGCGGGGCTGCCTTGTAAAGGGAAGCGGCGCTGCCTTGTAAAGGGAAGTTTCCCTTTACAAGGCAGCGCCGCTTTAAATTTAAGCACTGAAGACGCCGAACTCGCGGGTGTTGAAGAACCCGGAGCTTCATACATTTACCCCTATATGTATTTTAACATGTTAACAATTGATGTTGTATACACCTGCATACAGGAACACATAGATGACATAAGCAGCATGTAAAATGGTGTATTATTATTTTGCTATTAAAAGATCACTATTTCCATGTGCTACATGTTTAGACAACACACCACGTGAGAGACAACATTATAAATTTTACAGAATTGACACAACATTGTTTCAGCATTTACTGACATTTTTAGCACCTTTATAAAATTTAACGATACAATTTGCTTTGGAATGATAAAACGTGATCATTGGAGTGTACACAGAAATGCAATATCGGACCTAATGGTGGTTTATCATGTAATCAGCCCGATATTTGGGTGAAAAGTCTGTAGTGTGTACCCAGCCTTACCTGTGCTGGATCGGAGGTCTGGTTAGTAGAAGCCTGTTCTTTTCTTAACCTCCTGCGTTCTCCTCATTTGACTCCTCTTCTTCCTTCTCTATATGCGCACCACTTCAGGGGGACACCCTTCTACATGGATAGATAGATAAATAATTTTGGTACAGGTAGTTAGCTTGAGATTTATAAACTGTTCTGTGGTTTGTAAAGTTTGGAGGAATGGCTGGAGCACCGTAAATAATTTAATATTTGTTATAGTGTATGGATTGGCTTTCTGATTGCTGCAGTCCTCTTTAAAGGGCTTTGAAGTGGAGTTTTCTGCCATTAGAGCTGCTTATTCATCTAATAGAATGCTGAGTGATTGCCGCACTGGAGGAGTAGAATTTGCCCCATCCAATATCTATATTAGACATGGCAGCGAAGGAGCACACAAAGAGGATAGCTTTGCATCACTTTATCCTTGTTTTTTACTAAATAGTATGAAACAGCATCTAAAATTAGGGCTAAAACGAATTTCAACATATTAAATTACATGACACTGGGACTCTGGCATGGCAATTTCCCCTTCGACCACTAAGAAAGTGTATACATAAACTATATATATATATATATATATATATATATATATATATATATATATATATATATATATATATATATATATAGACAGGCATATATATATATAATAGATATATACAGACAGATATATGAATGTATATATATATATCAGAGATGTTCACTTACCCCCGTGCTCTGGTTTTGGTTTTGGCTTTGGATCTGGATTAACTTCATGTTTTGGCTGTGGTTTTGGTTTTGGCAAAACCTCCCTTGCATGTTTTGGTTTTGGATCCCTATTTTATTTTTTTTTAATCCCTGTTTTTTTTCCGCTAAAATCACGAAATTTTGCTTTTTTTCCTCCTACTTTATTATTAACCTCAATAACACTAATTTCAAGTTATTTGCAGTCAATTTGGACCATCTCACAGGTCACAATATTATTTTCATGCCCTTTCAAACAAAGACTGCAGCAACCTGCTTACTTGTAACTTGTATTGTGCTGTTTCACCTTGTACTGTGCCATTGTTTGTCCTTGTACGGCGCTAAGGATACTTAGTGGCGCCCTATAAATAAAAATTATTATTAATAATAATAATAATAATAATAACCTGGCTGGATACTAAGCGACAGAGCAATTACTCAAACATACGGCAGTTCCTAGCACATCTAGGAAACATTTCCAGACAGCAGTGTCAGTAAAGAAAAGTGGTGCAAGATGGAATTGAAATCAGTTATGGTTTATTTGAGCGCTCCACCCGTTCCTTGGATAACTGTGGTAATTCTACAGCTAATACATGTTGATGAGCGCTGACCCCCCGGGATGCGTGCATTTATGAGACCCAGACCAATTCAGGGTGCCAGACCATGCACTAGATAGAGCCATTGTAATTCACAGCAAAAAACAAGTTCATCACTGAGCTTTCAATCAGCCCCAATTCCCCAAAGATTATAATATAGTTAGGTAAATTTGACGTAAAGTGCAAATTACAAACACTTTGTGCAATACTGATGAAACAGAAGCAACGTGGAAGGTAATACATACACACGTCTATTTAGATATCCATGCTTACATTACCTCTGCAAGCAATGTTGTTCTTTGTTAATAAAACTGTTGTCTTTATACCGTTCAAAAAAATAAAAAATAATCCTCCACTATTCTTTGGATGTTGATAATTGATAGTAGGATCAGGTGTAGTTACAGCAGAGGTGTCACTAATTCTGGTCAATTCTTTTATTGTAGACAAGACCAGATATTAAAATGTTGTGCAGTGTCATCTGCATCATCAATGGGTGTCTAAGATTTTTGCAAAGCACACAACAGTATACAGCACATGTAGGTAACATTGGCACACAGCGGTAGCTGAAAGGAAAAGTGGTGTAAGATGGAATTGTCCTTGGACCCTCCCACCCACCCTTATGTTGGATCTTAAAAAGGACATGCACACTTTAACAAACCAAGCACTTCAGCCACAAGGAGTGCCACTTTTGAGGCTGATGTACTTGGTTTGTTTGGACTCCCACAAAACAAGCTAACAATGGGCTTAAGGCACCTAAGGTAACAGTGCTGTTAATGAACTATACTGTGGCAAGATGTTGTTGTCATCATCCTCAGCCTCATCCTCACCCTCATCAGTTTGTACATCATCCTGACACATTATTAATTCATCAGCGCTGGAATCCACCATTACAGAAGGTTCAGTATTTTGATGTAATTGGCGGGAAAGGCGTTCCCCGTGGAAATTGAAGTTCATTTTTATGAACATCATCTTTTCCACATTTTGAGGAAGTAGCCTCTTACGACGATCGCTGACAAGGTACCCGGCTGTGCTGAAAACTCTTTCTGAGTACAAACTTGAGAATGGGCAGCTTAAACAGTGCAAAGCGAGTTGGTACATGGGTCTCAAAATTCCCTATTTTTCCTCCCAGTATCTAAAGGGACTGAGTGATGTGTCTATTTCTAAGCTGTCGTGAAAATAATCCTCCAACATCCTTTGGATGTTGATAGTAGGATCAGGTGGAGTTACGGCAGAGGTGTCACATTTTTTGGTCAATTCTTTTAGACCAGGCCAGATGTCAAAATGTTGTGCTGAGTCATCTGCATCATCCCTGGGTCTCTTGGAAAAGCTAAGTTTTTCCTAGCAGCATTTGAGTGAGAAACTGAAGGAGGAGACGCCATCATGTAACGTAACACTTGAACTGTCATCTTGTTCACCAGGAACTCCTTGCATCTCTTCAGATTTGGGGTAGTTGGAAACAAAGAGAGGACATAGCTCTTAAACCGAGGATAAAGCACAGTCGCCAAAATGTAGTGATCCGATTTCAAGAATTTGATCTACAAGTCCGACAAACTTAATGTAATTGCTTTGTTTAATCTCCTCCTTTACTTTCTCAAGCTGCTTTTCCAAAAGTCTAATTAAGCAAATCACTTGACTCAAGCTAGCAGTGTCTGAACTCACTTCACAGGTGACTACGTCAAATGGTTTCAGCACCTTGCACAACACGGAAAGTATTCTCCACTGAGCTTGAGTAAAATACATCCCCCCTCCTTTCCCAATGTCATTGCTTGTGGAGTAAGCGTTGATGGCTTTTCGCTGTTGCTCCATCCGCAGAAGCATATTCAGGGTGGAATTCCACCATGTCGCCACCTCTTACTTCAGTTGGTGGCAGGGCAAATTAAATTGCTCTTGTAGTTGTTGCAATCTCCTATATGCTGTTGCTGAATGCCGGAAATGTACAGATATTTTATGGGCCACTGACAGCATCTTCTGCACGTCCCTGTCATTTTTTAAAAAGGTCTGCACCACCCAGTTTATTGTGTGAGCAAAACAGGGAATGTGATGGAATTCACCCAGCTGTAATACTCACACAATATTGGTGGCGTTATCAGAAATGACATATCCTGAGGAGAGTCCAAGTGGGATAAGCCATGTTGCAATGACATCCCTTAGTTGTTGTAACAGATTGTCAGCTGTATGCCTCTTAGTGAAGCCGGTGATACACAGAGTATCCTACCTCTGAAAAATGTGACATACTTGGGTACATGCTGCTGCTGTTCCTGCTAGTGAAGGCGAATCACCAACCCAGTGGGCTGTCACAGTCATATAATCTTTAGTTTGCCCACTTCCGCTTATCCACATATCTGTGGGTACAGTGGGTAGAATGGCATTTTGTAGCCCAATAATTAAATTTTTGCGAACCTTCTGGTAGAGGTGAGGAATAGGTTTTCTAGTAAAATGGTGTCGTTATGGAATTTGGTAACGGGGACACAAGACCTCAAGTAATTTTCTAAAACCAGCTACATTATTAGTGAATATTGGACGCAGATCTAATACTAGCATAGTCGCCATGGTGTCTGTGATCCGCTTTGCGACTGGGTGACAGCTTTCATACTTGCTTCATCTTGCAAAGAATTGTTTAACAGTCAATTGTTGTAAACTACTAGTAGTCTTCTTCTTTGCCTGCTTCTGGGATGAAGATTCACCCCCAGCACCAGCAACAGTGAGACTAACGCTCAAGAATTCTTCTGAGGAATCCAGGATAGTGGAGGAGTCATCTAGCCTTAGCAACTTGGATGCAGGACTAACTCTGATTGCTACTGAGGATATTGATGAGGACGGTGTTTTGGGTGTAGATTTCAGGTGTCAAGATCTAGATGAGAGAATGCACCTAGCTGATGATGAACTGCTTGATGTTATTTTTTTTAGCATAAGTTTCTTATTTTCCCTACAGCTTGCTATGAACATCCATCAAATAGAGTAACACGAATGAGGTTCCTAGATGGTTAAGGTCCCTACCTCTACTGACTGTGGCTTTACAATGCTACAAATGGCTAGACAACTGTTGTCATGATTTGGGTAAAAATAATTCCACACATAGGAGGTGGATTTCTTGGTCTTATACCCGGGCATAACAATGGCCTTCTTCTTAGCAAGTGCAATAACTGCTTTCACTGGTGCAGGACTTACACAAACAACATCATCCTCATCAACATCCTCGTCAGCTACACAAATATCCCCCTCATCCTGTCCACATTCCAAAGTGGCATCCTCAATTTGTGCATCACCGGCTATACTTGGGCTGTTCTTGCACACATCTGCAGATATGCTGAAAGGGGCCTTCTTTATGGATACACTATCAGACAGATCAGGATTACACATTGCACTCATGGATAGACTCTCCTCAGGTACTTGTGTCATTTCTGAATCTGAACATAAATTTTCCTTTAATGCCTCACTCTTTTCTTCCAGTTCAGTTTTTACACGTAAAAGTATTTGGACACCACTTATGGAATCCGAATGACAAGGTCTTGCTTGGTCTTGAATGACCATTCAAGAAGATGCCTCAGTGACAGTTGGAGAACTAACACTGATAGAGAAAGGCGAAGGCCTCATTCTTTCCTTTCCACTGCGTGTATAGAATGGCATGTTGGCAATTGTATTTTTTTTTGCAGATAACTTTGCCTGGATTACAGGTCTTTTTTTTCTTGAACAAGGAAAAAGGTGTTTTTTTACACTTTTGTTTCTTAAAAAAACTATGCACTTTAACATAGGCTTTAGCAGATGATTTAGAGGGATTACTATCATCAAGACTGGTCCCAGCAGCTGCTTGGTGCTCCTGGTCTTCTGTGTACTGCTGAGAATCAATTTTGATAACACAGTACAATGTGACTGCAGATTAAGAACAACACTGCCAGCCCTATTATTTCTATTTCAGCAATGACAATTAGCAATGGAACAATAGAGCTCTCCTCTTTGTGTTTTAACTATATAACACAAAACAATGTGACTGCAGATTTAGAGGAGCAAGCCGGCCAGCCCTATTATTTCTATTTCAGCAATGACAATTAGCAATGGAGCAATGGAGCTCTCCTCTTTGTGTTTTACCTATATAACACAGTACATTGTGACTTCAGATTTAGAAACCAAGCCTGTCAGACCTATTATTTGTATTTCAGCAATGACAATTAGCAATGGAGCAACGCAGCTCTCCTCTTTATATGTTACCTATATAACACAGTACACTGTGACCGCAGACTTAGAAGACCAAGCCTACCAGATCTATTATTTGTATTTCAGCAATGACAATTACCAATGGAGCAATAGCGCTCTCTACTTTGTATGTTACCTATATAACATAGTACAATGTGACTGCAAATTTAGAAGACCATGACTGCCAGACCTATTATTTCTATTTCAGCAATGATAATTAGCAATGGAGCAATGAGCTCTCCTGAATGTCACTGGAGACTTTGAAGAACACTGCTACCCCTCCTCTTTATTTTCTACCTATGACACTGTCCAACTGCACTAGAGACTGCCAAGAACTGTGCTACCTCTTCTGTGTCCCTCTGTGAAATGGCGCTGGATGGCTGTGCAGGGCAGAAATTATAGAATTGAAAACTCCCGAGATCTGAGATCCGACGATGTAACGTTGACGTTTTGCCACGTTTTAATTTACGAGGGCGCACGAAAGTTCTCGGATCTGCGGGTGTGTTCGGTTCTCGGGGAACCGAGTTTGGGCATCTCTAATATATATATATATATATATATATATATATATATATATATATATATATATATATATATATATTTATATATATATACACACACACATACACATGCACATTATTTCAGAAAGTCATTGTAAGGCTCTTATCATTTACATTTAGCAATACATGTGCATAAACAATGCTCTTTGGACTGGTTAAGAAGACCAAATCAACTCTGGGATGCAAAATTACTGCTACATTAATTGGTCTTTACTTTTAAATGCATTTCAGCTCCTGTTCAATCACTTGTGCTTTCCTTGTATAAATTTAATTAGAGTGTATATGCCCCAGGTTATTTTTTAATGAAAGTAGGAATGTTCCAGAATACTCAGAAACAATAGTCAGTCAAGATCTATTAAAACATTTTTTAACATTTATAATTTCCCAATTAACCATTTGAGTCCAAGTGTACTCGTTTTGTAAATGGCCAATGAACGTTTCACTCTGATGTGGTTTAGCTGCGTTTTTTCATATAAATAATGTACTTCAAATAAGTGTATATTTCTTCACTTCCATTATAGTAAACCACATTGAAGTGTGTCCTTATAGGTGTATTTCAGCTCCACATGACTCTTTAATGTAACAGGAACCCATGGATTATACTAAGAAGCACAGAAATGTAATGATATATTTCTTCAACTACAAGACCATGGTATTTTGTAGCCTTGTGTGAAAGGGTAATGAGTGATGAGCTATTTAATGACGAGAGTTTGAGTGCAACATTTTATTGTTAAAATACTGATGCATAGTATTGAGTGGATACTTGGAAACTATAATTTAAACACTTCACAGTTATGTGTCTCCATTTATTGGTACAGATTAGTGCTTAGTAATTCATTTTCACAATCAAATGCCCCCTTAGGGTGATGTCACACAGTGCTATCAAACGCTAGTATTTTGCTGTTAAATTTAATCTGTGTCTTATGTTGCCTAAAAATTTCTCATGTGGAGATGTTAAAGAGAACCTGTCATCAGGAATTGGTGTTTTTTATATATCGCTTTGAATATATTATTGGGGCAGATGCAATTGTAATAACTTATTCACAATTTTATTTATTTAATTATTATATTATGTTGAAATGTGTGCTCATAGCCATCAGTATATACTATTAAGATATTAAAAAATGTTGACAAACTATAAAGCAATCTTAATAAGTGCAAGAAACAAAAAAATCAAGATCAAAGTTATAGAACACTGACATTGAGTCTGCATGCTTTTTAAAGACCAAACACAACATTAGGTATATGTTGGCCTCATTGCCCAATAGGTATACATAAATTAAAGCAAATTATTTGAAGTCAAAATGACCCCTCAATGATTTTGATATTAAAAAGGGCAAATCAGTATACTAACTTTTAAAAAATATATATAAGGATGTTTCTATGGCAGCTTACATTATAAACTATGCAATAAAACAACTATAAGAAAACAGCAGAGGTTATATCCAAAGAAATGCTAGACAGTTCAGATAGTATTGCCAGTTTATATGATACAAACAATCTAGCGGAGCAACATGTGCTTCAGTACAACTTTGTGGATGGATTGAATTCATTAGAATGCTGTAAAATAACATGGTAACTGTTCATAACCTTAAATTAGGTATTGCAAGTTAGAATTATGTCAGGAGACTTCAATACTCTGAACAAAATTGCAAGGTTAACTAAGATTAACCATTACTTTATTGGTTTTTATAAAGCCTGAGCAATAACAGTAAAATAGTGAAACCAATTTGCAAGACAAATCTTGACAAGTATGCTCACCTCTATTTATCTCTTTGCAAGAATGTTTAATTAAGTGTCATATTGGTTTCAATACAAGTAATTTTGTTTGTGTTATTGACTGGAAATGGGTAAGGAAGTTGTGTTTAATTAATTACATTTACTTGAATGCACCCTGCACTCTTTTTAACAGTGAAGATGATGGCTTATTCTCTTATTCTCCTCCTTGTCACCAGGGGTGCATTGGGAACTTGAAGTTGCCCTGGAAAAAGTTCTGGAAGTGGCCTCGTGTGGGCAGGACCAAATCAACTGTAAGTGGTGCCAACACAAAGGGAGACAGGATTAACACAAATATCCTTAGCCACAACGATGGTAGGTGAGTCTAATGCAACACGGCTTGGCGAAAACTGTGCAGATGTGGTTTGTCTAGTGTGGATATGGTTACAAATAGCCAATTAAATAGAAGACAACTACCAGCCGCATCTGACTAGTATTCAACATTCTAGTAACTCCTGTACAATACAGAGAGATATCTATAGACCATATACAATGTAGAGAGCATACTTTTGACCAGCACCCAGTACAGAGAACATCCTTGTGACTACCAACCAATACAGAGACCAACCTTGTGACCGCCAGCTAATGTAGAGATCATCATTGTGATCACCAGCCAATGCAGAGAGCATCCTTGTGATCGCAACCTTATGCAGAGAGCATTATGGTTTTGCCAAGGTGCATATTCAATCCATTTTTTTGCTTTGCTCCTAACTGAGCATCAGGCTCTATATTGCGTTGAATTCATAATGCTTTTACATGAATAAGATGGATGGATGGATGAACTAGTAGCCAAGAGACAGTGGATACCAGAACCAGGGTATGGGTGTCAAAAAAAAAGGGAGAAAAAGAAAAATACAAAATTCAGCTTCTGAGAGGGTTCATTAGACCATCGGCCTTCTGGGAAAGTTCCTGGTAAGTCCTATGACCAATCTGCCTATGGAGGCAACCAACCTCCTTCCCAGATTTTGTGAGGGAGAGAGAGGAAACTGCCTATCAGCTTTTTGTCAGCACCTTGCAGGTGCAACTTCTGATTAGTTAGCTGTGTGACTGGTAAATAGGAAGATCCATCCTGGGCTTTATGTATGGAGCCCACCCTTCTCTCTTCATATTTAACTCCGAGGGACTCTTACTAGTTTTTCCTAAAGCTGAGAAACACGCGTTGGGAAACTTTTCTCAAACAAATTAACAATCTCCCTGGGGCTTTAATGCATACAAGGCAGAAAGCCTGGGACATATACCCCTGCCACTCAGCACCTTCTCAATGCTGTAACTATACATATATATATATATATATATATATATATATATAAATATATATTTATATATATATTGTGGCAAGAGCCCGCTACTGCAGAAGCACACGTGAACAACTTCTTCCTTTTTATGTAGTTTTATTGTCAGGATGGTAAATGTTTTGACACCGTATACTTGCACAGCAATCATGGAGACACTAACGCTAGGTATACATAGACCAGCTCTCTCTCAGGACCAGCCAGCTTTCCCATGGTTGGTCTCCGTGAACAAATGACACAAACAAGCTTTTATACATGATACTCCTCCCCCAGCCTTAGCTTGATGGACAGGTGACACACCCACCTTCTCTTTAAGAGAAAACGCCCATCACTGGCTCTGTTTCAACTAACAGACACACCATGTCTGTTTGCTGAGAGGAAGCAGCTTTTAAATCATGTAAGTTAACCAACTTTAAACTACACATAAGTCTTTACTTGGTTTAACCTGAATCTAGGTGCATAACTGCGTCAATGTCTTACTCTGCTTGTATGTTTTCTTTGCATATTGTCATATAAATACCTCCCTCTGTTACATATCCCTCCCCCTAGCTTCTCCAAGTCGGGGGACGCGGACTTCGCGAGGAGCGCATATTTTCGTGACAATGCATCTGCATTCTTGTGCAGAATCCCAGGTCTATGTTCTACTGAGAACTTGAAAGGTTGTAGTGCCAAGAACCAGCGGGTTACCTTGGCATTTACCTCCCGGTTGCTCTGCATCCATCTCAATGGTTCATGGTCTGTTATTAAGGTGAACTCTCTGCCTAGGAGATAATAGCGCAGAGCTTCTGTAGCCCATTTTACGGCGAGACATTATTTCTCCACAGTGGCATATTTTTGTTCCCTTGGAAGCAACTTACGACTTAGGTACATGACAGGATATTCTACTCCATTCTTCTCCTGTGACAAGACTGTACCTAAGCCAACACCAGAAGCATCAGTTTGGAGGAAGAACCTCCGGGTAAAATCCGGTGCTTGTAGAACTGGGGAGGAACGAAGAGCTAACCGAAAATCAGACCAGGCGGTTTCTGCAGAATCAGACCAAGTAAATCTATCTAGACAACTTTTTTTTAACATGTCCGTAAGTGGAGCAGCTCTAGTGGCGAAGTGGCTTACAAACCGCCTGTAGTAACTTACTAAGCCTAAAAAGGTTCTTAACTGCGACTTTTTTTCTGGTCTTGCCCAATTTTTGACTGCCTCCACTTTGTCTAGCTGGGGTTTTACACGCCCTCGACCAACAACGTACCCCAAATATTTGGCTTCTCTCATGACTATGGCACATTTCTCTGGGTTGGCTGTTAACCCTGATGACCTTAATGAAGCTAAGACCGCCTCAACTTTGGCTAAATGTGATCTCCAGTCTGGGGTATAAATCACTATATATTGTCCAAGTTAGCGGCTGCATAAGCTGTGTGAGGTCGTAGCAATTTATTCATGGCCCTTTGGAAGGTGGCAGGTGCCCCATGCAACCCAAAGGGTAGGACTTTATATTGATAGAGACCATCAGGGGTGAAAAATGCAGTCTTTGGCTTGGCCATGGAAGTCAGGGGAACTTGCCAATAACCCTTTGTTAGATCAAGGGTTGTTAAATAATTGCTACCAGCAAGATTTTCCACTAGTTCATCCACACGTGGCATCGGATAGGCATCAAACTGCGACATACTGTTTAGGCGCCTAAAGTCATTGCAGAACCTAATTGTCCCATTGGGTTTCGGGACAAGCACAATGGGACTATTCCACTCACTAGTGGACTCTTCAATCACATCTAACTGGAGCATCTTCTCGACCTCCTTTCTCACATCCACCCGTCTGGCTTCTGGAATATGATACGGCTTCGGCTTTACAATGACTCCTGGCGCAGTGACAATGTCGTGTTCGATTAAGGTGGTGTGACCAGGAATGGAAGAGAAGACATCCCTGTTCCGGTGAAACATTTCTTCAGTCTGTTGTCTCTGCTGAAACGACAAAGCTGGCTCTATGGGCACTTCAGACTTTTCAATGGCAGTACTCACTACCTGAGGAGAGGTTTCCTCATCATGCCAAGGTTTAAGGAGGTTAACATGATATATTTGCTCCTCCCTTCTCCTACCTAACTGGCGGACTCTGTAATTGACAGGACCGACAGCCTCTAGAACTTCATATGGACCCTGCCAATGGGCGAAAAGTTTGCTTTCCTGGTTGGGAACCAGGACTAGGACCTTGTCCCCAAGCTTGAAAGATCGAACAACAGCACTTTTATCATAACCTTTTCTCTGTCGTTCCTGAGCCTCTTTTACATGTTGCTGCACAATGGGCCCTATCTTTCCTAGTCTCTCATACATTTTGGACACAAATTGTACCAGATTTGGCTCCCTGGGACCTTGCTGCTCCCACCCTTCTTTTAACATATTCAAGATCCCTGGGCTGTCTCCCAAACAATAACTCAAAGGGACTAAACCCTGTTGAAGCTTGAGGTACCTCACGGATTGCAAACATCAACACCAATCTTTTTTCTCTTGAGCCACTGCTTTCCTGAGCATGTGCTTTAATGTGCGGTTAAAGCGTTCCACCAAGCCATCTGTTTGTGGATGGTATACAGAGGTGTGAAGCGCCGTAACCCCTAGCAACTGGCACATGTCTTTCATCAGTTTAGACATGAATGGAGTACCCTGATCTGTGAGAATTTCTTTGGGTATTCCCAAGCGTGTAAACATCACTACAAGTTCCTTAGCTATGGTGCTGGACTTTATGTTTCGTAGGGTAATTGCCTCTGGATACCTGGTTGCATAGTCAAGCACCACTAGTATATATTGGTGCCCACGTGCGGATTTTTCCAGTGGCCCCACAAGGTCCATAGCTATCAGTTCAAAGGGAACTTGTACTATTGGTATTGGAATGAGAGGTGCCCTGTACATGGGTTTGGGACAGGTTCTCTGACAAATGGGACTGGACCGGCAATACTTTTTCACTGCCATGTGTACACCGGGCCAGTAAAACCTAAGCAGAACTCGTTCCCGTGTTTTATCCTCCCCTAGGTGTCCCCCACAGACATGTGTGTGTGTGCTGCTTTTAACACTAGGGGTACATGCACCTGAGGAACCATTAATTGTTCTACCTTTTCCCACTGTACATTAGCAACTCTATACAGGAAATTATTTTTAACAATAAAATATGGCATACCTTCTGCAGGCTGGGCGGCTTTCGCTACCCCATTTACCTCAGTCACACTTTTGAAGGCATGTTCCAAAGTGGCATCATTAAGTTGGTCTCGAGCAAAGTCCTGCAGAGGAAACAAAATTGGTATTGCGGACCAGTCCGTATCCTCACTGACAGGCGGGGTGGGCTCATCTGCGACATCACCGACCAATGCTAGTTTGGACTGTCCATGTTTCCCCGCAGGTGGATGCTTTTGTGGAATTCCTGCTGTGACTCCCAGGATGGCATTCCGGTTTGGCGGTTCCCAAAGATCGATGCCCAGATGTTGTGGATTCTTAGGCGTTTCCTTTAAAACCGGGCTTCCGAACGTTGCATCAATTGTCGGCATGTCCGGGCGAATCCGCTCACCGAGGACCTCATTAAACAGTGGGAAGTCTCGCCCCAAAATGAGTGGATATGGGAGTTTAGGTGCAATGGCAGCTACCACCATAACAGTTTTGTCTTTGAATGTGACTGGTAGTATTGTTCTTTCATACTCCTCTGTCGTGCCATGTTCGCAAAGAACCTACACCTTGGGCAACCGAGAAGTTATGGTTTCGGGTAAGGCAGAGCTGGAAACCAATGAAAGTTCACTCCCCGAGTCAACCAAGGCCAGAACAAGGTTTTGGTTGATTAGCACAGTCACCTGGAACAAACAAGGACTTCCTGATGTGGGACTCATGGTAAAACAGCTTGGAAAAGCAGGCCCAATATGTGCCACGGAACAGTCCATGGGTTCCTGTAGTTTAGGACACTCTGCCTTAAAGTGGCCAGGCTCACCACATTCAAAACACTTCAGATTAGACAGCTTTGCACCTGGCCCTCTGTCCGTAGCAGTTTTGCCATTGGGCCCTGTAGCAAGGATTGTCAAACCTGGCTTTTGGCGTGGCAGCGGCTTCGGCACATATGCAGGTTCTTTAGTCATTTGCTGTAGCGCACAAAACCTTTCTACCACGGTGGCAAGCTCTTCATAAGTTTGTGGGTCTGATTGCAGAACCCACCTTTGCAAATCGCGGTTCAGCCCCCGGATGCAGTGATCTATCGCCAGAACTTCAATAATCGAGAAGCCGAATTCTCCTCAGGCTGCAGCCATTTCTTTAAAATTTTTGAAAGCTCAGCCACTTGCGCTCTGACCGGTTTTTCTTTGTCATAGCGCCATTCGTGATAGTGCTGGGCTCGGCCTGGCCCGGAAACTCCAATGCGAGCCAATATCTCAGACTTGAGGCACAAATAATCAGAGGCCCGTTCCTCATCTAGATCCATATAAGCTCGCTGAGCTTCCCCAGTCAGATATGGCGCCAGTCTCTCAGCCCAATCTTTAGGAGGCCATTTTGCCCTTTTTGTAAGTCCTTCAAAGGACACCAGATATGCTTCTACATCATCAGCTGGTGACATTTTCTGGAGAACAGGACCAGGTGGTTAATTTCTGTCATGCCTCACCTGGCTTAACTCTTCTCCTAAGAGCCTTGTGTTTTCCACCTGTGCCTCGGCGACTCGTAGCATCTGAGCTTGCTGTTCCTGCTGCGCAGCGGCCACATTCACGAGGGTTCTCAGTACTTCCTCCATGTTGACTTCTGCGCGGGTGGGGTAGCGGAAACTTGCTTCCCGGAGCATCCCACTCCTGACACCACTTGTGGCAAGAGCCCGCTACTGCAGAAGCACACGCGAACAACTTCTTCCTTTTTATGTAGTTTTATTGTCAGGATGGTAAATGTTTTGACACCGTATACTTGCACAGCAATCATGGAGACCCTAAATGCTAGCTATACATAGACCAGCTCTCTCTCAGGACCAGCCAGCTTTCCCAGCATTTGTCTCTGTGAACAAATGACACAAACAAGCTTTTATACATGATACTCCTCCCCCAGCCTTAGCTTTATGGACAGGTGACGCACCCACCTTCTCTTTAAGAGAAAACGCCCATCACTGGCTCTGTTTCAACTAACAGACACACCCTGTCTGTTTGCTGAGAGGAAGCAGCTTTTAAATCATGTAATTTAACCAACTTTAAACTACACATAAGTCTTTACTTGGTTTAACCTAAATCTAGGTGCATAACTGCGCCAATGTCTTACTCTGCTTATATGTTTTCTTTGCATATTGTCAGATAAATGCCTCCTTTTGTTACAACATATATATATATATATATATATATATATATATATATATACATACATGTATATATATATATATATATTTTTTTTTACATATATATGTATATATATATATATATATATATATATATATATATATATATGTCTTTTTGATCTATAATATATAAATGAGAAATTTGTAAGGATAATTTTTTGCACTGTATGTCAGTTTTGTTGATCTGTATTTATATCCTACTTTTGGGGTTTCTATTTGAAGTTGGGTGGATATAGTATATTGTAAAAAACATTCTCGATTAGAACGACATCCGCCATCTGTCACTATTTTTTATATGGTCTGTTCTATTGGTGCAGCATAATATAACGTTATTTTTATTTTTATTGAGGTTTGGCACCTTTAAATTGGTTTGCAACATTTAACAGACACTTTACAATATATATTTTTATTATAGAACTCGAATCAATTGGGAGTGCTCAAGTTGTTGTTGTTGTTGTTATTCATCTTTTTAGATTTGCCTTGTCTTGAGCTGCTCCAGTGAAGCTCATTTTGAGCTTGAAATTAAGATTTTAGTTAACCATTTATTGTTACTATTATTAATTTGTTATAATTTAATATAAAAATATTTTAATTTGTTGTGTAAGATGGCAGACTTTGTTTGTTTTTCAGAGAGGTTGAAGAGAAGAGAAGGTTATGTCATACAATTAAAGGGAACAGATATTTATGAGAGTAGAAAAAATACTGAAGAATCACCCCACCGAATTAAAGATGTTTATAGTTTAGAGAACCTTTTAAAATCTGAAATGAGAAATTGGTGGGATGGGGTTTCTTTGAAAAACTATATCAAAGAAAATAAAATTCCAAGGGGTTTACACATTTTTAAACAGTTAGCTGTCACTAATGATACAGAACAGTAGAACAACATTTTAGATGAATGTTCAGTTAATCTCATAAAATTACTAGTTAACTATAGAGAAAGAAGGGTAGAACGCATTTCACAAAAAATAGAAAAGGTGAAAACATCTTTATCCAATTTTAAGGATCCTCCAACATTCCAATCTAGAGATCAACTCATAAATAAGAGGGTGATAGCGTACGAAAAAGGTTTGGTTGAAAAGAAAAATAAGAAATTCAATAGGGATGGCCATGACTATGAATTGAATAGGGTCAGAAATTGAATTCTAAGGTCATCCTTATAGAAAGGACAAAAAATAAAAACACATGGATAAATAAAGACTAAAGTCCCAATAGTAGAGTGGCTCATTATTCATCTCAAAAGAGTTATAGATCAAGATTGGATTCATATAGAACAAATAATCATGAAACAAGAGATAGAGAACCTTTCCTATCAAGAAAAACTCAGCATAAGAGAGATGAAAATGACCAAATATTGAGACAAGGTACCAGGCCAAAACTGTATACAGATTCATCTTTTTAGAACAAGGAAGAAAAGAAAAACAAAAAAATCATATATCCCTCACAAATTTCTACGAATCTCTAATGCAGAGGACCCTGAAAAGAGGGAGAGAAAGAGTTCTGATATAAATCATCATGATCATTTACTGGTTTTATTAGATATAAAAGATTCAGAACCCTTAGATGTATTAGAAGAATTATGGATAGAGAATAATACTATGAATGGTAATGAATCTACTATTTTAATATACAAGCTTGACGTTCAAATACAGAATAAAGAAAATAATACTGACCTTAAGAGAAATCAGTTTAAGCTAAAATCTAATTGTTATCCTATTCAACAGAAAAGCACAGCCATACAGTGTTTCTATAAATTTACGTTGGCTGATTTTCAAGTACTGTGTACAAAAGATTTATTGAAAACTACAGATGAAAAAATAGTAATCTTTCTAAAAAAGAATGGATTGCTTTAAAAAAAACTTCAGTCAGATCCTAAGATTGTTATAAAAGCGGCAGACAAAGGGGGAGGAGTCACTATAATGGTTTTTAACAGACTACTTGAAAGAAGCCTATAGACAGCTAAATGACATTAACTTCTATTTAAAAATAGATAGAAATCCTACAAAGAGGAAGATGATTTGAAGATTTTGTTGGACGAATTCCTGACCGGGGGGAAGGTTATTTCTAGAGAATGTTGGCACTATCTATGGGTTCAACATCCTGTCACACCCACTTTTTATTTTTTTCAAAACATTCACAAAAATTCACAAATCCCTCACTTCACCTCCAGGGCGTTCTATTGTATCTGGTATTGGGTCCCTGAGCACTAATCTTTCACATTATGTTGATTATTATCTGCAAGAATTTGCTGTTTCTTTGAAATCATACATTAAAGATACTACATATTTATTAAGAATTTTAAAAGACATAACATGGAAATCCACATATTATTTTGTAACGTAGGATGTTTCAGCCCTTTAACATTCCACACAAAAAAGATGTGGATGTCTTTTGAGACACGTTAACTGATAATAATATGGAGGAGGGTCTATGCAAATTCATTGTGGATTCTATCAATTATAGCTTAACTCATAATTATTATTTTTTTAATTTGGAATATTATTTACAGATTATGGGGACACTATATTGATGACCTTATTATTATTTGGGATGGTACAGAGGATTTAATTTCTAATTTTTTTACTTACCTTAATTGTGATGAATATAATCTTTCTTTCACCTGCACATGGAGTTCACAGTATATTCATTTTCTGGATTTGACCCTCTTGGTACGGGGTCCAATTACTGAAAATTATCAAAAACAAGTGGATACCAATAATTATATTAAATTTAATAGTAATCATCATAGACCATGGTTGGAAAATATTCCTAGGAGTCAATTAGGTAGGATAAAAAGAAATTGTTCTAGATCCAGCACAAAAAAAAAAAAAAAACAAGCAGTAAGTAGACTGAAGAGAAAGGATATCCACAAAAAGTTCTTGTTGAGGCATCTGAATATACAAAGAATCTTGATCGAAATACACTCTTAGAAAAGCAGGAACAAGTGAATAAGACATCAGATATAATCGGTAATCCAAAGTTCATCTCTAAGTATAATGCAAAATCAATGATGATAAAATGTATTATTAGAAGAAACTATTGTATATTGAAACAAGACTACATCTTGAATAATGTAATTCCAGAACATCCAATTGTAATTTTTAAAAATATAAGAATTTAAAAAACTTGTTAGCTCCCAGCTTTTTTTAAAATAAAAAAAGATGAGGAAGAAATATCCCACAATACAGGTTTTGAGGGTAATATAAAAGGACTATTAAATGTGGGAAATTGCATTGCACTACATGTCACCATATGAAGAATAGAGATAAAGATGTGCTAGCATATTATTAACAAGAATCATTCATTATACCTGGTTTTTACAACTGTAATACCCCCTATGCTATATAAGTACTGCAGTGCCCGTGTGGCCTCCAGTACATAGGTAGAACGACTAGAATGTATGGAAGAGATTTATGGAACATACACAAAATATTATCAATAAAGTGGAAAACCACAATGTTTCTAGACACTTTAATAATAAACACTATGGTAATCCATCAGGGTTAAGAGGAGTCATCATTAAATCTATAAAACCCACTATTAGAGGCGGGGACAGGTTAAAAACCCTCTGTGAAAGAGAGACTTTCTGGATTTTTAAACTACGCACTTTGACACCAGAAGGGTTAAACGAGAGTTTAGATTTTAATTATAGACAATTGAATCATTCATTTTAAGTTTATTATTGGCTTCGGTCTATATTCATTATTTAATATTTTTATTGTATAGTTTTGTTTGATGTTTTTTCATTTGTTTTTTTTTATTTCTTTTTAGAATTACTCATTCATTTTTATGGATAGGATAAATCTGTATTGAAATTATATACAGTTAGATCACTTTAGTCTCTCTCCTCTATTATCATTTACATTTCCTCTAAAGAGAAGAATATAGGAAAGAAATAGCTGTGGCTGGGTATGAATGACGCTATTTTGTATGAGCTGGATGTTGATTTTATAGCATATATATGTAGATTATTTTATTTATATATATGATTTATATTTAGGTTTTATACATCAAAATAAGTATTCTATAATAAGTATTCAATAATACTTTTACTATCTTACGACATATTGAGTTATATGATATACATCAATTATTATTTTCTATTATATGTTAATTGTTCAAATCGTGTTTTGAATTTTTATATAGAATTATTCACCATTATATTTATGTTAAAATTGTATCTAGTGATATATAGCCAGATAGGGCTATGAATGAAACTTTTCTCCATCTCTTCTTATACTTTATATTAATACTACGGCTAATATATTAAGCCGGAGTTCGATTCCTGGGTCATCCCTTTAGATAAATATATTTTTTCTTATTTTTTCTGTTTTTATTTTGTTTATATTCTTATTATATATTTTATACAAAATACGTTTTTATTTTATAGGCGAAGTATATATTATCCATTGAATAGAAAATTCAGTGTAATTATTATTGTTACCTTTATCACTTCTCTTCAGCTGAAATTACTGTTTTGAACCATTATTGTAAGGTATTGTTTTAAATTAATATAGAAAGTATTTTTATACAAAGAGTTTTTTTTAATGTTCTTTTATTTTATGCATATAATTCATTATAATAAATAGTTTTAATTTATATGAATTTAATATTAAACCACACACCAATCAACATCCAAGAAGTGATTTAAATAGACACAGAGGAGTGTCATTTTATTATCTTTGAAAAAGTTTGCCATTTGAGTGGACGAAACGCGTAAGATATACTAGACATACTTCTACTGATAACAGCCTACGTTTGAATAAGCAAAGCATCATTATCTATTTACTACTGGACATACTGAATTTACTCTTACAAGCAGTTTCTCTACATCAATTCCACCCTTATGAACAAACAACACTCGTAATCGGGATCTGTCTGTATGCTGTGAAAGCTTCAAAGGGGAGGGACTCCTCCCACACCAGCCAGAACACTCAATATATTTCATTTAGAGTGTGAAGATAAAGGTCACACAGGACATCTGAGTGCTTAATATTCTATTTGAAGTTGGGTTGATATAATATATTGTAATAAACATTCTGGATTAGAACGACAACCGCCATCTATCACTATTTTTTATATGGTCTGTTCTACTGGTGCACCATATTATAACGTTATTTTTATTTTTGTTGACGTTTGGCACTCTTAAATTGGCTTGCGACATTTAACAGACACTTTACAATATATATTTTTATTATAGAACTATAATCAATTGGGAGCGCTCAAGTTGTTGATGTTGTTATTCAGCTTTTACATGTCCGTCATTTCCATTCTAACCAATTTTAAACATTTTTAATGATGGTTGCAATTATATTTATGTTTAACATTATTCTCACACAGAATAAGATACACAAAGACTTATTAGATATATTAAAATCCATTTGTCTATTTTAAAGTACACAAACAATGTATGAGTTATTTGAGTTTTAAGGCCAGTCATCTGAATTTGCTTTATCTATTTGTGTTTGCATCAGTTAGTAGATGATATCAATAGTGAAATCATACCTTTATATAAATATGGCATGGCTGTCATCTATGAGAATTCATAAAACTAGCTCCAGGTGACAACTGGCAGAAAATAATTCACAATGAGAGTTATAAACCCCTTTTCTCAATTCCTGAAATCATCACCTTGCTAAGAACAGCAATCTTGCTAGTCAACTCACCTGGACTACTGCACAGCTTTCTTGACTCTGCAATCAGACCTTCAGTGAAAAGGTCAAGTTAATCAAAGCAATTTATATCAATTGTTTGTAGCCTTTATAAAGTCCCTCAGTTCTACCAAACCTTTGAGGAATGTTTTGCTTTGGATTTCTCTGCTTGTGCTCTGAAGAAAATGTATTTTCTTTTCTTTTGTCATGATTCTAGCTTCTGCAATCCTTCAACCTCGACTTGGTCCCCCACTACTTTACCCTCTCCAATCTCTTGACTTTAGCTTTGTCCATCAATATTCTACCTTTCAAAATCCTTTGACTTTAGCTTGTACCTCACGAACTGTCTCGTCAGGACTAAGTGGCTTGGCCGGACATGATATGTCTCTGATAGCTACCCCAGCCAAGCGGTTCTTTTCTGGGACCTGTCAGTTCCATGATATCATCTATTGTATTTAGTTAGTATCTTATAGTATACTGATTTATGTCATAATAAAATAGAATTTATGCATGCCTCTAATCAATTATATATGAATGCTATGTTATGTACAGTGGATGTAAAAAGTCTACATACCATTATTGAAATTGCTGGTGTCTGTGGTATAAAGTCTGAAATCAAGATAAATCATGTTAGACCTTTTTCACCTTTTTGTGACCTTGCAACCAACACAATTCAAGTAAAAAACAAATATACAGTTTTCAGGAAAGCTTTACATCAAAGCAGCCGCAAATTCCACACTTAAAAAGTCAATAAGACTTTTTATATCCACATATAACTATGTCAACACTGTACATGTCACTCTGAAATCATGCTTGATAAAGGAGACATTATTGCAATAAATTATTTAAACAATACCTGTAAATAGTAAGATAATTTATTTATCATATTATGCTTTTTTCATTATTTTTGAATAGAATATAATTTGCAAACTTGCTTTCTATTTTGCAGTTAGCTACTTTAATGGAGCCATTTACTGACATTGTTGGCTGTATGAAGAGAACACACATAGATGCAATGCATGCTGGCACGAATGTGGGGGTGCAAGGTTTTAATTGTGAGTAGAAGTGGCAGACATGAGGTAGTGCATAGAGATCAAAAGAATGTTGCTGGTCAGGGAAAATCTCCATTAGTTCCTGAGACTCTGTGTGTGTGTGTGTGTGTTAGGAAATTTAGACTGTAAGCTCCAATGGGGCAGGGACTGATGTGAACGAGTTCTCTGTACAGCGCTGCAGAATTAGTGGTGCTATATAAATAAATGGGGATGATGATGAGACTAAGCAAGTGCAAAGAATTCCTAGGCCACACTTTTATCATTCAAGGCAATTGCTTGAAGGTCTATAATTTTATTGTTTATCATCCAATGCAATTATGTCACTGTGTTTTAACCATGTTTTCTCACCAATCAAGCAGTACCAGGATTAGCAAGCTTCTGGAAGTTTTACATTTTTGGTGCTTGGTACCTTTCTGCCAATGGTAGTACTTGTGGGTGATTTTTTCCAACCAACTTAGCGCCTTTTGCAGTGCTTGGCATGACTACGTAATAAAGTACACTGCAGATTTTATTAATTTTCTGCAGACTCACAGTGAGCAAAGAGAGCTAACATGGATTTTTTTCCCTAGCGGCAGGGCCTTATTAAGGGTTCTGTCCCCCCTTAACTAATACACCTGTGGCGCCCCCACACCTCAAATCATTAAAGGAAAATTCAGGCGTATTCTCTATAATTCAAATTTGACAGATTATTTTACCTATTATACTGTTCTTTCTTGTTTGTTATTGCAGCTTTGTTGTCATTTTGCTGTCTTATGAAAAGTTGGGGTCCTGTTTTGAAAATGTGCAAAAATTGTATTATAATGCAAAATGTTAACAAATACTGAATGATTAGGCTCTTTCGAGAGCATCCTCATGAATGCCACACAATACAAGGATCATGTCCCATGCCATTTCATCACACTCCAAGCGGCCAATTTATGACCCACCAGGCAATATCCTCACCCAATCAACCAGTCATTTCATCACCCACCCTCACAGCCAATTCACCCCTCTCAGCCTCTTTATCAACCCTCAGCAGACAGTTTATGCCCCCCCCACCCATTTCATCTCCCACACAACCAGTCATTTGCTCACCCACCCCGCAGCCAATTCAACACCCCCTTCAGCCTCTTTATCAACCCCCAGCAGTCAATTTATGATCCCCTCAGCCATTTCATCTCCCCGCTCAACTATCAACAACCAGTGACCACAATGACCCCCCTCCATCCATTTCATCATTGATCCCCCTCCCCAGGCAATTTATTACCTCCTCCCCCTGATATTTAAGAGGCACGTTTAACTTTCCTTCCTCTCTTCTGGCCCTGCTCCTCTTCTTTTTCACGTTCCAGCACTGCACTGCAGAAATATTCATTCTTCTTCTTGACATGTAGCCTGGCGGCATATGTGGTTGCTGTTAGCTGCCCTATCAGTACGGGTGAGGACTCTACTTTGTCTAATCTAATGAGATGTGGTAATACCGTGGGACCAAATTAAGAGAACCAGGGCAACTAACCACATTGAATTTTCTGCTGGGCTGCTTCTCTGCATAGTGATGGTCGAAAACCTCCCCCTTGATACTAGGGGTGGTCCGATGACTCCAGGAGATCCCAACCACCTAAATGAAAAAAATATATAATACTTTTGGTAAAATTATTTAGATTCCACTGGCGTTGCACCCCATCAAGACCCAGCGCCCAGTGCACCAGACTGCAGCCTGATCAGCCTATTGGTTCATCAGGTTCTGTCTAGCGGAATATCCAATATCCTGGGTGCAATTGATTGAACTCGTGCTGGTCAGACCACTGTGTGTAAAGGAAAAAAACTTCCATTTCATCTATGTGCAAATGGTGCAAGATGTCAGACAAAAAAATTCCTAATGTTCTATTCGGCTTCTAGGGATCATCTCATGATTCATACATTCTGCAGCAATCAACACTGTGCCTTCTGTTCAAACAGGGTAATTTCCAACCTGATGGCTGTTGGGTGAATTTTATTATAACAGAAATGCTGTACAAATAATTGTATATTATTATTAATTATTATACTATAATACATATTACATATTCTTCAGAAAAATCTATGTTTTAATAATATAACATTAAATCTAAAATATTTTCAAAATATTGAACACATATTTATTTTAAATATTTATAAATTATATAAAAATAATTATTTGTTATGAATAAATATAATATATAAAGTATTTTCTTTTTTCTGTAGGCATTACAGTATATGGAAGCTGACTTCTAATGCCACAGACAAATCCTGTGAAAGCAGCAGAACAAAGATTCCAAGCAGCGCACATAACAATCAGAGGTGTAATAGAAGGCACTTCATTGCATTTAAAAGCTGATTTGACTGGTTCGAGATATCTGACGTTGTGCTGTCGTACTTACCTTCAAAGGTTTGAAGCATAATTATTTTTTGCTCTATTTTTACATGATATTTGTGTTGAAAACCAATCCAAAACAGGGGCGCACGGAGGATTGTTGGGGGGGGGGGTTTCCCCCCGACCCAAAAAAAACCAAAAAACAACCCGAGAGAGAGCTGCTGCGCATGCGCAGCAGCTCCGTTTCGGCAGCTCCGTCCTATACAGCAGCCGCGGCGCTGTCTAAGAATACACTACTGCACCGCCGCGGACGCTTCTTTGACAGCACCGCGGCTGCTGTATAGGACAGTGGCCACTTAGTTAGCGCAGGGGGGGGTTTCTAGAGACTCAGAAACCCCCCTGCGTGCGCCACTGCAAAAATGAGTTTGATCTTGTTGTTTATTAGGACCAGGTCCATTTTCCTGCTGCAACATATAGCAGTGATCTTGGTAGCTAGATATGCTACTGTGTGATGAATTGTTAGTATATGAGTATGTTGAATTTTTTTTTTAGAAATCTATACCTCGTCCAAGGCCTAGAAAGAGAAGTTAACAGTTTTTAGTTTTAATGTATAAAGTTGTTGATTCAAAGTTTGAATTTGTAGTTATATTAAATTGTTATCATTTTTACAATATACTGTAGTTATTTTGTTATTATTGAATTTGTATATAATTATTTGGCAATATATTTAAAATGTAATAAGTGTTCTAAAGTTGTTGTAATATATTTTTCCTCTGGTTAAAAATGAACATCACTGCCTTGAACTGTGTACGGAGTAACAGTTCGAGGTAAGTAAACATGCCTTATAAGCTTTAACTGATGTGCGTATTGCTCTTCTTCTGATTAAATATTTCTATAAACTTCAGTAATGCAATATATTTATCAATCTTCTTTCACAGGAAAGAATGAAGTAAAGAAAGAAGGAATAAATAAAGCAAATGCCTTGCTCTTGCTTGTTGGCATTGGCTGATCAATGATCCTTATCCATTAGTAGTGTAGTCGGCAAATGATTGCAGAGAGATAGAGAAATCTTACAGTCAGATGTCACCAAAGAGAGGGTTGGTCTTGAGTCCAATGTTACAGAGATAAAGCGATAAGAAAGTAACATATCACAGAAAGGTAAGGATGAATATATTGCAGCAGCTGGCACAGAGAAATGTATATGTGGCAGAGGATGGCCCAGTGAGATGTGTAAGTGGCAGAATGGGATGTGTGTAAATTCATCAAAAACTCAAAAAACTATGAATGAGGATTAGATGAAAGCAAGTTCCTTTTAATTTTCTATAATGCATATTCAAATGCCTGGACTAAAAATGAGCAGCCACAGCCAAAATAACAAAGACATAGGGGAAGAGTTTTCAAACCTTCTAAAAAGCAAAACAGGAAGTGTTGCCTGTAGCAACCAATTAGATTCTAGCTAGCATCTCTAGAACGTATTAGTTAAACGATTGCTAGAATCTAGTTGTTATGGGTAATATCTCCACTTTTGATCTGTAAAAGGTTTGATAAATGTACCCCTTGATCTTGTATAGCTCATTTTACATCACAAAAAATAGAGCAGCAAAATGATTATAATTGGTCTAAAATTCATCATATGACTGATAGAAGCATCTATACCACTGCGCCTCTTAGGACATTATAATTTTTGGAATGGAACATACTGAAACATGCAGACCCAGTTTTATGCAAGCCAGCAAAACCATTTCATTAAAACATTACATTTAATATTGAGTCTGTTTATGTTTTAACCAACTTGTCTATCCTTCAGCTGGTTTTACTCTCATCTAGCCATTTTACTATCATATATGAGTATGTGTCAGAATGAGATGTGGAAGTAGCAACATATGGCACAATGAAATGTATGTGGCACCAGCTGGCATAGTGAAATTGTAAGTAGCAGAGGATGGCACAGAGATTTCTAAATGGCAGATTGAGATTAATGTATGTCAGACTGAGATATGCAAGGGGCACTACGGATATGTAAGTGGCAGAGGATGGCACAGTGAGATGTCTAAGTAGCAGAGCATAGCACAGTGAGATGTCTAAGTAGCAGAGCATAGCAGAGTGAGATGTCTAAGTGGCAATAGCTGCAGAGTGAGATGTGTAAGTGGCACTGGCTGGCACAGTGAAATATATATTTGACAGAGGATGACACAGTGAGATGTCTAAGTGGTAGAGTGAGAAGTGTAAGTGGCAACAGCTGGCCGAGAAATGTGTAAATTAGAAGATGGCACAGTGGGAAGTGGAAATAGCAGAGACTAGAGTAATATGTGCCAGAGGCTGCCAGAAATACAGGGCCTGATTCATTAAGGAGTGTAAATGGTGATATGTTGTTTATAACATGCTCAATTACTCTTTGAGTCAATTCATATTTGAGTGCAAAGGACACTTACCACTGTTGTATCAAGGACGGAACAGGAAGAGGAATAAGCAGATGCACGTAGTCAATGTATAGTAAGGGCGTGCCAAGTTCAAGCACATGCAGCAGCATCAGATTCAAGCTATCAGCATCTCTAAGGTATGTGATTTTCTGTCATAATACTTGTACCAGCTACAGGTCTGGTGTAAGTGCCGATAACTAGTGATGATTGATGTGTATGCATGTTAGAACATATGTTTGCAATCATTACTGACTGTAAAAATGTATTATATGTCAGTAGACATTAAGAACTTCCTAATAAATGTATTTTATGGGGAAAACTATTGTTTTTTAAAAAATGTTTTGTCATGACTATATTATTAATAGGTGATGTTAATTTGATGTTTTTGTGCATCCTTGTGTGACTTTATATTCCACATATGTACTGGACATATCCTGCAGTGTCTTGTCTGTTAGAGCAGAACGAATCTAGACCCCTATTTATCAGGAGACGTATCCTCAGATCCATTCCTTGTTGAAAACAATCACGTGTACATCCAATATATGTGGGGGTTTTTTAAAAAAAAAACACTACACCTCTGCAAAGTGGTAGTTCTGCCACTACTTGGCACCTCAAGTGTCAGGTGTGAAAATATTGTAAGCCCAGAGAATAATGGAGTTCTTTGATATAATTAGTCTGTTGACTATGATGATTTAACTTGATTGTTGGCTTGAGTGCTCAGTCTGGGATTCACATTTTGTGCCCCCATCACACACTTTTTTGTGACACATTCTACTGCCTCCATGGTTTTAATCCCCAGTACATCCCATCCGTATAAAATAAATATATGGAAAAATATGGAAATGAGTAAACTATATTTGAACCAATGCTAAAATATTTATTATTATTATTATTATTATTATTATTATTATTATTATTATTATTGTAATAAAAAACAAAAGCCTAATCTTCACATATTCTCAGAACTCAAATAAAAGGGGTTGAAGGATAGGAAGGGAAGGCGAGGAGTGGTATCCTCATGGATTTGCATAGAAGCCTATGTGTCTGCAGAATTGTAAAAATGTTTATTGCAATGAACAAAGCCCGTCAATCATCTACAATGGTTTCCAAATCTAATTCTCTTAAAATCATAAAATGTCCTCACCCTTCTAGTAGGGGGTGGTACACAGTGGAATATTAAATTCTAACCACCTAACCATATTGCTGCAAAATCTGAAAACAGTCTGAACTGGACATAGAAAGGTCATCCATGGTCATGTAAAAAGGGCTGCTGTTATGACCCTGTCAGGCTCACTTTCAACACCAACCACCTAGACAACCTAGCCTCGCTTGACAAAAAATTGCTGTAGCCATAAATTGCTGTAGCCATAAATTGCAGTCTGTCCTAATACTACTATGAAATGGCTGCCTCTAGGCTATCTCCATGTAGGTATTTCTTGCCTACCTTGTTTGATTTAGTTGTACAATTTTAGGGACACTTGGGGTTCTCTATTGTTTGATATGGTATTCCTGTAAATTACCAGAATCTCACATATTTTATATTATCAAAGTATGTTAGTGAAAGATTATATGGCCATTGTTTTTTTTATACTTTGCACATAATTTTGGAAGTTATGAACTTGTAAAGTATATCATTTTGCATGTGGCATATTTATTATAAAGTGACTTGTTTCATTGATAGTTTTGCTGTCTAGATGATTAATGCTAAAAGCTCTATAAATGGTAATTGTGAATAGGGTATAATAAGATAATATAATTTCCTATCCCACAGCACAAGGAGAAAGTAATCAGAGCAATGAAGAAGCATTCACAATCTCATTGTAGGCAGAGACCAAAGTAGAATACAATAAGTGCCTAATGTGTAGATTTCTTCAGTCAGCAAGACTAAAGAATTCTACACATTTTAGTTTCAGTGTATTTTGCAGACATGTTTCTTGGGTTTGTTTTAGGTAGACTTTTTAAATCGGTGTATTAAAAGGGTGGGGTATAGATTTGGTTGTCGATCCAGGGTGAAATCTGATTTTGTAGTGAAGGAGGATTGTATTTTCCTCATTGCGACAATCGGTTTAGATTCAATAAGGATGTTTGCCTTCTTTTGGATCATCATTAAATAGAATGGGTTTATGTGTGGTGAGCAGTTGATCTTGGAATTTTTGTCTTTTCTAATTTGTAAAAATGTATCCCTTTTGCAGCAATCTATTATTTCAACTTCCAACAAATTCTGTACAAACAGCTTAGATAACACATTTAAGATTGATTCAGACAGAACCAAAATGTATTTATTTATTTGCCGTTGCATATAATGCACTCTATAGAGGAGCTTATTCTTTTCTAGTTGCTGTGTCAACATTCAATCTTACTGCATCTCTCAGGTGTGTACTTTTTATTCAGTCGGGTGCAGTTCACCACTCTCCTTAAGACTAATAAATTGATCTCCAACTTTTTTCCTGCTGTGATAAACATCTATTTTTTCATGACATGTGTGTTTTTTTCCCACAAATCATGAAAAATGTGAAACCAAGACAAACGTACATTGCTTAGATTTCAAATAGTTTGTATCTTACATGTCATCCACATAGTATACAGTACCTTTGTTCTTTCTTATACAAGCTTTTACATGCCACAACACTAATCTTCTAAGCCTAAATCTGTCAAAACAAAAAGTGTCTCAACATATAGAATACAAAAACATTTTTAATAAAGTGACCATTCACAAGGAATTAAATGGGATAACAAAGTGGGCACATAATGCTGTCAAGGGTTGACCTAGTAGGAAATAGCTTCTGTCTTCACCAGCCCCAACAAATAAAGTAATCTAATAATTAAATTAATTAAACTGCACCATTTTCAATGCTGCAAAATAGAAAAGGATGATCAGGATAAACGTGTGGGGTATTGTTCTAATCCTCCATCACCTAAGCAATTACCCATGGAGATAATTTCCGTACCTTATATCCTGTATATGCTATTAGGACTCTGCATAATAAAGTTTAACACATACAGCTTCATTTAAAAAATGGACCATTTTTTAAAAAGTATTTACTCTCTATATATATAGTCTACAACTCAAATTTATGATGATCCTTATCTGCTGGATGGATGCAATGTTTGTCTATGTAATCTGTTGATGGCACATCATGTGTTGTACACAAGCTGAATGTTTTTTTACCACTTATTTCTGTCTAAGCATGATTTTAAACATTTTCTACTAGTAATTTACAGTTCATTTGAAACAACTGCTTGAAAATTTAACAACAGTTTCAAAGAGGAAGAGGCTAACGTAAGATAGTTACAGCTTTCTTGGGAATACAAAGCAATAGATGAAATGAGATGTTTGAAATAAACAATTAAGTTACAAAATGCTAACCCTACGGGAAATGGCTGAAATAGGATAGTAGGATGGCTTTCAGGAAGCAATTGGTGAAACATAAGATATTTAATTATTGCTGATATGATATGCATGCATGTGGGAAGGTTAAATAAAATAATACAGTTAGCACATTTGCAATAAAGTATATTTAAATATGAAGAGATTCTGTCTTGAGGAAAGTGATTGTTATACCTGCTATCTAAGTCACAAAAACAAATCTGTGCGCCATTTAGTGACTAGTATAGCTATTGTTATTTCCAATATGTACATTGCATACATAAAATATTCTTAAAGTCATTTAAATAATAGGCTTCTATTACAAATCTAAATATTGAGTCAATATAAACATCTAGCTTGCTATTTTAAAGAACTGGGGATAGATTACTTAACAGGATGTACACAAAGCTTTATAATTGCTAATGAAAAACATTGGAGTATAAATAAACAGGACAGATCTGGTCTGTACTTAAGACTGATGCACAGCTCTAGCAGTTCGACACAATATTGGAATCACTAAGAGAGCATAAAATTGAGTTAGCCACTCAAAAATATGAGCTGGTTAAATCTATGATGGAGGACCAGAAGCAGAAAATTTGTGATAACCAGCTAATGCTTACAGATGAATGTGAAAAGAATAATACCTGAGGTTTAACAAAATTTGATGAGAAGATAAAAAAATATAATTATTGAAAAATTCCCAAAGCATATCAAGTTTTATATATGGGTGTGTGTGCTGTATATATGGGTTCATTTATATATATTACCTTGCATCTTGTGAAATGAGTGATCATAATAGTCTAATAGTCTCACATAAAAATAATTTTGATGCAATGCTTTTTCTTTGATGGAGACAACACTAAAAGGACAAATCTAAAACATTGCAGTAAAACAACGTGGACCATAAAATGACTAAATTCCAGGTAGGTAAGGTAACTGAAATACACCACAACATCTCATCTATATTTAACTCTGTAACTAGACCAGTTGACTAAAAGCTATCTTTTAAGCATAGTTTACAACAATTTAAATAATATTAAGCTAGTATTGAATTTAAGTTTCCTTTTAATTGTCACAACATATTAAAGGTCAGTTTTGAACAGCAAAATGTAAATGCCTCTCTGTGATATATAATACCTACTTTTGTGAAATTGTGCCAAAATTCATCGGAAGCACACAGATTTGCGGGCCGGGGAGCTGTCTGATGGGAGTTGTTGGGCAGATTGAGGGCATTGCTTACTAAGTGTGCATTAAGTTAATTTGGACCCCCAGTTTGGCACTGAAGTGCAAAACCAGAGCGTCAACCGGATTGTTTAAATGTGGTAAAGGAGCAGAGAGAGTGCATATGCAGGGGTATTCCTTGTTTTGCAGGATGTCTAAAAGCATGTTTGCTTTACATGAGGTCTTACAGCTTCCTCTGATACCTTGGAGTTCCCAAAGATGGATCTCATCTCTATACTTATAATGAGATGCACTTTGCACCCTTGTGTTGCACTTAAATAGGAAAAAACATTGGTAGGGGCAGTTTAACTAATATAATAAAAAGTTTCTAAAACACAAAAGTGGCACATGTATCAGAAAAGTGACACATGTAATATGTAAGAACAGTTCTACCCCACTCACATGATTGATTTAAGACATAAATTGATTTTTTACATTTTCCCACAAAACTAGATACAGACTGACTTTAAGGGGTATTTTCAAAGGCCATAAAGTTGGTGTTTCCCTTGCACACACAAATAAGCTTACTAGATCCATGGATTTTAGGAGCTCATAATAGAGCCTACAGGTTCAGAGGCAGCCAAATCTAGATTAGAATAATAAACTAGCACCACTACACAGGATGAACTTCATAAAATAAGCTCCACAGTGTTAAGGGCAGAGTAGTGTGAGATTCTCAACTAGAACCAGTTTTCGAGATGTTCACCTTCTGCAGACTTCTTTTTGAGGAAACAGTTATGTTTCACAGTACTTGGTTGCTCCCGTGATTTGCCACAAACAATGAAAAATAACTCTGTTTACAATTTTGAACAGAGGCATAGATATGTAGTAATAATTGTATGTTTTATTCTCACATATCAATTGTATAAGATTTTCTTACTGACTTATATTACCAGATGTCTTTTTCACTTGTAGTGTTTTATGTTTTATAGGGTGATGGTTTCACCAGGAAATACTTTCTCCATTTTCAAATAGTTTGATTTTAAGACATTTTACATATATAGCTTGGCTAGACATCAAGTATGACTTGTTATTTGTCTCACATTTTGTAAGACACTTATCTGCACTATATAAAGAAAGTATTTGGACGCTGGAAGATTACACCAACAGGGACTGTAATGATATTCCTATCAAATACATATACTTTAATAATATAGAGTTGGTCCCCCTTTTGCAGCAATAACAGCTTCCATGTTCTAGTGTTTCTGTTGGAATTTGTGCCCATTCATTCTGTAGAGCATTTTTGAGGTCAGGCACTGATGTTAGACGAGAAGGCCTGACTCGCAATCTCTGTTCCAGTTCATACCACAGATGTTGAATGTGGTTAAGGTCAGGACTCTGTGCGGGACAGTCAAGTTCTTCCACACTGAACTCATCAAACAATGTCTTTGTAGTCCTTGCTTTGCTCACTGGGGCACAGTCATGTTGGAATAGAAAAGGGCCTTCCCCAAACTGTTGCCACAAAGTTGGAAGCATAGCATTGTCCAAAATGGCTTGATATGCTGAAGCATTAAGATTGCACTTCACTGGAGATAAGGGGCCTAGCCCAAACCCTTAAAAAAAACCAATCTACCATTATCCCTCTTCCACCAAACTTCAAAATTGTCAAGTAAAATTCTCCCGGCATTCGCCAAACCCAGACCCGCCCATCTGATTTACAAATATAAAAGTGTGATTCACCACTCCAAAAAACTGCTCCACAGTCCAGTGTTGGTGTGCTTTACACCACTCCATCCAACGCCTGGCTTTGGTCTTGGTGATGTGAGGCTTCCATGCAGCTGCTCGGCCATGGAAACCCATTCCATTAAGGTCTTGCCGCACAGATTTTGTGCTTACATCAATGCCAGTGGAAGTTCAGAACTCTTCAGCTATGGAATCAGCAGAGCATTGGTGACTTTTCCGCACCATGCGCCTGATCATTGACACCGCTCTTTGATTTTACGTGGTCTTCTGCTTCATGGCTGAGTAGCTGTTGTTCCTAAATGCTTCTACTTTCTAATAATATCATTTACAGTTGACTCTGGAATATCCAGCAGGGATGAAATTTCACGAACCCTCTTATTTTGCAAAGGTGGCATCCTATCACAGTACTATGCTTGAAGACACTGAGCTCTTCAGAATGACCCATTTTGTATCACAAATGTTTGCAAATGGAGATTGCATTGCTAGGTTCTTGATTTTATACATCTCTAGCAAAGAGTCTGATTGAAACACCTCAATTCAATAATTAACAGGTGTGGCCAAATACTTTTGTCCATATAACATATGCTGTCTCTACTGGTCTGTAAGAACATGTTAGTTTAATATAATCATACATACCAAGCAATGAAACATAATAGGAAAAGGAGACCAACAAAAATGTTCTTTTGAAAAGGGTTGGGATTAAGGGATTGAGTATATAAAGTCAACATCCAATAACAAGTTGACATATTCACATATATAAGACATATACAATTCTCGCATTATAGTTGTACAAATAAGTCATCATCTAAGATGATCTAGAACTTTACTGTTAATTTCAGGGTTAGCAGATTAGGTGGAATTGGGGTACAGCAACTGCCATCAACTCCCAGGGAGTACATATTTTGTCGGAATGGACCAATAAGTAATTCAGGTAGGCCATTATATTTTAATTTCCATACTGTCCCAAATTAATTTAATGACCTGAGAGGGGGAGAGTTGGGCATTCTGCTTCCAGTAAAAGGCATTAAGAATTTTTCCCGCTATTAAAATGGATGATCAGTTTGTTTTGCAACCTGGTTTGTTAGGGGGTAGGAGATTAAGACCAATGATACAATAAATTGGGTCTGCTGAAAAGGAATGCTATTTTATCATTGAAATCATGTAGATAACATGTGTTCGGAAGGATGTAATGGACAGCTAGGCCCAGAAAATATGGAGCTAAATGCCTCACTTCCTACAACCCCAAATGCAATACTGTGGGAAAGACTTTATGAAGTCATAAAGGGGGTCAGAATTTATAAAAACTATCTTTTATGGTCACACAAATTGAGGAGATAGAGGCAATGTCCCAAAGTCTGCACCAATCTTGTCTACTGTTTTTCCTAGGTCTTCTGTCCAGTTTTGAATGTAGGTGTCCCTCTTAATTAAATTGAAAGGTTAATTTGCTATTTCCTAATCTTTCAAATGTCACCAGTTGTGTAGGAGGCTTATTTTTAAGTGGGAAATTTTTAAGCAATGGTACTCTTCTTTGATATATGGAGAACTGTGTCTGTATTATTTGAAAGGTTCTGGGAATTCCAACTTTTAATAAGTAATTTATGGTAAACATAACTTTTGATTTCCAAGCTCAAAAGCATTGGGGACACTGCTGAGGAAAGTTATGGTTATGGAAAATGGGTGTCTCTACGGAGGGCTGTAGGGAAAGATGATAATTTCATATACGTTTGCCCGAGATACTAAATGTAAAAAGATGATAGGGTTGTTGTCAACATAACGCATCTTACTTTTGTTACTGTGCCAATGCAGTAGCTTAAGACTGTTTATCCCAGATGTGGCTTCCTCAATATCAATCCATTTGTGGGAACTGTGGGGCAACCCATGCCATGAAGTAATTCAGCGGAGCTGCCTGACAGTATTTATAAATAATACACTAAGGATCGCCAGCACAAGAGAAGTTTCTGCATAACTTGTCAATTTAAATCTAGGCCTTTTGTTAAGCCATATGTATGTCACCAACCACCTCTTAGATTCTACTTGGGATTGTATGGAACAAGTAGACCAGTTTAGAAAATAGAGTCATTTGAAAGCTGTAAAGCTACACAACAGAATGGAGACATTTCTAAAGATCTCCACTGAATACTAGAGTCCATATTTCTTTATTAATAATATGAATTGGTAATTTGCTCCCCATGATGTTTAAGAGCTTTCATATACCACTTAAAATTAAAATTAAGATTTAGAAGCTTGATGGTATGTACAGGTATGTTATTAGTTAAAACATTCAACTTTGTACTATTAAATTTAAAGATAGATGCTTATTTAAATCAATTGGATAGACTAGTCAATGGTTTGGTCAAAGTTAACATTATACCATCAACAAATACAGCTATTGTATACACATAATTTGCGTATTCCCACTTCTGAGATATTAGTATTGTCTCTAATGTGATTAACCCATTTTTTTTATCAATAGTACAAAGAGAAGTTTCATTTTATTGTGTTCTCTATAAGTGAGAGTCTTCAACCAATCATTCAGATGCACATGTATTATTCATAAGTAATTGAGGAGCAAATTGTAAGCCATGTCACTAATTCAGGCTAGCTTTATCATATCTGGTTTGAACAAGAGCAGCCTTTTAGCAGGATTTTGTGAGATTTGATGATCTGATGGTATGTGGGGAGGCTGATGGGCATATGGGAAGATCTGTTTGCATGTGGGGAAGTCTAATGGCATATAAAGGGTATGTGAGGTGGTCTGATGTGGCTTATAGGGATATTTGACAGCATATAAGAGGCATATTGGGAAATCTTGTGGCATGTTGGGATGCTGATGGACATGTGAGGAGGTCTGATAGCATATGGGAAGGTTTGATGGGCATGTGAGGGGAATATGGGGTGGTGTGATGGCATGTGGGGAGGTTTGATGACATGTGGGGTGATCTTGTGTCATGAATTATATGGATATGTATGTAAGGTGCATGTGGGTGCATGTGGGTATGTCTGATGGCATGTTTGAAGGTCTCATGAGCATGTGGGATGATCTGATGGCATGTGGGTAGGCTGATTGTCATGTGGGGAGATTTTATGCATGTGGGGAGGTCTGATGGCATATAAGGGGCATGTGGGATGTTCTGATGGTATTGAAAGGGGATTGTGGAGAGGTATTATGGTATGTGGGCAGGTGTGAGAGGCATTTTGGACATTTATCACTTTTTCTCCACTTCAACATTTCACTCCAGCGATTGTGGATGCAATAGCAACATGATCTACTGTGAAGAATGAGATATTAGTAGAAATTTGTACCTTCCCCATCAGACACAGCAGCGAGGTGAGTGCTGTACGGATTTGATGATTATTGTGAACATTTTGACAATGTCTGATATTTTCTATTTCACTTGCAGTATATGGTAACCCTCTTTAAACATGGAATGTAAATGTAAAAATGTAAAGGGCATGTGGGGAGGTCTGAGGGACATGTTGACCATTTATGACTTTTCTTTCTCCATTTCAACAGTTCTCCTCAGCGATTATGGATGCGATAGCAGTGTGAGCTATTGTGAAGAATCAGACTACAAGTTGTCCTTTAAACCCTCATTAACCATACACTGCAGTTAGGTAAGAGGTGTGCTGTGCTGCCCTGTCCTGGTTTGATAATTATTGTGAACATATTGGCAATGTCTAATATTTATTTTTCGCTTGCAGCATATGGTAACCTTCTTTAAAAATGGAATGTAAATGTAAAAATAAGCGCAAATACAAGTATGAACACAGAGGGTCTGATTCATTCTAAATTAAGATTCTTATTAAAGGTGCATTTACCAGAGGAACTAGTTATAATTTTTAAGAATTTAAGCAACCTAAGAACTATTTTAACTCCAAATCTCTTTGATACCAATGAAAACTAAGATTCCCACAAATCTGATGGACTATTTATTATAAATGAGGTAAATTGGACTGTAAAACCTGTAGACATTTGGGAGAAAAAGCCACGTAAATTATGTCATCTGTGAATAAGAGGACTTTTTTTTTTTAACCATTTATTTTGAAAAATAGCAATCATGTACAGATAAGAATTAACAATTAGTACATTTGCAGGGCATAAGACAAAAACAGAGAACAATACATGTCATGGGCATATGACAAAAAAAACCTGAACATATTACAGTAGCAAATATATAAAATAGCCAGAGGTTGTCAATAAACAGACAGGTAAGTATACAATTGTTATCCAGAATACTCAAGAAACTATAACATTTTATAACAATATAATGTGGGGGAAGGGGGGAGGAGAGGGGGGGCACTGGTCGCCACCGAGACTGAAAGAAAAAGAGAACACACTTCCCAATTATCAACATGGTTCCTTACCCCTGTCTTTCCTTTTTTAAGAGGAGAAACAAATAAATAGAAAAGGGGCCCTAAAAGTTTCAGAGGAGATTATTACTTAGATTCTCTGGGAAGGGAAACAGCATCAAGAGTCAAGAGTCAGGCCACCTAGGGAGTCTATTTAGGAGGAAGGAGTTGATAGAAGAGGTATGGGGTTATAAATAAAGCCAAGGAGCCCAAACCTGGTGAAATTTATTATCCTTATCATGCAGGTGGTATGTAATCTGTTCCATCCGGGCAATTAACCAGATATAGGATCGCAGGGCCGCTAAAGTGGGGGGTTCAGCTTGTTTCCAAGACTTAGTTACTAGGCAACGCGCAGCAGCCAGGACATGGGAGGCCAATTTCGCAGACTGTCTATCATCATCAATCAAAGGGTAACAAAGAAGAAAAGACCATGGGTCTTTCCGGACAGGACATGGAAGTAGGGAGGAGAAGAGGGCCCTAACTCGATCCCAAAAGGAGGATATTTTAGGGCAGGACCACCAAATATGCAAAAAGGAGCCCATCTGACCACAACCCCGCCAACATAATGGAGAACTAGAGGGGAACATTTTAGTGAGTTTGTCAGGTGCGTAGTACCACCTATAGTATACTTTATATGCGTTCTCCTTTAACAAAGTGGAAATAGAGCTGGTGGCAACTTGATCCATTATGATTTCCCAATAATCCTCCTCTGGAGGGGGGCCCAGATCCCTCTCCCACTCCCTCTCATGCCTACCGCCCAGAGGTAAAAGTACATTGAGAACTAGGCTGTAGATAGAAGAGATCATGCCCCTACCCAAGGGTGAGGAGAGACATAGAGATTCAAAGGGAGACCTAAGAGGGGGGAGAGGAGCCCCCCCAGGGAGAGAGCACACAAAGTGTCGTAATTGGAAATATTCGTAGAATTTAGGATGGAGATTTGGGTATTTAGAGCGTAGGTCATCCCAGGAGATAAAGGTCCCCTGAAATAATAGGTCTCCGACAAATCGAACTCCCGCAGTGACCCAGGGACTTTAGAAGGCAGAGGAGAGCCCAGGAGAAAAGGCAGGGTTACCCCAAAGAGGCAGGATAGTAAGAGAGGACACCGGAATCTTGAGATGGGGTCGGCAGGTCTCCCATATTGCAGCTGAGAATAGAAGGGTGGGGCATTGGGAGGTGAGGGGAGATCTAGTTTGTTTTGAGAGACCCAGCATACAGGACAAAATTGGAAAATTAAGATAAGCGAATTTGATGTCAACCCACGACAGTGCCGCGGGGGGGCAAAGGAGGCTACGATCTGGCTCAGATGAGCCGCCCAATAATACATTTTCCAATCCGGGAAACCCCTTCCACCGCCTCTGGTGGGTCTCTTTAAGAGAGCCAGCTTAATCCTGGGAGAACGGCCATTCCAGATAAACCTAGAGAGACATTTTTGGATAGATGTCAGATCCGAAAGGGGGACTCGGACAGGAAGGGTCTGAAAATAATAGAGGAGCTTAGGAAGGAGGTTCATCTTGACAGAGATGATCCTGCCCAGCCACAAAATGATCAGGGAGCGCCAGGAGAGCAATTCAGACTTGATCTTAGCAAAGAGGGCCGGGTAGTTCTCCCGGTAGAGGGAGTCATAGGAGTCGGTAATGAAGATACCTAAGTATTTAATTTTCTTTCTCTGCCACCGAAAGTTAAAGCGGGATGTGAGCAACAGTCCCTCTGGGGAGGGAATATTAAGGAGGAGAGCTTCCGATTTCGTAATATTGATCTTGTACCCTGAGAGGTGTCCATAATGGTGTAGTATGCTAAAGAGTCCAGGAAGATATTTCTTAGGTTGCAGGAGAGTCAGAAGGACATTGTCCGCAAAGAGAGAGAGCTTACTCTCCAGGTTCCCCGCCCGCACACCCTGTATGTTCGGGCAGGCCCGGATAGAGGCCGCAAGAGGCTCTATAACAAGGGCAAAGATGAGAGGAGACAGAGGGCACCCCTGGCATGTACCGTTGGATATGGCGATAAGGTCAGAGGGAGAACCGTTGATCATGACTTTTGTGGAGGGTTGAGAGTATACGGCTTGAATACCCGTGAGGAGGTTACCCGAAATCCCAAACGCCGACAAGGCTCAGGACATAAAGCTCCAAGAGATCCTGTCAAAAGCCTTTTCGGCATCAAGGGAGAGAACAATGGCCAGGGCCTTCCTGGTATTAATGATATGAATCAGATCAACGACTCTCCTGGTATTGTCTCTGGCCTGATGCCCCGGTATAAAGCCAACTTGATCATAATGTATAAGGGAGGGAATGACCGAATTTAGTCTATTAGCCAAAATTTTTGCATATAATTTGACATCTATATTAAGCTGGGAGATAGCGCGATAGCTAGCACAGTCATGAACATCCTTACCCTCTTTATGAATAACGGAGATCCGAGCCTCCAAAGAATCCCTAGACCAGGAACCCCCAGTCAGGATTGAGTTGAATAGGGTGTGCAAACGGGGGACCAGGAGCCCAGCAAACTTCTTATAGTACACAGCAGTAAAGCCGTCTGGCCCCAGAGCCTTTCCTGTTTTTTGAGACTTTATGGTTTGTACAATTTCATCTCTAGTAATCTCAGCCCCCAGAAAAGTACTAGCTTGTAAAGAGAGTTTTGGAAGCTTAGCGGAAGAAAGGAAAGATTCAATCAGCTGTGAGTGTTGCTGGCAAACTAAAGGATCCGACTGTTGGGGCAGGTTATAAAGTTTAGTGTAATAGGATTGGAAGGCAGCACGTATCCGCTGAGGGTCATAGTGTAAAGTTCCATCGGAGTCTCTGATAGCCAGGAGATTTCGGGCCGCTATCTTAGCTCTAAGTTTGGTGGCTAGCAATCTATCGGCCTTGTCGCCCTTTTCATAGTAGCGCTGATTGAGCCACTACAGTTTATTGGCAACCTGGTGAGACAGCAATAGATTTAATTCACCACGGACAGAAGCAATTTCCTGGAGAACCAAGGGATCAGGGTTCAATTTGTGGCGTTGCTCTAAAGCTCTTAGCGAGTCCGTCAATTGAATAGTTTTAGCCAAACGGAATCGCTTAGTCCGAGACGCCAAGGCAATAAGGTGACCTCGTATTACAGCCTTATGGGCGTCCCAGAGAGTCATAGGAGAGATATCAGAGGTGTCGTTCGTCTCAAAGTATTCAGAGAGAAGAGAATTTAGGTGAGTAGTGGTATTTTTATCATGTAGGAGTGATTCGTTGATTCTCCAGGTTGCTCTAGGAGGGCGGTGAGCAAGGGAAGTGAGTACAGCAGAGACAGGGGCATGGTCTGACCAGGTAACAGGGAAAATTTGGGATGAGCAAAGTTTAAGAGTGAGGTCGTGGCTGAGCAGGATCATGTCAATCCGGGAGTAGGCATTATGGGGAGAAGAAAAGAAGGTATAGTCCCTGGCCAGAGGGTCCAATACTCTCCATGAGTCGTATAAGTTATGGAGTTTTAGAAAAGCCTGCAAGGCAGCTGTGGTGTGGGCATCTCTCCTCGAGGGAGAAGAGGAGGGGCCCGAGGATCGATCTATAGTCGGGGCTAGAACAGCGTTGAAGTCACCAGTGACCATAAGTTCACCTTGACAAACACGCGCTAACAAAGAACCCAGCTTTTTGAAGAACCTATGCTGGCCGGTGTTGGATGCATAGAGGTTCACTAGAGTACAGGGGTGATTATTCAGAGTGCCTATGAGGATCAGGAATCTACCTTCCTTATCTTTATGAGAGTCATGTAGTTCGAAAATTAAATGGCGCGCAAACAGAATTGCTACACCTCGCTTTTTCTGCCTATGGTCACATGCATGAAATGTCAAGGGAAATTTCCTGGAGCGAAGCTCGGGGTGGAGATGCTGGACAAAATGAGTTTCTTGTAGGAATATCAAGTCCCCTTTAAGAGATTTAAGAGAGGAATGGAGTTAAGCCCGTTTCTGAGGGGAGTTGAGACCCTTGACATTATAGGAGATAAGGTTAAGTGTCATAGGAAGATCAATGAGAGGAGCGCTAGAGACCAGAAGAGGGAAGAAATGTCAGGGGAGAGGAGAAAAAAGGAAGAGTGTACAAGGGTTGACCTGTTAGGTGGCGACCAGTGAGGAGAAGGAGGAGAGGGAGGGGAGAACCAAAGGTTAAGGGTACAAGGGGATCGACATAATGGACCAAAGTCTACTTGTCGCAATTGCTGGTAAAGGATAGGACATGATGGACAAGCCATCAGTGGGACCAGCGTAGAGCCCTAGGCTCTAAGGGGGTGGTAGACTAAGAGCAACCACAAAAGAAAACGGAGGGCCGGGGGACCCAGAAAGGGAGCCCGAGGGACCAATTTAGTGTGTATGACCTATTGAGAGGGAGGGGAGTGGGGAAGGTATAAGGAGATTATTGACCCCTACGGTGGAGGAGGAAAAGGGGGAGTACATGGAAGGAGGAGACAAAGGTAATAATTATCAGCAATAAACATATTATATGAGGTAGGAGATAACTCAATAACACTAGACATAACGTAGTAGGCACCGAGAGTGGCCCAATAAGAGAGCTATCGGAAGAAAATCAAATAGACAACATAGTAACCGTAAATACAACATAGAGACAATTAAAACAAAACATCACCGCTACTTATCGGAGGCAAAAGCAGGAACTGAAGCTTGTGCAACATCAGTACCTCGTCCCACCTAGAAGAAAATATACAGAACAACAACCTGCCTTCTCACGGGGCAGGCAGCAACAAGGGAACAGATAGTATAAGGCATTACAGTGTCCAGCACCAACATTATAAACTTAAAGTAGTAGAAAATGAGGGGCGACATCTGAAGACATGGGAGCCTTGAAATCTATGTCCAATTATAGAACTATGTCAGGAAGTTGCGAGGGCCACATCGAGACCCATAGAGGGTAGTGCGGCCGCACTTTGAAGAAGAAGCAGGGATGGGAACTTGCTGATCAGGGATACACAGATTGCGGTTTAGAGTGGCGAGGGACAGTTGACCAGTCTCTACGAGGAAGCCGTTGTGCTCTCGGTGTGGCGGGGCCCGCCACATTAGCAAGGGCTTGAGAAGCTTCCGGAGAGGCTTGTTGATTCAGACCAATCTTTCGTAGGAGGTCTCGTGCTTCGCCTAAGCTTTTAGCTGACAGTTGTTGGTTCTGGTGCCACAGATAGAGACGGAAGGGGAACCCCCAGCGATATCTCATGTTGTTCTCTCTGAGGATTAAGGTGACAGGCTGGAGTTCCCGTCTCCAAGATAAGGTGGTGGGAGAGAGGTCTTGAAAAATTTGAAGGGTATTATCCTTCATAGGATAAAGAAGGAAGCTTTCTAGCCGCTTGTAAGACAGCCTCTTTGGCCGTGAAATAATGAAGACAAAGGATAACGTCTCTAGGTGTAGATTGATCCGATGGACGAGGTTTAAGATCTCTGTAGGCTCTATCCAGCAAGAATTGATCTTCCGGAACTTCTGGAGCAAGCTGGGAGAATAGTTTCTGGAGATAGGGGTCCAGGTGTACAGATTCAACAGATTCTGGGATGCCTTTAATTCGGAGGTTATTTCTCCGGGCTCTATTGTCCATATCTTCTTGACGTTCATGGATATTAACGAGCTCCTGGCGGATTTGAGTTAGATTATCAGTCGTAGCTACTTGACCTGAGACGACTTCATCCATCTTCCTCTCAATATGGTCCGTGCGAGAACCCAGTGAGGACACCTCTGATCTCAGACTATGAAGAGCATGCTGGACTTCAGCATGGACCGAAGATCGAAGCTCCTTCATCTCTTTGATCAGGGAGAGAAAGTCTTTTTTGGTAACTGGAGCAGAGACATCTTCGTCAGAGTTTGAGTCCTCAGCAGAGGCCACTTGTTCTGTTCCAGAGACTGAGGCGGACTTATTAGGGTAATATTGAGGGATACCCTTCGGATGAAGTTTTTTGTTTTTCAGCATAGCTAAGGAGAGTAGGGTCAAAGATGAAGGAGGATAAGGGGAAGGATTCGATCAGAAAAGGCCCCTCGGGAATGAGGTAACCGTTACATCATAATTGCATAACAGATGGGGACCCCGGCCATCCTCAGGGAGCCAGATGTGAAGTTAAAACATACGTGCAGACTCTTGTATGCAGGACAGCTCTGGTCTTGTTGTTTATGATGTTATCTTTTATTTGGATTGTCACACACAATATACAAGATCAGCAAACAGCCACTAGATAGCAGACAAATCTCAGAGCCCAGTGGGAGTATTGGAGGATTGCAGCCTGTTTTACTTCTCCTCTTACAGGTAATAGACTGGTGGAGCCTGGTGTTACCAACAGGCAAACAAGGCAGAAAGAGGAAGCCAGGGAGGTGTCAGAAGACAAGTTTGGGATGGATTCAGAGCCCAAGCATAAAGTATATTTATATCAGGGCGTAAGATCTACCGCTCAGAGCTCGCTCTTCTGTGCCTACAGATTGTGCAGATGGATTAGGGGATAGTACACTTACCCCTCCAGGGGGAATTCAGCACTTGCTCCAACCGGAAGTCCGTTTTCCAAAAACCGAAAGTGCGGCTAGATGGGCTTGGATGGTGCCAGAGACCGCGGCTGGAGAGTAGGAGAAGGCCACAGGTAACAGAGGCAACGGTTCCTGTTAAAATTATTCCGCGCTGGAGGTCCAGGCAAACACCGCCAGAAGTATGAAGGGCTGGTGACTTCCGGTTTTACCACCGGGGGAATTTCTGCTCCGGGGAAGGCTCTCTCCAAGCCATCTACTCAACTCTCCAGGGAAGGGGTGAGTACAGGGTGATTTCACCCCGGGGGAGCCGGCAACCCACTGCTTTGTATATCAGGGGCCGGGTGCAGCATCGCGCGGGATCTCCCAGGTACGTATCAGCCCACTGTGTCAGCGAGGGGGCACCCCTTAATGGTTACTGAGCCCGTGAGATGTGGAGGGAGCTCACTACAGCCGATGGATTTGGCTTTTTATCTCCTGCTATACGGAGCACCTAAAAGTTGCGACCGACCAGCATGGCCGCTAAACCGCGCCCCCAATAAGAGGACTTTTAAGATAAAGTGTTTCATAAATTGTGGCATGGTGTTTGTTATTTATCTTGTCAATTACAATATGTTGTGAGAATGACTAGACAACTTAAAAACAGAACATGAAAGATCCATTATGAAGAGATTTAAAAACCACAGCATCTTCAAACACTTTGCTCAAGTTCCTAATGCAGACCTGTCGCATTTAAAAGCATATGGAATTGAACATATACAAGCTACTGTGAAAGGAGCCGGCCATTTTAGATATCTGTGAAAATGGGGGACTATTGGACTTACCAGTTTGGTTCTTTACATCCCAATGGTTTAAACAAAACTGTTTAACTAAATGGTGTTATCTAAGTTGAGAATTTAAAGAAAAAACTGTGATAGTATTAAACAAACAGAAAAAGATCATGTGACCTTCAATATAACAGAACTCACAATGTTACATGTTTTTTTTTTAGGAATTTGATTATATTTTGTCCGCTAATAAATAGAGGCAATTACACAGATGTGATTATTGGGTCTACATAAACATTGGCAATAACATTAGTTACAATACTGATCTAACTGGTGAAGTTATGTTATAACTAAATGTTTAAGGGCAAGTGATATATGGCAATCTGTAATTTGTATTGGTATTTAATTTGCTCCTTTGGATGGTGCACTTCAAGTGGATTTGGTTCTCTAAGTTATAAACATAAGCGGAACTTTTTACCAGCTGGTATGTGCCCTCCAATCATCTACAAGATCTGATTTATGTTCCCTGCGGATAAATGTTGCAACAAGCTGTATGCTAGGAACAGTCTTCTGTGGAATGTTTGACATGTCCAATTAATATTACACAGTCAATTTAAATAATGTTGAGGATTATTATCTTAACCTAAGAAACAAATGTGCACTTTATGATTCATCTTGTAGGGTCCTGAGTGTTTCTGAACTCATTGTGAATATAACATCTGGAGAACATATTCTTGCTAATGGATTCCAGTACATTGGAAGTAGAAATGTAATTAATTTATCAGTTGTTACATGAATGTCATCTTCTCTTGTATCTACAGTATATGAAAGCTATACATTTACATTCCCAATTAAAAGTTTTTGGAACAAATTGCATCATAAAGGAACGTGTTTTTATGATAGATCAGTATGACAATTGAGCTTGTACAATTTAATACTGTCGTTCCTAAATTCATGTAGGCTTGATTTTAAAAATCAAATGTTATTTAGTCTAGAGTGGTATTCAGCACAACTTCTATATAAAATAAGAGAATTGCCATATTCACCTGACTGAGTATTGAACAACAGAAATTTGTAGAGAAGCAGAGATTTAATATTGAATTGTTGCATAATTTTATAGATACAGATAGATATGCTATATTTATACTTATCCATTGCTGTTGCAATTTTGTGTATTTATGTGTATTTTTTGGTATATCCATTGCTTTTGCAATTTTGTGCATTTATGTGTATTTTTCGATATATGTGTTTAACTTTTTTATAAATACTAGATTATTACATTTTTTCACACTTTTTATTAACAATGTCTTATATACAGGTGCTGTTAATTATTAAGAATGTTGTATCCTTAGTAAAGGTTTGCTTCATGTCTACAATCATCAAAATAGGCCATATATTTTTTGATTGATCAGGGGAACTCCTTGTTGCCTTGCTCTGTGTTTAACGAGAGTTCCATAGTTGCCTCAAAATTGGAACCTTGTTTAAAATTTATCCAACCACTGAATATGCTGCTTTTATCTTCTTGCACCTAAGCTTATAAACAGGTCCCAATGGCTCTGTGGGTTGTCAGAACTGCAAGGTACAAGTTCCAGCTTCAAAGCCACTCCCCCAAGGAAAAAAACATTTTATTTTTTACACTGTTCAGTTGATTTTTATATGAACAGATGTTTCTTTTAGTATAAGATAAGGAAACATACATATATTTTTTAATGGCTATTGGGGAAAATAGAAAAACATAGGCTTTTCTTAGATATTTCCCACATTTGCTTTCAAGTAATAAACACACCTCACTAAGTTGCTAAAAATGTAGTTGTCTAATTCTCCAGCATTTAGGAATACCATTTATGTTTTGTCACATGGCCAGAAATGTAAGTAGTTGTTTTTTAGACTCTTTTTAGCCTAACCTTAACTCCTAATGTTTGCACCTGTTGCCATCACTAATAAATCCAATATAAAATGAATATTAACATTCAAATAAGTGGATAAATACATTTACAGGAATCAGTTAGTATTGGATGGCGGATAATAAACAATTCAAGCACCATATGCAGCTACCTAGCCTGGGATCAAATATAGAAATTTTTAGTGACATCACATGAAATGACACAAGTTCCCTTTCTAATGCAGAAGTGTTTAGCTTCTAAATTTCAGGTAGCTCTTTTGATCTAACCTCTGCAAAGAAAGTTTTCATGCTTTCTGCAGTAAAGGGCTTTGAGACAGCAGCCTTTAAAATAAAGCCTCATATTAGAAATAATAAACTTAAAATAGAAATAAAGCAGAACACCTTCAAATATTCCTAACCATTGGTGGATTATAATAAGGGAGTTTGGTTATAGCCTGGAGAATCAGACTCGGATCAGAATCCTTCCCAACTTCATCTGGAGAACTAACCTTTAACATAAGTCACATTGAAATTCTACCCAGCTGAGTGTCTCTGTTTGCATTAGCTAGATAGAAAATCAATGTATGTGCTTTCACATGTTAAGAATAATGAATTGCATTGTGGGTGATAGGTTTTTGTTTTTAATGCAATAAATACGATGCCCATTGTACGTTGCATTGAGTATTATATCACTCCCACAATCCAGTTAAAAGAACAATTATATCTACAAATATGTGTGTCCTATTGAGATCTGACTGCACATAAATTCCAGGATGAATAACTGTGTTTATGAGAGTGATCCATCACTAGCCTTCATATATATCTCTGAATTATATTCTATATTTCATATATTGTACAAAGGAATAATATGGACTTAATGTTGAAAAAATTACAAAACTTTTTTTTTCTGTTGAATGTCTTAAGTGATGCTATTTTTGGCAAACAAAATGTAGACATTATATGTTAAATATCAAATTGTGTCTTTATTTAGCCTAAAAACAAAATATATCAGTAAACCCTCAAATGTTGTTTCATAAGAGGGTAAATTTTCATCCAATATCAAAATGGCAATCAAATTACATCCTAAATCCACATTTAACACTATACTAATTTCAACAGTTGATCTTATTTATGAAGTGCACTGGATGCAGCTCTGGGGTCATGAGTTAGATTCCTGACCATGGTCTTATCTGTGTGGAGTTTACATGATCTCCCTGTGTTTGTGTGGGTTTTCTCCGGGTTCTCCGGTTTCTTCCCACACTCCAAAAAAACATACTGATAGGTTAATTGGCTGCTATTAAATTGCCCTTAGTCTCTCTCGGTGTGTGTGTGTGTGTGTGCGTGTATGTTAGGGGATTTAGATTGTAAGCTCCAATGGGGCAGAGACTAATGTGAATGAGTTCTATGTACAGTGCTGCGGAATTAGTGGCGCTTTATAAATAAATGATGATGATGATGCACTGCACAGAACTCCTTAGCTATGCACCAATACATCTAGATTTTCCTCTCTTTGCACATATCAAGGTGCACTCCTACCCTTGACTTTTTGGAGATGCCTCCGCAAACTATAAGTGCATCTAGGTGTAGGACTGCATGGAAAATTTGGAAAGGCACAGGGCCTGATCCGTCTTCGGACGTAAGCCCCTTTGCGTTCCACAGCTTGCGTGAAATAGCTCTGCGCATGCTCAGAAATGGACCTTACACCGAAGAATGCAATAGCTTGTAATTTATTTCTGAACGCACATAACACTTATGACTGCCCATGACTTGAAGGGAGGAATGGGAAGGGAAGGAACAGATGAATGTAAGCAATATAACTACCTTACAAAGCCTACGTTCTTGTAAACACAAATGTGGCCAATTCAAGTCCTGGGTTTCTCTAAAGTATGTGTTTTTAGCCATATCATTTACACCAGCTACAGGGCAGGTGTAAGTGCTTACTGATAATGATGACTAACATGCTATAGTTTTTGTTTTAAAACTACACGTACAGTCAAGTCAATAAATATTGGGACATTGACACAATTCTCATATTTTGGGCTTTATACACCACCACAATGGATTTGAAATGAAACAAACAAGATGTGCTTTACCTGCAGACTTTCAGCTTTAATTTGAGGAAATTTACATCCAAATCAGGTGAACAGTGTAGGAATTACAACGGTTTCTATATGTGCCTCCCACTTTTTAAAGGACCAAAAGTAATGGGACAATCGACTCAAAACCTATTTCATGGACATGTGTGGGCTATTCCTTCATTATTTCATCACCAATTAAGCAGGTAAAAGGTCTGGAGTTGATTCTAGGTGGGACATTTGCATTTAGAATCTGTTGCTGTCGACTCTCAATATGAGATCCAAAGAGCTGTCACTATCAGTGAAGCAACCCATCATTAGGCTGAAAAATCAAAGCAAACCCATTATTTATGGACTTGACTGTATGTGTGCCACTAGCTATCACAGAACATATTTATGCAAGTAAGATAGACTATAAAACCGCATTGTATGTACAGTACGCATTAAGAACATTCTGATTTAAGTATTTACTATTGAAAATTAGGGGACAAAAACTTTTTTTGCAAATATTTTTATTAGTGATTATAATATTAAGAGTTGTTTATTTAATTTATGAAAAATAATTGTGCATGCCTTCTGATAGGACTTTATATTTAACATGCATGTGTGTATCCTGCACTCTGTTCTGCCTGTCTACATACGGCAAGTAACATTTAGCTAGAGTGAAGTTATAAAAGATTCAAATAGAAACATATATTGAGAACCATTTGTAAAACGGTTGGATCGATACTGAAGTTTCGTGCTTGTTTTTTAAATGCAAGTTGCGTGCAGATCATGCCCGAAGATGAATTAGGCCCACAGTGTTTAAAAGTGTAAATGTTCCATCAACTGTCCAACTTCCTACCACTTTAGAAACACCATTTTCATTCAATTAAACTTTCAGTTTTATTCTTCTAAAATACTATTTACTGTTGCCTTATTTTAAACAAATCAAAGGAGTGACAGGACATCAGGACTGCCTTTATTACAAGTGACACTTGTGTGTTTAAAGATTAATTTTACATGTAGCGAAGTTCGACCTTGAAATGCAGCTGGAAAGTACAAAGTGCTCGTCATAAAAGTAAAGGAAGAGACACAGTTTCTGCTAGTTTAGTTCTGGTGCAAAAGTCATGTCTTTTGCAGAGTGGAATTTACCATACACCCTTCCATCCAGCAGGTAAAAAGATACCTTCTCTTCCATTTTAATTACATTTGAGAAATTCACTCCATAAAATTAAATCTGATTTTGCTCCGCTCTGCAAAGCCAGGCACACTGGTGAGCCTAATCTGGAATTTGAAAGGAACACCTTCACTATGCCCATTGATGGGTAGAAACTTCTGCTCTTCCACGAACGTCTTTATCTTGCTCCATAAACTCTTGCACACCTGCACAAATCAAAGTGCATGATGGTTGTTAAATTAGATGTTGTAACATCAAAATGGATTAAATATAAATTTCACATAGTCAATCTAGTGCTGACTGTAATGCTAGTTTATAGTCTTTATTTTAGAGGATGATACTAGTGCAACATAAGAGCTTTGATGGTGCTGGTATTATCGCCTTTTTCAGAATGAGAGGTTAGTCCCAAAAATTTCTAATAAAATGAGAATAATATTTACAGGTTCTGTGAAACATACTTTAACAAATACAAAGATAATGTAATAAACTTTTAAGCATTAAATTTTAAAATTTAGATTTACAGCATTACCTATGGGATAGGTAAACTTATAGCCATCTAAACTTAACCAAAATACTAAAAAGGTTAAATATAAGATTATATGTTCACTCATCTATGTGTATCTAACAAAATTATTATTATAACCAATCATGTATTGTTTTAATTGTAAATAAAAATACCATATGCAATTGCATTTTTTACTGTACTTTGGGAAAATGCAGCTATTCAGATATTGCACAGGTACAGGTGATGGCAGATGTAGGAAAGGATGTAAGAGAGGATATATTTTTAATTACATAAATAAATCAATAAACTGGCCATCCGTTCAGTCTCTGTTCCATGAATAAAGGGTCAGAACAACCCCAAAACATTGTACTTACACCATGAGTAAAATTTTTAAAACGTGCACAGATACTCCAACCCCATAAAACTAGATAAAAATATTTCAGAAAAGTATTTGATTAGTTCGTAGGTCAAACCAATAAAATAGATACTGGCATATGCAACTCAATAGGCTAGGAAGTAAGGCGGGCTTGTTAATTCAGGGCCCCCTTTTGAAGCCACCACAGACCTCCCTTTCCACTGAGACACTGCAGTGCTCCCTGAGGCCCGAGACTGAACTCCTGCCAAAGTTTTGCTATGGTATCCACAATGCATTGTTCTGCCCCGGGTGTCTTCATCATAAAAGCTGGATTTTGGAGCTGATAATGGGCAATGACATGTGGCTGCTTCTAACAGTTTGAATGGAACCATGGAACAGTCATTTATAGGTTAACTAGTTGAAGTACCTAGCATTGCCCGGGTTTAAATCTTCACGTTATTAATTTAACAATCTGTTGGATGCAACTGTCAACATTTTTAAAATGTCAGGCAGTGTCTCTGCAATGACACCGGGGGTGCGTTAGACTCCGTGCCTCCCTGCTCAGCAGTGCAAATAATGGCTACTGACTACTCTGCACTCCGTGACAAAAAATAATTAGCAGCATAGCAGTTCTTCCAACACACTCATGAGGTGGCTGCCCAGTGTCATTTTTTTTTTATGTTAAACATCATCCAAATCCATCCAGTGGATGGTCCAGAACAATCTTCCCGGGTCAAAGTTCTGGCCAGCGTATACCAACAGGAGGTATGACCAGGACCTCAACTCCTAGTATCTCTTATAGTATCCAATGTTACAAGTCTATGAAGTTTTCATCCAAATCCATCCAGTAGAAGGCTCAGAACAGGCTACATGGGTCAAAGTTCTACCCAGCGTACACCAATAGGAAGTCTGACCGGGACCCTAACCTACCTAAAACCTGGCCAGGAACGAACCGGACCATCTCACGTTGGTTTCATTGCAATTGGTGTCTGAATGCATAACCAGACAGACAGTAAAAAAAACATATCAATGAATTTTATATATACAATGTCATCCAAATCCATCCAATTCAAGGGCCAGAACATGCTCCCCAGGTCAAAGTTCTGGCCAGCATACACCAACAGGAGGTCCATCTGGGATTTCAACCACCTAGTATATCTTCTGGGATCTAATGTTACCAGTCTATGAAGTTTTAGTCCAAATCCATCCAGTGGTTGTTAGATTTTTGTGCTAATAGCTGGAATTAGTAATGATAGCTATGGAGCCTGGAGTATGATGAAAACATTAACAGTTTTATTGAACAAACATAATCCAAATGAATGCAGGAAAGGTACAGACCTGATATAGTTGAGTATGAAGAACGGATATCCGGGTGTGGCTGGAAACAGGTAAGTAGTAGAAAATGAAACAGTAGGTACACAGGAACTAGTTGAGTGAAATGAATAGCCAGGAACACGGATGACAGCTAGCAGCTTACAGTAAGTCCAAGGGAACAAGAACAAGAACAGTAACAACAATGACCAGCAAGGTGCACTGTGGGAAGCAGGCATAAATAGGCAGAGACACAGGTGCAGTAATTAATCAGGAGCAGAAGATTAACTCCTGCTAGTGAATGAAAAAGCAACAGAACAACAGCAGCTCCCCTGGTAAGCCAAAGGTACTGCAGGCCTAATACAATAACAGAGTCCAACATTAGTCAGGCAGACAGGAGCTGCATAGCAAAGCAGTATCCTGGGGCGATGCTGCCATGCAGATGGTGGCAGATCCTGACAGTGGAAGGCTCAGAACAGGCTCCCAGGGTTAAAGTTCTTCCCACCGTACACCTGGACCTCCTGTTGGTTTCATCAAAATCGGTGCAGAAGTGTCAAAGATATTCAACAACAAACAAACTTTTTTTTATATATATAGAAAACAGCATAACATAACGACCCCTAACAAATCTATGGAAAGCAAAGAAAACTGTTGGGTTAACATTTGCTGTATGGCTTTTAAAATAAGCTAAAATGTTAGAATTTCACTTGTGCTAACATATCGGAAACATTATTGATATGAATGTATTGTCAGAGGTCCTTGGCAAGTGATGGTAAGATGACAGAATAAATCATCCCTCCAGCTAGAACCTAGGCATTTGCTGGTAAGACAAGGCACACTGGGTTCAATTTATAGGGACTCCAAGATTAATGAGAATAACATTTAGTTCTCCCCACCATGTGAAAGCCATCACACTCCTCCTTTTCTGAGTAATAAATAGACGCAGGCAGTTGAGTTTAACTTTGAATATCTAGATGAGCTCCTGGGTGAAATGTGTGCAGATGTACCCAAATGTCTTAGGGTCCACAGGTATTTAGATACATAGGGCCTGATTAATTAATGTACAGTAAGGGCATACCCTTGTTACTCAACATTATATACAACACATTCAGCATTCATTTTGGAATAATGGAAAATGTTTTACATAGCAAAGGTGAAAGTAGTCGTTACATGGAAAATAATATAGTTTGCACGCAATGCATAGAACTATATTAAAATTTTAAATATTTACTAATAATTTATGATGCAGTTGTAGAGCAAGTGCATTATGATATCACAAAAGTGTGCCATGTACCTTTACATGTACAATGTACATGTATATTTCTATGGAATTGTGTATTAATATATGTGGCAGAACTTGACCCAAGTCAATTTTGTACTATATGTTGGTGGACTTGTGCTGGTTTGTGATGCCCTGGCAGCAAAAGTGTAAATATGTTTTGAGAGAAGTTATGTAAATAAACTTGCACTTGTGCATTCCTGAATTTGTGAGTCGCAACAGTGCTTTTAAGCTATGAAAAATTAAATTAACATGCACCTTAAACATGAATGATGACAAGATGACCAATAGTTAACATGCATGTGTATTGCCAAATGACAGAGGAACGCACAAGTGTGTAATTCCTTCCTTACACTCATGTTTAATTGTCATAATTATTTTCATAATTATCATACTAACCCTGTTTATTGACACTTTGTATGATGCTGGCTGTAAATATGATGTCTGTGTGACATTGCCTGATATGAAAAACATACCTCAAAGCTACTAATGTACATTACTACACATTTTCATAACAAAAATAAAACACAAACACGCACATTTTTTGTAACAAAATCATTTTTTCATAACTAAAATTTTAAATTAATTTTTAAATAGCAAATAATTTTAAATAACAACCAAATAAAAATACAATAAACTCTGAAAAGTTTCAGGAGAAATAATAGATTCCTGAAATTACATTTTTCTTTATATTTTTTTATTTTTTTTAACCAAACGATGGGTGGTGGTATTACATCGTAACATGGAAAAAAAAATTACAATCGCAATCTTATGGCATTTTGTACACATACCTTAGTTCTATGGGTGTACTATGTTCACACATTTTCCAAGCTCATCAGAGTTTAAAGGTGGTACATTAAGTGAAACTCTTTGCAAAGGTTCATCTTATGCTAAATAGTAGTAGCCAGAGGACTGCATTTTACCTGTCAATGGCAAACTTTGTCTAGATATATTTAGGAAAGAAAGGTTTCTGAGGACTACACTTTTATGCTGCAAAACAAAATAATTTAAAATTAGACTACATTCTAACATCAATATACTTTCATTCTTCTGCACAGGCATTTGATGGCCCTGCCTTTTCTACTAGGGGCTACTCCATGGCTTCTTCCTCCAGGGCTCCTCCACTATCACCAGGGCTCCCTCACAAAATTCAGCCTTGAACTGTTCCTCCACTAGGGAAAGTGATTGGTCAGGGAGTGGGGAAAGTACTGCCTTATCCTAGGCCACCTCCTGGTTGTGTTCCTGGCCCTCCTCCTGGTCCTCATCCTGGTCCTCCTTCCTCGTCTCCAGATTTTGGCAGTGTAGGCGACAGCAGTGCCATAGGCATTCTGTTGGAAGAAACATTTGTTTTTGAATAAATTTTATCTCTGTCTCTCTACAAAATACATACAAAACCCAGATATAATGTTACGTTTAAAAGTTTATTATCAAATACCACACATGGATCTCCATCTTGACCTTGGAGGATTAGTGCATGTATTTACACTACTTTTTCTACTACACTGGAATTTATCATACTGCAATATATTGTTTTTTGTATATTCGCAATTGTGAACTTACGCCTTGCAATTTCACTACTCAGATCAGTTAGTAGCTGTGGCTGTGCTTTCGCAGGTCACTTCATCTCTGCTGCAGCTGGACAAAAGGGGGTCTGTTCCCCAGTCTCTGCCTATCTCCAGCCTAGCAGCCCTATATGCCTAATTTTTCTTCTTGTTACTAATGTTCATAACCCTGGTAAGGGCCCTCAACTCAATGGGGTATATTTACTAAATTGCGGGTTTGAAAAAGTGGAGATGTTGCCTATAGCAACCAATCAGCTTCTAGCTGTCATTCAATTAGTACATTCTATAAAATGATAGCTAGAATCTGATTGGTTCCTATAAGCAACTTCTCCACTTTTTCAAACCCGCAGTTTAGTAAATATACCCCAATGCGTCTGTTTAACAGTGAATGAGACTTTTCAACATTCTCCTCGCTAATTGGCTCTCAGCTCATGTATGGGCGTAGGCACATCAATCGTAGATCCCTCCTATGCCATATATAAAATGTCTGACTTTAATCTGTCAATCAAACTCAATAATCAGCTATACCCAGGCAATTAGGGGCTCAATAATGCCTAGCCATTCACACACCAGCAAACACAGGAGAGAACTCCCCTACATACATTATATAAAAGCTGGAGAGGCAATAAGTTATCCCTGCCATTTTGTGATCACAACCTTGTAATACAGCTTTGGCTAACTGACAAATCCGTCATTACTGTGTGCTCTCTATTTCCTTCTGTTGGTGAGTAGAAGGACATATGTGGGACAGTGCATATACAAAGAAATGCTCTTTAGTAATTAGAAGTTAGAAGCCTAAAGTTTCTCATACAATTTGCTACAGTTTCAGCTAACTGATAAATCAGTAATTTCTGTGTCCATTTACTTCTAGTGGTGAGTACAAGGACATATGTGGGACAGTGTATATACAATGACATCTTTTTTGCACTGTTTAGGATTGTTTGCTGATGGCTGATCCACAGCAGCATGGCCCAAGCCAAGGTTGAAGATCCTTTGCCTCTAAGCAGAGGCAGCCAAATTTATCTTCAAGAGAGCTGGAAGTGCTGGAAGAGCTGATGGTGGAGAGACTGGACACTACTAACCGGCAGCTATACGCCCCAGCTAAACAGCTGATCTGAGATGAAATCACTGTGCAGGGCTAACCAATGCCATTGCTCCAATTAGGAGATTGGTGACTCTGGTCAAAAAATGGTCAGCAATATTTTTTGGAGGGGTTTATATTAATTAATTATGTTACGTTCTGCATACCTAGTACAATTCTATGCAAATTTGACAAAACATAAAAATATTGTCCAAAATATGGCAGATCAACATATTTAATAAATTTGAAAACTTGTACATTATCATTGCAACTTTGCCACCTTTTTTTAAGTCTTAAAAATATGTTTAAGTTCTAGGTAACTTTCTGTTATTAGTATGTGACTTTTGGGCCCAATACATTTGTATCTGTATGTATGTATGTCTGCACAAGTCTTTTGAAAATATTTTGGACAGTATACATTGCAACATTCTTAACGTTGAACATTTCACACAGGTGGCAGAACTTTAAGCCTTGCCTCAAGGACAAACTCTGAGACCACCGCAGGGGGAGCAGGTGGTGGTCCCTCATCTGCCTTGGACCTCAGTGCCCTGGAGACCATAGCATGGGCCTGCATAGATGATCAGTTGGTGCAGTACGTGGGCCGCATAGACATCAATAAGTGTCCCCCCTAACCAAACCAAGAGATAAATTGCAGATCACAATATATGCCTGAAGAATTCCAATGACTAATGTGTTATTTAAAGAAATATAAACACACCCAACAAAAATAGATTATTATTATTTTTTAAATATACACTTCCATATTTAACATTTGAAAATTTAATGCAAATAAACCTACTAAATCCTTTGCTCTTAGACTGCAATCTGGCCAGCATATTGTAGAATCCGGGCATGGTCTTCAAAATTACTGAGTATTTTCAGAGAAGATGATTTGGAGAGTCCAAGTGGATACCTGGCTAAATACCACCCAAGACACAGTTATGCTGGTTGTTAAATTTATATGGTACAATCAGTTTTGTATTATTTTTTTTAAAGCTGACTCCCATATATACACACAGACTTTCAAAAATATATTTGTATAATAAAAATAAAGATTGTTATGACAACTATTATAATCTTGTTTGATATGGACTCAAACATAGATGCTTGTTATTATTTTTTCATCCACTATGTTTATTGAAGATGCAATTAGAGTGGATGAAGAGGATGCCACTGTGGAGGAACCTGAGGTGTGGAAAAAGTTATACCAATGCATAAGGAAGCAGGGGGCAGTGGTCAGCCTTCAATCCTACCTCAATTTTATTCTCACATATAAAATTCAAATATAAACTTGGAATCCTACATAGATTAATTAAACTCAACCCAATATTATAGCTAACTGCAATGTACATAAACTTTTAGAACAGATGACTGGAGACCTTCATCCACAGCAGCTGGCTTTCCAGTAGAGTTACATGCACTCACAGGTACTTAACTCTAATATAGTAGAAGTTTATGTGTGGTTACTGTAGAGGTAGGAGGCAAATAACTGGAACAGAGCAGACAGATACCAGGTATAGGCCAAGTTTGTGGGTCAGTAGCGAGCAAGTTAGCCAGGGACAGTCCAAATGGTTTGTGCTGGTTGCAAGCAGGCATAATCCAGGAATCTAGCCCAAGCTCATGGGAAATCAGAATTCAAGCAAGGTCCAGAATCAAACCAGAGAGTAACAACAGGAACTAAACAGAATTTGGGCAGAGTAACCACAGGAAACTGGAACAGATCAGCTAATGTGTGGAACAAACACTATAACGGACAGGGAGACTAAGCCCTCACTGCCTTAAGTACAAAAAAGTGCCAATCACAAAGCAAGACAAGAACCTGCTATCATCAGCTTCAGGGAGATGTTAATCAATAAACCTATGCTGCGCACGCCAGGCACGGTGGCAGTGAAGAAAGCGTACCGGTTGCCCTGGAAACAGCCAGGTCCTGATTTCCTGGCTTCCAGGGCAACAGCTGGGATTCAGCCAAGAGGAGAAACAGGTATGCCATCATGGCAGCTCATGACAGTATGTTTAGGAGGTGTGAAGGAACCCCTACATCCTGGTTTCCTAGGACATTGCTTGAAGAGCTCCTTGAGGAGTCTATCTGCATGCAAATGTTTCTGTGCAATCCAAGATCATTCTTCTGGACAGTAACCCTTCCAGTGTAACTAAAAGTGAACTTGGTCTTGGACCCTTTTGGAGTCAAGTATCTTCTCTACAATAAACTGCTGGCGCCCAAGAACCTTGACAGAGTGAGTTCTGTGTGCTTGATAACACCTGAATATGCTGGAGAAAGAAACTAATTTAAGAAGGGATCAATGTAAGGTATCAGGGATTCCTAGAGAACTAGGTAGTTTCAATCTGGAGGCCACTGGGTTGATTGTTTAATAATGACAAAAGGTCTGATAAATCTAGTTTCCTGCAGGGCTATTGGAGTTTAATGTTTCATGTAGAGAGCCAGATTTTGTCAATGATCTTGAAGGAGCATTGTCAGTGATACTGATCCACAAAGTGTTCTGACCTAAAGCAGGTTTGCTGAAGAGCTGAATGAACATTCTTCTATTCCAGTTTGAGATAGGCGGCAGTATGACGCACCTCGGGCACGCTGGAAGGAACCAAAGAGGACAAACAGTTGGCTCTGGGATGGAAACCAAAATTACAGACGAAGGGAGAAACACGTGTGGATGAGTGACAGACATTGTTGTAGGCGAACTCTGCACATGTGGGCAGGATGGGCCAATTGTCTTGAAGTTCAGAGACACACAGCCATAGAAATTGCTCAAGGGATTAGTTAGCCCTTTCAGTTTGCCCATTTGATTGTGGGTGATAAGGTGAAGACAGACTGAGCCTAACCCTGAGTAGGGTAAAGAAAGATCTCCAGAAGGTAGCAATAAACTGAGAGCCACAGTCTAACACAATATCAATGAGAAGTCTATGAAGCTGGAAGATAAGCTGAGTGAACATAGATGCCAAAGTTTGTGCACATGGTAACCCAGCAAGCAGTATGAAGTGCTGAACTGGTTCAACAGTTACCCATATGGTATTATGATGAGATGACCAGGGCAAGTATACTATGAAGTCTATGGTCTTTCCATAATGAACAAATGCATGAGCTGAATTGTCGGATATTTTCAGGGTGACTTATTCCTGGTGCAAACCTCACAGGAGCAAACTCTCTGGCATCAGCAGACAAGGAGGGCCACCACACTACATGGGACAGGTTCTCGATGGTCTTGGAAACTCCAGGATGTCCAGAGATTCTTCTATCATGAGACTTGGAGAGAACTACCTTTCTAATGTATGCCGGGACAAATAGTCTGCCAGCAGGGGTCTCTGGAATTGCCAGATCCTAAAGTTGGCCAAAAGTCTTGCCCAGATCTTGAGTTATGCCAGAGATAATGGAGGAAGCAGAGATAATTGGTAGACGTTCAGTCGCTGAATGGTGCAGAGAGATGAAACTGTGGGATAAGGTGTCAGCCTTAACATTTCCAGACCCATGTCTGAATGAAATGACTAATTTAAAACAAGTGAATAAGAGAGCCCATCTTACATGCCTGGAGTTCAGTATTTTAGCAGACTCAATGTACGGAATATTTTTTGTGGTCAGTAAATAAGGAAATCACATGGGCTACTCCCTCGAGATAGTGTCGCTACTCTTCAAAGACCCATTTGATAGCCAGCAGCTCCAGAATTCCTACATCATAATTGGTCTCAACAGGTGAGAATTTCCAGTAGAGATATGCACAGGGGTGCAATCTATGATCGTGGGGATAGATGCATGTTTGGGGGCTTTGAAGGATGCCAAGGCAAGAGATGCCCAAATGACAGTGTCTGCCCTTTTGCGAGTAAGGGTGATGATGGGTTCTACCAGTACAGAGAAAGAACAAATAAATATTCTATAATAATTTGCAATGCCCAAAGAATCTTTGTATAGCTTTCAAGTTAGTGCGGAGCACCCAGTGCTGGTTTTCCTGGAATTTGCCGAGATCCATAGAAAACCTGCTAGGAGAGATGAAGTATCTCAGGAAAGTAACTATGTTAACCTTGAACTCGCATTTCTCGAGTTTCTCGAGTTTAGCGAAATGATGATGCTGACAGATCTTGAGGAGTACCTCTCTGACATGCTGATGGTGTTGTGCCTGGGACCAAAAGTAGATCAATATCCCAAAGGATGTCAGATCCTGCAAGGCAGCAGGCGCATTAAAGAGACCATACATGACGAGGTACTCGTAGTGACCAGACTGGGTATAGAAAGTGGTTTTCCGCTGATCACCCTTTCTAAACCGGACGAGATTACAATCTCCTTAAAGGTCAATTTTAGAAAAGATTGTGACCTACTTGAGCTGATCAAAGTGGACTGAGATAAGGGCTCGTGGATAGGTGTACTTGACCACTATCTTACTCTGACCACGAAAATCTATGCAAAGCATCAGGCTCCCATCCTTCTTAGAGACAAAAAGTGCAGATGACTAGATACCTTCACCTATAGCAGCCATCCATCTCATAGAGCTAGATGCGCTCATGTACTTGAATGCCCCTGGGTCTTAACTCAAATGTAGTAGAAATTTAAGTGAGGGTACCATAGTACAGAGGTTAGAGGCAGAAAACCGGAACACAACAGACAGATACCAAGTACAGGCCAGGGTTGTGAGTCAGTAGTGAGCAGGTTAGTCAAGGACAGGCCAAATGGTCAGGGTGGTTGCAAGCAGGGAGAATCCAAAATTCAAGCCAAAGCTCAGGGACATTCAGAGATCAAGTAGGGTCCAAAAAAAAGCCAGAAGGCCATAACAGGAATCAAACAGAAATCAGGCAGTGTATTCACAGGAAACTGGAGCAGGTCAGCTAATGTGAGGCACAAACGCTATAACCAGCAGGGAGGCTGAGCCCTTACTGTCTTAAATACAAAAAGGGCCAATCACAAAGCAGGGCAAGAACCTGCTATAATCAGCCTCGGGGGGCTGTTCATTAACAAACCTATGCTATGCTTGCAGGGCATGGTGGCACTGAAGAGGGACGCTGAGGCTGGATGTGATGTACTGGCTGCCAGGGCAACAGCCAGGATGCAGCCAGGAGGAGAAACAGGCAAGCTGCCATGGCTAGTGCTGCAGCTCATGACACCCTCACCTTTATCCTTCACAAATTCCAAAACATTCACACTAATTTGACCCATCTCACTGACCTTGTTACCCAGTATGTCACCAATTACCCTCCTGCCCCAATGCCACATGTTTCCCCTCCTGCCCCTATGTCGACTCATACCACTCCTTCCCCTATGCTACATTTTCACTGCCATTATACCCAGTTTACCCTCTTTATCCTCCCCAGGTCTACCCTTAGTATTTGCCATAAGTTTATCCTCAGTATCCTTCCCAAGTTCACCCTCCAGCTCCACTGCCATCTCCAGCCCCAATTCCATCTTCAGTCTTACTGCCTTCTCCTGAGCTACTGCCATTGTCTGCCCCTCCGCCCTCTGCTACCCCTCAACCCTCTGCTGTCGCTCACCCTCTATTGTCCCTCTATTGTCCCTCACCCTTTGTTGTCCCTACACCCTCTGCTAACCCACTGCCCTCTACTGCTGCTCCATCAGAAAAAGATATCTAATGATAACTCTGTAAAAGAAAATGGTTCAAATACAAAATAAGAACGATTCATTCAACATGGGAGAGATTGATCAATGCAATAGTTTCTTATGTTCAGAATCCATCAGTTTACCCTGCTGCCCTTGTGACACATTTGCCTCTCCTTCCCCTGTGCCACCTTTTGCAAATCCTTTATCTTTTTTTCCCAGTTGGCATCTGTTGTTCCTCCTGCCTCAATGGTATCTGCTGCTCCAGTGGCATAAACTGCATCACATAGGTAACAATTTAAAACATAAAATCATATTGCCCAATGCATGCAATTATATTGAAACATTTGAAATGACACAATAGCGTCTACCTGCCACGGTCTTATAATGTTGTTTGCTAAGATGAGTGATGTCAGGTGTGCAGGTGAATTGTCAATCATGCCATTATATTGTGAGAGGTAATGCCGTGTTTTGTCATCACTATCATCCGTCAGTTGCACCTTCCCTGACCTGAGCAGGTTTAAACCTATCTGAAAAGGAGGGTACTTCTGCGAATGCCTGAGCTTGAATCACCCACATCTGCTTGGGAACGCCTCTACTGTACTTTTGCTACAATCAACCACCGCTTCCTTGCCTCGTTCTGCCCTTCAAGTAGTAGGCGGTAGTAAGTGGCATTTGTGTTTTAAGAGGAATTGCATGCACTTGCATTTACTGGCACATAGTTTGGTTCTGGGCATGTGCAGAGCAATTTTTAGGCAAAACACAGCATATATTGGGATTTGAGTTCCTTCATGAATCAGGCCCTTAATGTTTATCTTTGCAAATATTTTTTATGTTGTTTGATGTCTTTCAGTTGTCAGTATTAATGTGCATGAAATTTGACTACAAAGCATGTTTTAGTAAGTTTAAATGGTACAAAATACAATAGAATTAATGTATATCTTACTCATATGTAGTTTAACATCTGATATTCGCATAAGAAAAAACAAGGATCAGTACAATGTATTTAGGATTACTGTTTTTAAAAACAGCATATTTCATTTAAAAAATGCTAGTTCTGTTTTTTTTGTAAGACAGAATGAATTAATGAATGAAATAAATTCTGCACTTACTGTTTGAGTATGTTGCAGAACTGTTTTCATTTTCGTCATTCTATGATACATGGTGAAGTAAGCTCACTCCCAGACATAGTACTATTCAGTTTTTTGTGAGCATCTAGTCCATTTATTGACTTTGTTTTTGGTGAGGAAAAGCTGAAAATTGCTGAAAGTTTCGTAATCAGTACAGGTAACATAGACACATTTTATGTTTGTAATTGGTTTTCTCTGTCATTAAGCTCCACCTTGTGGGGGATATCTGTATTAGGTACTGCTATTCTGCCCTTTACTTCAGTTATGTGTTTTGAGCATTCTGGACTTGCTGAGTTGCACACAAAATCAGTCTAAGTTACGCTAAATAAAAGGCGTACGCAGAAATAGTGTTTTTACATTCATGAGCTCAATCACACACACACATCACAAAATAGGTTTATGCAAAGTATAAATATAGTGTATTTACGACCATATGCTGAGTTATATTTAATTCTCCCAGACTTGTTTCTGTGAGTTCAATTAATTCAGACACATACATACCCTATGAAGTTACAGCTACAAAATCAATTGGCTTGGCCAAAATTGAGTCTTATGAGGCCAAGATTGTTATGCCTACATAAATAAACATGGTTTCAAATAGGATAAAATGCTACAATTATTTACCTTTATCCACATTTAATCTAGATCACCGGCCACAAAAGCCATTGCCTCCTCCTCTGGCTTAACATCTTGTGGACACTGCTCTGGCATATACTCATATGATACCTCTTCATGTTATCCTCCTGCCCCTCTTCCTCCAGGTCTGGTCCACCTTTATGACATGCACTCTTCATCTCTGCTCTGCTTAACTAGCATATTAATTTGCACATGAAACACAGAGAATGAACGTAATTAAATGTATTTTAATATGACACAATAACCACAATGCTTGAGGTACACAAAAATATGACATACAGTAATATTATGCAAAACATAAGTTTCCTGTTGAATATTACAGAATCATAATAGTACACGCAATCAACAGAGTATACATTTATCTACATGAAGGCATTAAACAACTCTATAATATTCAAACCTATGAGGGAGATATTAGGTTACTATAATTTTCATTGGAGCATATTTTTGTGTTTGACATATTAGATGTGTCCCGTTGCACAAATCATATAGTTGTATAGAGACTTTCCCTTAACAGCATCTGCCTCCTGGCCAACAAGCTCGATCTCCACCTTAAAAGTTCCTCACTCCTGATGTTATGAAAAATGGCAACAGACCAATAATGTCACATACAACATCCTGCACATACAGCAGGGCTCCTTCAGACCAATTGAGACAATGAAATGGGCTATTAGAAGCTCAAATGTTTGTTAAATGATCAACCTGAAGGAGGCATGTGTAGAATTGAATGCAACTTGTTGGTCTGTGGCTGGATTCAAAATAGTGGGGAGCAAAGGTCATAAAGGGTAGGCGCTGTCTCAGCAAAGTAGACGAAACACACTTTAGAACAAGCAAACTGGCGTGTGTATGGCTTTTTACTTTAAAAAACATTATTACCTAATAGTCACACATATTTATCTAGCTTAGTGACAAGTTTTTCCATATGACTGATTACCTCATAAGGAGCAATGGGCACACATTGGAAAGTTGCAACAAAACTTGGGATGAGGTGAAGAGCGATGCATCACATGTAGCCTGGATATTGAAGGAATGAAAATATTTCCAATATTGAAAAATTGATCAACAAATTCCCTGTTGAACCAGGGCTACATGAGTGCCATCCACTGCCCCTCTGCTATGTACAATGTTATAAAACATCATCCAATGGCAAATGAACAAACTGGTTGATGTGCGACAGGAATGCCCTTTTGAGTAGCTGACTAAAAGCACTCTGTGGCAATTCTGCCACCACAGCTACTGTACTCTGGAGACAGATACACAGAAATGTAAAACAGCCAACAACTTAGTGTGACTGTGTGAGGGGATCAGGTACCATCTCCTGGGGTAGATGGCAACGCACAGCAGCAATAAGTTACTTGAATGCAGGTTTTTCTGTTTAACTGACCTCAACAAGTTTTATTATGGTAATCAAAATAAACAAGACATAATAAAAACCTTGCCTGTTCGGCACTTGCTAAACATTCTCCAACACCCTCTCTGAAGTGTGCAACCTTGTGTCCCAGACACCTAGCAAACACATTAACAACGTTGCTCACCACAGCAGTGACGCTATGGAGGCATCCAACCTTCTCCCTAGGACTGAGAGAGAGATTGAGGCAGAGTTGCAGCCTTTTACAGACATCACTCACCTGCAGCTCCTAATTAGTCTGCTGTGAGCCTGCAGACCAGAAGACACTGACTGTGCATTTTGCATGGGGCCCTGATGTTCTCTCCATACAAAACATCAGGGACCCTTACCAGCTTTTCCTAAGCTGAACATACTCTTTTGGATTATCATACCTATATAAATTAATCTCCCTGGGTTTAAAAACATGCAAATCAGACAGCCTTGGACATAGATACCTGCCATTCAGACCAGTGACTCTGTCACATTAGTCAGCGGTGGTATTGTTGTGCGAATGCTGAACATAGGCTCTAGGTCAGTCTGAACAATCTGAAGAGTGTGCATGAAGATATTGCGTGTTACTGGTAACCAAAACTGGCATGTCATCACAAAAATACATATGATACATTTACAAAAGAATAACAACATAAGGTTTGCATGGCTATTATAATCAAAGAAAAACTAATCTGGCATATTGTAATTATAAAGCAAAAAATATATGAGGGGGATAAAATACATTTCAAAACAGAAATGTGTTCACAGAACTATTTTTAAAAGTGTCAACAATAACATAAGCCTAGGCAAACATAATAACAATATAATGCCCTAACCAGAAATGCTTGCTGATATTCATTTAGCAAACAGGCATTTGCTATTCTGTACAACAAAAACAAAATGACATACCTTTACAAAACTGCAGTGTAACTGCAAAATTTACACAAAAACGCAATAGCTCAGTCCTGTGATATCGTTGCTAGAAACAAAGGAAGTGGTATAAGCTGGAAAGTGAATCCACTATTATCTAATCAGAAGAGACTAGTTAATGATGCCGCTCATAATCGTCATCAGCGTATTTTTGTACCTGCCCTCTCACAGCCCCAATAGATATGCTTCCTGATAAACTGTATCTGCATATCTGTGCTTGTCTGCTTCAGCCACATTTGCGAGAACACAACCTTACTTCATTCGGCCTGCATTAGACCACTCCTTTCCTCCCCAGTTCTGTCTCTACAGCCGTATGGTGACGCAACTGTCAGATGCAAACAAATCTGTGCGTATATTTGAACGTTCAGCCCTTTTGTGTCTAGTGCCTTGGTTCCCAAAGTGTGCTCCGCGGCTCCAACGGGTGCTGCGGTGCTGTCACAGGGGTGTCGTGGCCAGGAAGAGAAACAAAAAAAAAATTACCAATTGCCCGGGACCCAGCATCCTTCTCCCTCCTCGCTTCTCACTGAATGTCAGGCGTGACATCATCATGCCCGACATTCAGTGACAAGCGGCAGGAGAGAGGATGCTGGGTCTCGGGAGCCGCCGAATTGGCAAGAAAACAGAAGAAAAGACAGAAGAAATAGAAGAAAGAAGGTCAAGTATGGTAAGTAAAGAAATGGAGGGGAATGGTGATAGGAAATAGCAATAGAGGGGCAAAAGATTGAAGGAGGGGGCAGAGTGAGGATGCAGAGGGGGCAGAGCGAGTGGATGCAGAGGGGGCAGAGGGTACAGAGTGTGTGGATGCAGGGACACAGAGTGTATGGATGTAGGGACACTGAGTGAGTGCATGAGGGGCACAGAGTGTGTGGATGAAGGGGCACACAGTATGTGGATGAAGGGGCACAGAGTGTGTGGATGCAGGGGCACAGAGTGTGTGGATGCAGGGGCACAGAGTGTGTGGATGAAGGGGCACAGAGTGTGTGGATGAAGGGGCACAGAGTGTGTGGATGCAGGGGCACAGAGTGTGTGGATAAAGGGGTCATGAGTGTGTGGATGAAGGGGCCACAGAGTGTGTGGATGAAGGGGGCACAGAGTGTGTGGATGAAGGGGGCACAAAGTGTGTGGATAAAGGGGGCACAGAGTGTGTGGATGCAGGGGCATAGAATGTGTAGATGAAGGGGGCACAGTGTGTGTGGATGAAAGGGGCACAGTGTGAGTAAGCTGTAAATTATTCTTTGAAAGAAATATAATTGAAAAAAATATATAAAAATATTATTTTGCTTTGTACAGACAAAGCAATCTGCCTTATTAAAGGCAATAATGAAATGCTCAGAAAGAAAGTGTATTTAGTAAAAAATTAAACCAATTGATTACAGTTTTCTAAAGGTGGAAACCATAGGTGGAAAGGGTAGTATGAGAGCAACTTGTCAAAAATAAAGTTAGTGATTCCCTTTAAAGTTACTATTTGTTATCATTTAATTAGTGCAAACATATTGTGCAGAGCTGTACAGTGAGTGGCTCATGAAACAAACAAATTGCATAACAATGCCATGAAGCAGAAGGTAAAGATAGCTCTGCCCAGGTGAACTTACAATCTAAAAGGTGTGGGGAATAATTCATACACATGGTAGCAAAATAACTATCGTAGAAATATTGTAAAGGAGATGCATTATCAGCCACCAATATTAAAGCAGCCATTGTCAGCTTCCATTTTTGTGCAACTACTGGTGCTATGATATAGTTGGAATGAGGAGAGACAGTGGAGACATGAAAGATGAACTGGTCATTGTAGAAAATTTAAGACTGTCAACTGCTGCCAAACAAGACTGTCTGTCACCATTTATATTAACTGAACCTCCTTCTTCATTCTGAGAAGGCTTTAGCTTTTGCGCTGTATGGGCATGCCTATGCCTGTAGCTATCTGGTAGCTTGGAGTAGCTGTTTGCCAGGTATATTTGTTTGGCCGCATGCTCACTGCTGAACACCGAACCAGGACCCTTGTTCCCTATGTTGTATCAGCAGCAATGACAGTTGAACTTCCAGGAGAGCTTTGGCATGATGTCACTCCTTATTAATCTGTGATTACAAACCTCCCTCATACATTACTGAAAGCTGGGTAATATTAACAGAATAGACACACATTGAGCCTCATGCCCATGAAAGTGCTGTGAGTGACTTTTCATGTCAAGCCTACTGACATTGTAAAAAGTGTTCAGGATGTATAATACCAGAACATCTGTCTACGTCACACCTTTTTCCCAAAAGACTATTTCTCTTTTCTGCTAGGTACTCCACTTTTGTGTTAAATAAAGACTGTTCCATGGAAATGCGGACAGTTTGGAGGGCGAGACTGTCACTTCCTTGTTGAGTTATATTACTGTCTTATATGTTCACAAGAGAACTCAGTAAATAAACTTTCACCTAAATCACAGTGGAACCCATGAACATATTCAGCTGCCAATGCATGGAAGCTGATGATATAGGCTAGACCTATGAGGCAAGGTTTACAGGCTTCTAATTATACAAGTACTACACATTTATAACATTGTATTTAGTATTTGAAGTGGAAATCTAGAAGTGGCCGTATGGAAAATGTAAGTGAATGGAATTTGATAGTTTTACAATCTTGTCCATAGGAGAAGTGATGGTATAGCATATCACTGTATACAGGCCAACTTCGACCACTGATTGTAGTTTATTACATAAGTTTTCAAACTATGAATCCAACAACAATGTACATTTCTTTATAGTTCAAGCTCTCCTGATCCTGTATATGTTTCCAAATGCCCTATGCTCTCTCACCACAATCTGTTTGCTGTTGTGCTCAATTATATGTCTGTTTCTCCCATAGAGCCCAGCATTAATATAATTAAATTAATAGCACACACATTTAATAATTAGGCCTCCTTCCCCCAACCAGCCAAAACATTAAATTAATAACATTCACATTTCATAAACAGACATATCCCCTCCTCACCAACCCAAACATTAAATTGATAAAATTCCCTTTCAATAAACAGACATATCCCCCATCAGCCCAGACATTAAGTTAGTAGCATTCCCATTTAATAAACAGGCCTATATATCCCCAAACAGTCCAACAATAAATAAATAGCATCTCCATTTATTAAACAGAAATATCCCCCCTCACCAACCCAAATATTAAATTAGTAGTATCCCCAGTCAATAACCAGGCAGCAGACATACCCCCCCATCTCCCCCAGCTTGAAATTAATAGCACTTACATTTAATAAACAGAGATGGCCCCATCAGCCAGACATTAAATATATAGCTTTCCCATTTAATAAACAGACATATATATTCCCTTTACCACCCACAACATTTTATTAATAACATTCACCTCTAATTAACAGATCAATTTCACACACCATCCCAACATTAAATTAATAGCATTCTGATTTAATAAACAGACATATTCCACCCTCACCAGCCCCAACATTAAATTAATAACCTCCATATTTAACAAATAGACTGATTTTACACCTCACCAGCCCCAACATTAGAGTATCAATATTCCCATTTAATACAAAGGCCAATTTCCCCCACCAGCCACATAATCAAATTATGACTTACAACTTTCCCCATATTTAATATAAATTATTATTGCTAATATTTTACTGATTTATTTTTTATTTTACTTATGTTTTAATAGTGTTTTTGTATCATATATTTACATACGCCAAAGAAAATCCCCCTCCTCTCCAATCCCTAGCCCTCTTTCCCTTTATTCTATCCAGACCTCCCCACCCCCACACCACAGTCTACAGATCCCCTAATCTCCAGCCCCTCTCCTGTTTCAGACCCTTCTTCTCACGAGCCAAGTACTTCCATTACCTTAATGCTCCTGAGCTTCTCTGCTTCTTCTTGATGAATCTTATTTCCGTGTCTGCTTTCTGTGTCTTTTTCCTGCTTCTTGTTCCCCATTCTTCTTGCTTCCATGATTGCTCCCCTTGTCTCCTCTATTCTGACAGTTTCCTGATGTCATTTTTAGCAAGCCTGCAGTGAGCAGGGAGCCGGGCCTTCCTCATAGCGCCAGCTCTCTGTCAATGGGCAAGTACAGCCCTGCTGTGCTTTCTGTTGGCATGCAATGCATTATTGTTTGGTAGTAATCTGCTATATTGAGGCGGGGCATTAAACCCCTCAGCCTAGCGCCATGGGTGGTCGCACCGGCCCTCCATTATGGCCCTGCCCGTAACCTTTTAACATTTGCAGTAATTTACTACTGTAAGCACAATGATAAAAATTGACCATCTCTGTGCACAATTACAAATACATCTATGTTTAAACCTCACCTACAATGTGCATACATTTATCAATGAAAGCTGATGGGCTGGGATGGCATTGTGCATCTTTCAGGGATCTTAATATGCTCAGCTCCAATATAATAAAAAAAATGTAATGGTTAAGAGCTTCTTACCTATGTACCAAATGCCTAGACCCTTCATTGAATATCCATATAGCTTAGTATGAATGGCAAATAAACAAAATAACTCTTACCTAACTAAAAAGTAAACTACTCAATCTAATGATATGAAGACATAACTGAAATCCTTACAGGAAGCTAGAAGAAAACAGTATATTTAATAATGTTGCAAGTTGTACATGTACAAGTCATTAAATTAAAGTCCTCTGACAGTGGAAAACCGCTTTAACTAGTAACTTAATATATGTTGTGGTTACCGTGTATTGAATGCACATAAGTTTGTCATCATAATTTGTATTTCACTATTTATACATACACCATCTTTTAGTTGTGAAAGCATGATACTAGTTTTGATGAATATAAGTAGATCTCCAAAAGAGAGTATAATTTACTGAGCATCATGGCCTTTTTTGCTAAACTATGGGTTAGTGTTAAAACTGATGATAATTGTAATGAATGGTGCTCTACAGTTATAGTTAGTACAGGGACATTGTTGGTGCTAATGAAAAGACCATTGCTTTACACTTGTGCCCATAACGACCTTCCAGAGTCCAGGGCCTTTACAGGACAGCAAAAATTATGCCCTATTATCATTATGTACATTATAAAAAAGAAACATATAGTAGGGTTTAATGAATTGGTTATTTTATTTTCTCATAAACTTCTGAAACAGTAATGCCCAACTAAAGAAAGCAATTTATGATTTTATATTGTCCTGCTACACCCATTCATGTATATTTTCCAGCAATACAAACTAAAACAAATTGACTTGTTCAGAGTTACCAACTTTCACAAATTTACAGTGTCCAAATAGCGACATTCCTGTTGAATTTCTAGTACATATAGTATATACATATAGTACATGTTACTATAGTAAAATGTATTAAAAAATAATGAGCAAAGAGCAGTAAAGATACAGTTTTCCCAAGTCTTTTATGAAGCTCAATGGTGTATTTCTTACTTGAAAGTCTGTAATGATCCTGAAAAGTGACTGCTTGATTACACTTTAATGGTATTTACAAATAAAATCACAAGTAATTAAAGGAAAATCTCCAGGCTTTTGAGCAAGTTTGATGCATGATAACTGCCTGATTCAGCTTGAACTAGAGTAATGCTGTGTAGGCAACAACTGAGATCAATAGCAACATAATGATAGTGGCAGAATTAAGTGAGTAACCCGAGAACTGTGCCTTCAATATGCACACAGCTGCCATGAGCCTGGGCCACACAGTGAACTCCATTCTTCCGTCCTAAATGTTCATCAAAAGACGCCCTGCAGGAAAATGGAGTTAGATGCTCTTTATTGCTGATCGTGTCTCTTGCCACATTTATCAGGGAAATTGGATTAGCAGTTGGCAGCTGCAGGTAGACAAGGTTCTGCAGTGATTAAATATGCATCTTGGCTGCATTTGTTGTGACAGACCTTTAGTAAATTCTACTGTAAGCACCATCTGTCTAATTTGTATAAAGCTAACATGGTGCTTTAAGCTACCCACTAAATAACAAAACCATTTGCTATATTATCAACCGAAACTTTTTAACTAAATTATTTTAGGCATATGTTTTAGGTGAAATGACCTAAGCTGTTTGCTTTTGATGGATAATTAATATTCAGGTAGATGTTTTTTGTGTGTTCTTTATGTAAGTGACAGAGACAAAAGCAGTTTGTGATATTCTTAAATAAACTGTTTAGTATTCCGATCCACAGGGATATGAAGGTGTCAGAATATCAGAAGCAAGATAACTTGAGACTGCCAAATTCATTCAAATTATGGCAGTTACAAGAAAATTGCACAAATTTATATAGTGTAGGCTGAGTGATTGTGATAGGCTATATATTTTGAGATTAAATTACATTTAGAGCAAGTGGATTTATTCTCTAATATGTACCATACACTACATTGTTTTCACTTTAAATAAATTATATATGAGGTGTACTAGAAATATTGATAAATAACATCATGAATTTCATTTCAGCTCAAGGGAAATAAAATAATATTAGAGGGTAATCTTTGTATAAAAGCCTGACCAAACTAAATATTGTGTTTAACCTATATTTCACTGATAACAGAGAGATAAGTGCTCTCATCACCTTTTGTAATATGGAGGTTTCAAAGTTCTTAATGGTTAAGTCACCATTCTCTACCTTTAAAGTTGCTTCGTAAAAACTCCATCATGTTGAATTATTTAAAATCCATGATTTTCAGCATCCACACATTAAAAGTTTTTTTTTCACTAAGTGCCAAATGTTGCAAACAGCACTTTAACAGAATGATTTTACTTTGATCCCTGTAGCAATTCCTGAATAATTTATCACAGGTTATTGCCTTAATTCTGGAGAGGGATAGAGCAATAAAGGCAGATGAAAACACTCCAGTTGAAACACCTTGGGGCCTGCTCATTCTTCTGACATGGCTCTTTTGTTGGAACTATTTAGAAGTTATTAAGATGTGTCTCCAGAATTAAGAGTGTGCTATAAGAATGAAGACAGCCATCTTAATTCTAAAGACAAAGCACAATGACCCTTCACCTTTTTTTTCCTCTGCTGTTATTATATAGTAGAAATATGAGGATAATATCTGTGTGAGACTGACCAAAAAGAACAGCAGCATCCATTATGTCCTATAAGTGTACTTTTAATACACAATAGAATATTACTTTGTTCAGCACAATAAAAAAATAAAAAACTTTTACGAACTTCATTTCCCTAGTCGTTTTCTGGTTTGGCTAATTGAAAATGCTCCCATCCTCCAGAATAGATTTCAGTCTCTAAATATAATGTATTTTTAGCTTTGTAATATAGAGCTGTTATATTGGATTTGTATTAGACTTATTTAAAACGATTAATAGTAACAAATTAAAACTGATTATACATTCTGGTCATTATTGGCTAGCCATTAGCCCATCTGGTTGGTGGTAGCATAAAAATCAATTACTGTCTCTCTTTCCCACTGACAGCGTATGTTGATCAGGCTGGCAAGAGATCTTTATGGGATTGCTTTTGTATTGAACACAAACACCAACTACACCATGCTGTTTGACTGGATGTATCCTTACTACACTGTGACAGTAGCAAACCATGAACTAAGGGAGAGCAGGCTAGTACCCTTAGGTCAATAGCACAGCACAGTGGGAAAGGGGAAGCAAAGCTAAATGAACTAATGTGCAATCAGCTAAATCTTATCCCATAATGCCAGCAGTGCAGTTAACCTTAAAGACACCATTTGTGGTTACCTGCTGGGAGGTCACTTTCTGTTGAATCATCATAGTTGTAGACAAATATGACCCTCGAACTGGGTCATGACTTACACATATGATACCTATATTTAGTTTTACAAGACTAATTTGAGTTACATCATTTTAAAAGCAATATTTATGAACACTATATAATATGCTTAGTTAATTTGTATGAATTTAACAAGGTTGTGTATTTTGTCTACCATGTTTAGTAAATCCTGCTATCGTATTTTCCGGTTATTCACAAATTATATTTATTCAATCTTCACAACATTTTAGGTAGTTTAATCTATAGTGACATTACAAACTTGCAGCTTGGTGAAGTGACATGATGAGCTCTAGAAGTCCTTTGCCTGAGATTTTTGTGCGATCTGGTCACTGGTTATTTCATCTGAAAAGGATAGCAGTACAGGCAGCTGATTCAGCATTACCTTGCAGTATGGAATTATAGTGTCAAATAACCTTCATAATCTAATCTCAACTGGTGACACAGTGTAATATTTCTTACAAACCTAATTAAAGAACAGTCTAAACATATATAAAAACAATGTTTTGTAGATATGTGGGGTTTCATGAAACAAGCGTATCAAAGCTATTGTTCTAACAATGGATAGTTTGAACCATTTTAAAAAATATACATTTGATTTTCATGTTAAATACATATAACTTTAAGTAACTTAATTTTCGAATTAGGCCTAGTACACAGGGCATTCATTTTAAGTGTTTCACATGGATTGCTAAAGCCTATTAAATTCTCTTTGGTGTGACAGTACAAAAAATAATGTAAGAGAATGGACCTGTGTATATTATCTGATCAATGTTTACTTCAAGCTGCTTTTCTTCACTTCATCGTCTCCAGCGTTCAGAAGAGTTATTGTAAAATGCAATGGAGTTCTAAAAGAAAGCACATTAAATACTTTATAGTGAAGGAAAGCTTTAAGAATTTGTGTTAAAGTGAGGACACAGTAGACGATTGTATCTATGTTTATATTTTATATATATATATATATATATATATATATACATATATATATATATATATATATATATATATATATATATATATATATATGAGAATGTTTGTCATTTAATTAAAGCAGAAAACGTGTCAGGCATTATTACTGCTAAGCATCTGTTTGTGGTGATATGTTTGCAATTAATTGGTATCTTCATTTGAGTGAAGTGGCTCAGTAAACATCTGATATGACTGTGATGACCAGTAGGTGGCAGGAACTTACAGTAGGGATACTAACAGCTGACACTGATCTTTAAGTTTATTTTTTACAGATAAAATCAGATTAGGCTCAGGGTTCAGAGGTGAGGTGTCATTTATGCTGAAAGCCGTGTTATATTTCCAAGTGAGAGTCTGCAGCAGTGTTTAGTAGCAGGCTTGCTTATCCTAATTGGGTTTCTGTAGCAAATCAGGTTCCTTGGAAAAGAGCCAAAGGCTTTTCATAATTGTATTGACAAGAAAATGAATATGATAAATGGTGTTCATTCAGTTGAGACAAGATTTATAGTTTTCCTCTGGGCAAGGCATAAAATGCGAATATTTACAATAATAGTAAAATTTGTTTAAAAATGTTATCATTTTATGTTGCAGAAGGCTTTATTAAAACCCTTCAAAATAGTTTTACACAGTTTGAAGTGGAAAAGTACAAGTTTTATTCTACATATTCCATAATGAATGATAAATAAGTAAGTGATAAAGCAAGAATATGAAAAACATTTATTCTTCTTGAAATATTGTCATGTCACACTGTCAACCATGATTACAGCTGCATTTGGGGAGTGTATCTTTTAGCCTGGGAAGCTTTTTTGTTTCTTGTTATTTATTTTTCTCACAAATGTAAAATTTGCTTTTTGCATGATTTGCTTAAAAGAAATTGAACATTGTGTAGAAATAGCACAATAAAAAAGTCTAATGCATTCAAAATGTTTTGTTTGATTCAGGGTAGTTCAGTTCTGTTTGTTATTGTATAATACTATTAAGATGTGTTGATGCTTTTATATATAGTGTACTTTGTAGCAAGGACTGTTACAGGTAATAGCGTCCAGGGTAAATATGACATTAGTGCACACTCATGCTCCTTAACAAAACCTTAGTTGTAACTATATTCCAAACCTAGAGACTATTACGTTTTCTCAAGAGAGCAATGCATGAAATATCCTTTGATGAAATTACGTTCTGTGAGGTTTTCTTCCATTTTTACATTTGTCAGTTCTATGTCAAGACTTGGTATAATATACATCTTGAGCTGAGTTCATGGTCAGAATTTAGGCTTGGGTTAAGCCTTGGACTAATATCAGGACTATGATTAAAAGTTGGATAAAGACATCTAGTATAAGGTTAATAGTCTATACATTTTACATGTACAAGGAGCTTGCTTGTTTTCATGGGCTTGGGGTGGACGCTTTTTTTAGCGTAATTCCTATGCAAGCTATGATTTTAGGGTATTTTTCAATGTATCAGGAAATCTGTTTGCAGACCTAGGGCACTTGCAACTCTTGGCACAAGCCTGGCCTAAGCACATCTCTCTTTCCTACTTCATGGAACAACAAAACAAGTTTATTATTACAGTTTTTTTCATGTAAAACTCTCAGCAAAAATGGTCATCATTTAAACATGAAAAAAGCATATCTCCTCTTGCCCCTGATTTAACACCATGCTCATAAATATATAAGGGCCTACGATGTGCACAAATTGTTCCAGTATTGTATGTTGTGTATTGTGGCATTGCGGACCATCAATGTATCACGTCTGCTGAAGATGAACACACGCTAAGACATGCCTAAGCACTGCCTATGGCCCATGTCCTTATTAACATATTTTTTCAAAATTTACTGTTGTTATGTCTCATATTAGTAGTTAAATAAGTCAGGGAAGTGTGCCACTAGTGTCAGAGGACTGTGTGTCTTGCCTGCCAAATTTAAGCTTTTAATTAAATTGTTTTACCCTGTGCACATCAGCACATGGGTGCCTTTGTGCACTCTGAGCTGTAGTGTAAAAATAGTTATAGCACAATATAAAAGGGTATGCATCCTCAAAGCAGTCCGTGAAAAATCTCTGCAGTACTCTGTAAATAAAGTGTCACCAAATTCACATGATTGTTTAGTATAGATTAGTGAATCTTTGTTCATAGTAGAAGCACAGAGCAAAAACTATGAATGCACAGATGTGGAATTTGCTATGAGAAGTACAATTATTTTATAAATGTGTATCAGTAGCAGTGCCATATTTTCAATGTTCTTAAAATTGTTTTCATTCCTCCCTAAACTACAGAATTTAGCAGACCTGCCATTGTGCTCCAAGGGCACTCTTAAAGACTCATAGCACAGTAGCCTACCTACCAGTATATATGACAAACAGCTCATTTGAGCGTCATTTCAAGATAATTAGAAAAACTTCAATAATCAACATAAAAGGCAATTGATTTGTACTTTACACCTATACTGAAGATGTGAACTAGTTAATATAGACAGTAAGGTTAGGTTACTAAAATTAAGCTTGTTTATTATAATAAGACAGTGTTTGAGTCGTTGTACATGCAGTTGTGAGAATGTAGTCTAGGGGGGAAATTATCTAAAGTAAGACTTGTTTTTTTTTGGGGGGATGGGGGAGGTTGTATTTTTTAAATCACCATATTTACTAGAGGCCATTGCAAAACCATCAGAAAACCACTGCTCAACGAAGAGGCATATTAAAAAATAGCCAAGCAAATTTTTAAAAATAATAAGTATATACAGTATAACATGAGTTTTATGACACTGCAGTAACAAACCGCTGGAAAACCCACCTGAAAACCCAACGGGAAAAAAGGTGGTTGGGCATACAATGTTAGCTATCTTGCCATCATTATTTTTAAAAAAAAGAGAAAAAAACTCCTCCCTCCACTTCTGTAACAGTCAATGCTACTCCACATCGGGCCCAGTCCACTTCTAGGGCAAAATGCTAAGTAGTACTGGGCCCATCTGGTAAGCCTAAGCGGTGGGTACCAGGGTATTAGCAAATACTAAATAATAAAATAAAAAAAGCATGACTCCATTTCTAAATAAATCTGTAATACTGCTCCTATTATGAAATTAAAAAAATCATAATGCTCATGTTTATTAATAATGAATGCCTCTATTTCTCAAATGAGCAAATTATTCCCCCGTTTCTTATATAAAAAGCAATAGATGATGCCCCTGTAATATAAAATATTCATTGAATAACTGGGCCTCTGTACACAACTGAAATAATATTGGCCCACATTTTTCTCTAGTGTAGTGGTATTAATATATGTTTAGCTGGAATCTTCTTTTGTTCTCAAGGAGCACCAGATGCAAAATGAGTTAATGTCCAGTAAGCCTGCCTACTTAATAGACAAGCAGCCAATCAGGAGTAGTCTCTCATCTTTCACAGATCATATAAATTTCACTTATTTGGTCAGACTTTGCTTTTTTACCTGTTATGCTCTAATATTAAGTGTACATGAGTCCATGCACTACTAGGAATTGTATGCTGATGTCACAGCCAATTCCAGATAGGATGGAGGCCCGGAGTCTAACAAGCCAAGAACCAAAGTAAAGTGGTATGGGCTTTGCTGCCAGGAGCATGCAGGTTGCTGCCCTCTGAACAGCCTTTTGGCATGATTGAGAGAGTTGGTTGTTAGAAACTCAATATCCAATAGGTAAAGTCAACAATCTGAGGTTTAGTACACAAGTAGACTTGCGACGTGCCAATTCAGAATCAAAGAGCGTAGTTAATAATCTAGCCGAGGTCAAAACAGGAGTCACAAATGGAAAAAGCTAGGCAACGGTTAGCACAGGATAAAGAGAGTCAGTAGCTGTTGATGGGAACCTGTTGCTCTGAAACTAAATCAGTGTTCAGAGCCTGTTTAAATACTGTGTTAAGATTAAATGTTCAGCCCTAGGACTTGGGACAACATAACAGCAAGGTGAGTGCAGTGGACGCCTGACAGCTGAATCCTGGTAGGCAAACAAAGCAAAATACACTGTTTGACAAAAAATATCATTAACAGTTTATATAACTTCCTATTCTAACGCTTATTATAAAATATGACAATGTAATTCTAAGCAATATAATGCGTTCAATCTATGCAAATAGACTGAATACTCTGGGGTAAACCGCTTAGAACTGAATTGTACCCTAAGAATCTTTACATGGACAGTGAATAATTGTCATGACTACACAATGGACGTAGTACCAAATGATACTCAAAAATCTCATGACGTGTAAAATGATTAAGATGTTTAAAATTTACATACAGACATAGAAAACAATGAGGGTACAAAAGAATGATATTTGCACTTAGAAAAATGTTTTGGCCGCGACAGGTGAAAACGGGACAGATGAGCTGGGCAACGGGCGGACTGCTCACCAGGGCTCCCTAATCTAAATCTTAGCATACGCCAGGATTGGCCACCCAGTTGCCTCACAAACGAGAGCTAAGGGAGACATTAACATCCACAGGATTGCCCTGTTGCCGGTTGGCACAGCCCCTGAAGGCCTTCAACTGCCCACCATTCTGTAGTACCCACTTGTACTTGTACCCCTTTTGTCTTCATAGGGCCTAAACAGTATGCCATAATATACCATACCACATTGTACCATATGTGATGCTGCAGTGCTTTCTACAGTCTTATTTAAGCATGGATTATGGACCGGCATATTTGTGCTCCCTCGATCACACACCTGAAGCTGCCTAGTTACTATTCTGGTTACAGCTGTACACTTGGCATTACATTATATTGGCCCACTTGCTACAACATTACGGGACACGACACTGCACAACTTCAGTGGTGATCAGCATTCTAATGGAAGCCTTCTGAATTAATATGTAAGTTTTCCCTCCCACGTGGCACCCTAGATAGCAAATCGTTAGTCGGAGTCAGCAGATCTTACAGTTTTAGCTCACTTTGCAGACGGCCATGCCTCCTTAAAATTTTAAGCCTAATGTTTTGGCTCCTCCAATTAAATTTCAACCTAAGACTAAATCTGCGACAAGCTCACCCTCCACGTCAAAAAGCTCTCCCCCTCCGACTCGAACCCCAGAACCAGCGGTCCCTCCTTCACGTGCTCCACTCCCCGATCTGGGATCTGACAGAGCGTTGGACGCCCCACTAACAGTTTGCACTCTGCACCAGTTGCTAACTGCCCTGCGAGCTGATCTGACTTCTGAGTTGATGTGGGCAATTTGAGGCCTGAAAACTGACATTGCTGAGCTTGACGACCGCACTGACCATCTGGAGACAAAGATGGGGGAATTGATTGCCTCCCATCACAATCTTTCTTCCTCACACAATTCTCTTCAGAGTGAAGTTATCTTTTTAAAGACAATGTTGCAGACCTAGAAGATTACTATCACAGGTCCAATATCAAGATCAGGGGCATTCCAGAATCTGTGTCAAATTCAGTACATGAAACTTCTACCTTCTGTGGATGTTAAGGACCTTCCTATTGACCGTATACACCATCTCCCACGCCCTCGTTCTGCACCAGGAAATGTCCCGAGAGACACATTCCTCCGGGTTCATTTCTTTCACAACAAGGAGGCTATACTGAGCGGCACGGGATCCAAACAATGCAGAGGTGCTTATTGACCTGCAACTCTTTCAAGACCTCTCACTCACCACCAGCAACCAAAGAAGAGTTCAGCCAATCATGACAGCTTTGCAGGCACATGACATCCTACAGATGGGGCTTTCCGGTCAAGCTGCTGGTCCGACTCTACTTCTTTTGTCCCTTGAAGCCGTACTAAACTTCTAGAAGAATGGCAAATACCTCTTCCTCCTATACCTGCTGCAAGTAAGCCACTGTCTCAACCAGAATGGATTCATGTTACTAAACACTGAGGTTTACTGTTCTTGATGAAGTCTTTATAATTGCTCCCTCCGACTAGATAAGTATAGCTAATTCTGATGTTAATGTTTGATGCACTATGTGCTAAGTTTTTGGGGTTTTTTTGACATTCAGCCCATGCTGTGCTGCAGTAGGCATACTTATGTGAGGCGGAATGTATGTATGTACCTAGTGATGGGATTTCAGCCCCCTCCTGTGGGCTGGTGGGCCACTGCTGCGGCGCCTCTCTGGTCTCACCTGTTACTGCTACCTGCAATATATTAGTGCATCACCTCTTGTTGCTATACTGTTTCCTTCCCCCTTCCTACTTTGGGTGCTCTGTGGTTGTGGCCTTATTTCACTACCTCTCCACATAATACCCAGTCTGCCACGCGCTTTCCCTTGTGGCAAATACTCTGACCCCGTTCCTCGGGTCAGTTCAGTTTTTTTTCCCTTTGCCCCTGAACGTATCCACCCAGCCCCCCCCCCCCCACTGATCACTCAGATACTATGCTACGAGAACAGAACAGGCCTCCTAGCTACAAATCTTCCTCCCCCAGTTCCTTGACCCATGGTTCAATTGTCATTTTTATTCTTTGAATGTTAAGGGATTTAACTCCCCCAATAGACACCGCCTGGCACTTACCACATTCTGCAGATGCAGGGCAGATGTTATAGCTCTCCAGGAAACACATTTTTCATCCCGTGCTCCCACCCAGCTGAGAGACTCAAAATACCCGCTGGGATACTTCGCAAATGGCCCTTTCAAAAGATAGTATGTGGCTGTCCTGTTTAGTGTCTGAGTCTGTTTCCAACTTCAATTAAAAATAGAAGATAAATCAGGACAGTTTATAATTCTGGTTGGACTTTTAGAGGACAAACCAGTGACTATAGACTCGTTATATGCACCTAACTCCCGTCTAGTCCGTTTCCTTATGATATTATGTGACGAGATACATATAGTGTGCAGTGGCCACCTAGTCATAATGGGTGACTTCAACCTGACTCTAGACCCCAAAATAGACAAGACCAAACCCCAGGACCGGTGGGTGACCCCACCCTTGGCCCCTCTACTGCTTTCCACAAATTATTAGCGCAACATGATCTATATGACGTTTGGCGAGATCAATCCCCAGGCACATGGGAATACACCTACCATTCCATTGTTCATAACACATACACTAGAATAGATGTGGTCTTGACAGATAAATGGACACTTCAGCGCACTCATACTATTAGCATACTCCCCATCACATGGTCAGACCATGCTCCAATAGAGTGGTCCTGGAACCTACAACTTACTAAAGTTCCCCCGAGATCTTGGCGGATGCCAGCTTATCTACTTATTACCTTGGAACCCAGGGTCACCCTCTCAGAGCTGTTGTCACAATATATTCAGACTAATAACCCATACCTCTCTTTCCAAGCATTGGTGCATGCTGAAAACAGTCCTTTGAGGCTCTCCCATTTAAATAGGCACCCGTTTAAAAAAACAGTACCTCTTCCACCAACAAACCCTCTGGTTCAGTTTGGCTGCTCTGTAACTACAAAACCAGAAGTGCCCCTCCAAAGCCCTCCAAAGAGAAATAAATATTGTTAGGAAACAGCTCAGTACTCTTTTTATATCTTGCATGAAATCTTCTCTTACTAAAATGCGAAAGAAATTGCACTCAACTGGCAACAGAGCCAGTCTGCTCCTGGCCTGCAAACTTAGAGGTAAACAAGCCATAAATTGAATAAAAGCTCACCATGAGTTTAGAGGTAATAAGATCTGTAACCCTGCCACTATAGCCAACCATTTCACTAAATATTACGCTGGACTCTATAACGCAGGATGACAAGGGCACTATACAACCAGCAGAAGCCTCCATATCTGCATTCCTTCAGCACCTGAACCTTCCCTCATTAGATGTAAATAGTATGGAGTCACTTAAACACCCTTGGTCCCTGCAGGAGGTCGAAGATGTTGTCAAACGCCTCCCAAAAGACAAAATGGTTCGAATAGTTTTGTTAATGCCTTCTATACCACGTTTAGGTCAGAGCTGACCCCCCTTCTTACCAACTTATATAACAATGTCTTAGCAGGTGGTAGCTTCTCAGCTGAGATGCTGGAAGCACAAATTATAACTATCCTGAAACCTGGTAAGGATCATTCCGATTGTAAGAATTATAGACCCATAGCGTTATTCATTACTGACCTGAAAATTTATGCTAGGCTGATAGCTGATTGTCTGAACCCTCTTCTACCACAGTTCATTCACCCAGACCAGGTAGGCTTCATATTGGGGTGTCAGGCATCAGATAATATGCGTCGGATTCTGGATGTTGTGGAACTACTGTCTGGGACCCAAGAGAAGCTCGTTTTGCTTTCTCTAGATGCAGAGAAAGCCTCTGATAGGCTCCATTGGCTTTATATGAAAGAGGTATTACTTAAATTTGGTATACAAGGAAATATACTACATTCTATACTGGCCCTATACCAGGAACCTTCCACAAAAGTATTTAGTAATGGTTTCCTATCCCCCCTTTTCCTATCACCAATGGTACTAGGCAGGAGTGCCCCCTTTCCTCTATGATGTTTGTTCTTGTCATAGAACCTCTGGCCCACACAATTCGACAGGCCTCTGACTTCCCAGATATAACAATCCACTCATACACATAAACTGTGTGTGTTCGCAGATGAAGTATTCTTATTTGTCACCAGCCCAGGCACCTTGTTGTCAGCCTTGAAACATATCTTGGAGCATTATAGTTCGGCCTCATTCTACAAACTAAATATCCCTAAATCTGAGGCCCCCCCTATCAGCATATCGCAACCCTCATTATTGACTATGCAAAAGCAATTCCCTTTTATGTGGGTTAAGGGGTCTCTGCCATATCTGTGTATACACATACCCCTTCCTTATCTACAATATTTGAAATTAACTTTTCCCCGATGTTCCTCCATGTCTCTTCCTTGGCCAAGAATTGTATTAACTTTGAGGTCTCCTGGCTGGGTCGCATAGCGGCTTTTAAAATGATGTTGTTATCCAAACTCATGTATATCTTCCGCGCCATACCATATATTGTACCTAAACGAATGATGGCCCGCTTCCACACTATAATGATGACATATGTGTGGATAGACACTGAAAGGGCCCTGTGTCCAAGTTATCCTCTAACTGACCTCCTTTGGACTTCCAAGCCTGCCTGTCCTTCAGCAGCTCATGGACTATTGTCCATCTCAGATGCCAGGCAGGTGTAGGAGAGGGTCATAGGGATTCACACTGATTTTGCACCACCATTCCGAAATCTCTCTCTCCAAGCAGTATCCAAACTCATTCCAGATCTGAATCTTACCACCTGGAGAGATAATGGGATCAACTCCCTATCAGATCTGTTTGCCCAGAGTCTTTATCTGCTCTTCAACTTGCTCCAAGACCGTTATAGCCTCCCCTCATCTGAGGCATTTAAGTACTTGCAAATCAGGCACTAGGTGGCATAAGACCCCTTACTCTTTCTCCCCACCGCCAGTCCCTGTATTAGATAGACTGACAAAAGGGGCTAATAAAGGAGGAATAGCGTTCTGGTACTGATACCTTCACTCCTTGACACCCTCCCCTAAAGCTCCAACTCAACCAGAACGCTATAAATCGTTGGTAAGACCTCATCTTGAATATGCAGTACAGTTCTGGGCACCACTCAATAAAAAAGATAATTTGGAACTAGAAAGGGTTCAGAGAAGGGCGACAAAATGATAAAGGGTATGGAGTCATTAAGTTATGAGGAAAGGTTAGCCAGTTTAGGCATGTTTACTTTAGAAAAGAGGCGTCTAAGGGGAGATATGATTACTATGTACAAATAAATTATGGGGTCTATACAGAGAACTTTCATGGGAACTTTTTACCCTAAGGACTATACACAGGCCACGTGGTCACCCCCTAAGGATAGAGGAGAGGAAATTTCACAACCAGCAAAGGAAGGGGTTCTTTACAGTAAGGGCAGTCAAGATATGGAATTCATTGCCAGGGAAGATTGTGATGGCAGATTCAATAGATATGTTTAAGAAAGGGTTAGACAAATTTTTAGCGGAAAGGTGTATCCAGGGATACGACCGTTAATTAGCATGAAGGATAGTAGTGGATATAGGGTAAAACTAGGACTGCAATATTGAGACTGGGGGATTTTCACAATTGAAACAGATTGGCGGTTGCTTACTCTGGATCAATTTCAAATATAAGTGCAGGATCGCAGGAGATCCAAAACAGGTTGAACTTGATGGACTGGTGTCTTTTTTCAACCTCATCAACCAAGTTACTATGTTACTATGTTACTATGTTACTATGTAACTTCGTTGGGAAGCAGACATCTGCTTAACCTTTACCCCTCAACGGTGGGAAAATATTTAACTTCCCACCACATGTCAAAATGCATTAATCATACAGAAATGCAGGTCAAACTTCTCAATCGGTTGTACCTCACTCTGGTGCTGGCGCCAATGTACTCAGGTAGCTGATGTTTTCCACGTCTTCTGGACATCCCCGGTGCTTAAGCCACTCTTGTGTGAGGTCTTCACCTTGATATCCACTGTTTTGAAAACTTCCATTGCTCCAGACCCTGACTTAGCCCTTCTTCATGTATACCTGACTTCCATTTCTAAACAAGTCCGCTATGTCTTAGAACACATACTGATAGCCGCTAGGGTGACAATAGCCCAAAACTGAAAGTTTTCCACCCCTTCTACCATATCCTGACTTATCTCAAAGATTCAATATAGCTTTGAGACAATAGACATGCCCTATTCCACATCTGCATCAGCACCAATTATAAGATGGTTTAGATGGCATGAATATGTTACAGACGGCCCTGGCGCAACTCGAGATGCCGCTGTTTCCTCACCACCCCCGTCTCCGGCGACAATCATAGAATCTCCCGAGACCAACGAACATGTTACTCCCATGTACTCCTTTTATACCATGAATATTTTCAGACTGCCGTAATGTAGGACAATGCGCCTTGCTGTGCACTTGATTTTTTTCTTTTTCTGTATAAATACTGTTGATATTATAGCGTTGTTTCACTTGAGTGCCCCCCCCCCCCTGTGTGGGTGTCCCCCATGTATTTCCCCTTGTTTTGTGCCCTCTTCCCCCTTTTTTCTTGCTGTACCCCCATTCACTTTTGAAAAAGTTTCAATAAAAATCATTGACATAAAAAAAAGAAAAATATGTTTCGAATGGAATTTCATAGATATATATTTTATTGCATTTTACTTGTTTAAACATTTTTTATTTAGAAGACCATTAATATAATGTCATTAGATAGGGTATGAACATATAGCCCTCTTTGAAAGACAGCACCTAGACAGTAACGGCTGAGATTGCAAAAACTCTGAAAATTTCTTAGAAATTATTTATCTTGAAACAGAGTTATTTCATATTGTCAATGATCATCTTAACTAAACCCAGCCTTACTCTTTAGATCAATGAATCTATCTATTTATTTTCATGCCAAGCACAAAACCCACATCCTATACAAAGTACAGTACTATTTGTTAGGATATTGAGATTGCCTTTTAAACTTTGGTAAGCATGGGTCATTGAGTGTATATATTGACATTATTGTACACCTGTCTCATTAAAATAGTGTGTGCTTCTCTTCTGTGTCTTCTCTGGACTGCTGCACAGTTTCCTGTCTGGGATTCTTCAGTGTATCAATTTCTACTTCAACTCTGGCTCTACAACCTTGGCAAACAGCATACAAAGACTTAGAACTCTGTACTTTGGCAAACAGAATACAAATACTTTAGACTCTACAACCTGGCATTAGTAATGCTGTTTACACCACCTTAGCATTCTGGCATCCCATTACCAAGTGATTACAGCAGCTTGAACATAGAACTGCATATATATTGAACATTTGTCTGCTGGATAGGAAGGAATCATTCTATATTACTCTGCCTTCTTATACTGCACTGAGGAGCTCTGTGCTTGTCTCAGTTGCACTTGGAGTTTTGCTGCCTTCAGGTCATCTTCATTATTATATATTCATAATTACCAAGATTGCATCAAGATTGCGCTAACCTCCTTAATTCTTGGCATGATGAAGAAACCTCTCCTCAGGTAGTGAGTACTGCCATGGAAAAGTCTGAAGTGTCCATAGAGCCAACTTTGTCTATTAAGCAGAGACAGCAGAATGAAGAAATGATTCACCGGAACAGGGATGTCTTAACTTCCATTCCTGGGCGCACTACCTTAATCGAACATGACATTGTCACTCCGTCAGGAGTCATTGTAAAACAGAAGCCGTATCGCATTCCCAAAGCCAGACAGGTGGACGTGAGAAAGGAGACTGAGAAAATGCTCATTAGTTAGACGTGATTGAAGAGTTCACTAGTGAGTAGAATAGCCCCATTGTGCGTGTCCCGAAACCCAATGGGACAATTAAGTTTTGCAATGACTTTAGGCGCCTAAACAGTTTATCCCAGTTCAATGCATATCCGATGCCACGTGTGGATGAACTGGTAGAAAATATTGCTGGTTGTAACTATTTGACAACTCTTGATCTAAAAAAGGTTTATCGGCAAGTCCCCATGACTTCTACGGCCAAGCCAAAGACTGCATTTTCCACCACTGATGGTCTCCTTCAATATAAAGTCCTACCCTTTGGGTTGCATGGGGCCCTGCCACCTTCCTAAGGGCCATGAATAAATTGCTATGACCTCACACAGCTTATGCAGCCACTTATTTGGACGATATAGGGATTTACACCCCAGACTGGGGATTACATCTAGTCTAAGTTGATGCGGTTTTAGCTTCATTAAGGTCTGCAGGACTAACAGCTAGCCCAGAGAAATGTGCCATAGCCATGAGAGAAGCAAAATATTTGGGGTATGTTGTTGGGCGAGGGCGTGTAAAACCCCAGCTACACAAAGTGGAGGCAGTCAAAAATTGGGCAAGACCAGAAAAAAAAATCACAGTTAAGAACCTTTCTAGGCTTAGTAGATTACTATAGGCAGTTTGTAAGCCACTTCGACACTAGAGCTGCTCCACTTACGTACATGTTAAAAAAAGTTGTTGATAGATTAATCTGGTCTGACTCTGCAGAAACTGCCTGGTCTGATCTTCGGTTAGCGCTTTGTTCCTCTCCAGTTCTACAAGCACCGGACTTTACCTGGGGGTTCTTCCTTCAAACTGATGCTTCTGGTGTTGGCTTAGGTGCAGTCTTGACACAGGAGAAGAATGGAGTAGAAAATCCTGTCCTGTACCTAAATCGTAAGTTACTTCCGAGACAACTAAAATATGCCACCGTGGAGAAAGAATGTCTCGCCATAAAATAGGCTACAGAAGCTCTGCGCTATTATCTCCTTAATAACAGATCATGCACCATTGCGATGGATGCAGAACAACCAGAAGGTAAATGCCAAGGTAATCCGCTGGTCCTTGGCACTGCAACCTTTCAAGTCCTTGGTAGAACATAGACCTGGGATTCTACACAAAAATGCAGATGCGTTGTCATGAAAATATGTGCTTCTCGCGAAGTCTGCGTCCCCCTACTTGGAGACGCTAGGGGGAGGGATATGTAACAAAGGGAGGCATATAGCTGGCAATATCCAGAGAAAGCATGAAAGTAGAGTAAAACATTTGTGCAGTAATGCACCTAGATTGATGATAAAGACTTATGTCTGACAAACAATAGTTTAAAGTTTGGTTAACTTACATGGGTTGAAATGTTTCCACCTCAAAGCAAACAGACAGGGTGTGTCTGTTTCAGGGCAAACAGAACCATTGATGGGAGTTTTCTCTTAAAGGGAAGGTGGGTGTGTCGCCTGCCCATCAAGCTAGGGCTGTGGGAGGAGTGTCATGCATAAAACCTTTCTTGTTTCAGTGTTCAATGAGACCAATGCTAGGGAAGCTGGCTAGTCTTTAGAGAGCTGGTCTCTGTCTAGCTAGCGTTTAGGTCTCCAGAATCTGTGTGAAATTCGTATGGTGTCAAAACATTTACCATCCTGACAATAATACTACATAAAAAGGAAGAAGTTGCTTGTGTGTGCATCAGCAGTAGCGGGCTCTTGCCACAATATATATATATATATATATATATATATATATATATATATATATATATATACACACATACATATTAATATTAATAATATATATGTATATGTGTGTGTGTGTGTGTGTGTGTGTGTGTGTGTGTGTTTGTGTCTTGTTTTTTTACAGACTATTTTCTAATGATCTATTCAGAGCTACCACTTCACAACCGAGATAGTCTGAGAAAATCGCTGAAGCATATAAAGTCTGGAATTCCACTTCGTTACTATGTCTTGCTGGGTGTGATACATATGTTCAACAGTTACATGATTAACATTTATATGGTTTTATATATATATATATATATATATATATATATATATATATATATAGATAGAGTTGGAAAGTTGACAATGATGACATCGACAGTATTTTTAAGTCGTCAAGTGAAATGTAGACAGTATTATTAGGGTGACAATTTGAATGTAGACAGTATTATTACATTGACAATTCAAATGTATACAATATTATTAGGTTGACAATTTAAATGTAAACAATATTTTTAGGTTGACAATAATATCCCTATGCCTAACCCATGCCCAAACTCTATCCCTATCCCAAACCCTATCCCTAACCTTATTCCTAACCCTATCCCTAACCTTATCCCTAACCATAACCCTAACCATAACCCTAACCATAACCCTATCCCTAACCAAACCCTATCCCAATCCTAACCCTAAACATAAAATACTGCCTACATTTCAATTGAAGAACTAATAATACTGATGACATTTGGAATTGCCGATGTAATGTTGTCGACTTTCTGAATGTCGGCCAAATGTATTTCTAGCCGTTGGCCGCATACCTTTGAAATGTGAGGATGAGTAGTAATGGCAATGATTTAGACATCGAAATTGAGGATGTTACTTTGGAACTTGCTTATGTGCAACAGAATGTTGGGGGGTAATTGTGGATCTGAAAATGTTACAATGTGTTGTATAAGAACAAGATAATGAGGAGAATGATGTATGTGTCCAAGTAAGTCAGTCTCTAGTGGTAGCACTTCATGCCCATGATAAGTGCATTATCATGACTGGGCAAAAGACCAAACAAATATTTTTATCATAACCCAGACAACATCTGTTAAGGCAGCTATAGCATTTGTGACACCACAATAAGTAGATAGGCACCTCCTACCTTCATCATTATCATTATCATGTATTTATATACCATCAGCTAATTCCATAATGTTTTACAATTGGGGGAAAAAAAGTGGATAACACAGATAGTGGTAATAAGACACTGCGCGCAAGCTTTCAATCTCCCTACTACTTATTGTAGCAAGTTCATTCAAGCAGGTTATCAAAAGGTAGAAAATCATGTATAGTATTAAGCAGTGCAGCATCAGCTAGCATCAGAATGGAAAGACATCTCATGCAATCTTCACCATTAACACCTTCATCATCAACCTCCTCATTATTAGTACATAGTCCAGCATCTAATTTTCAAATGCAAACTGACTCCCCTAATGCTAGCCATAATTCTCAAGAGGCATCCTTGCTCACTGTGGCTGCTGCTGCTGCTGGGGGTGAAACTATACAGAAGGGGACTAAGAAGAGTAAACATAGCTTTAAACAACAATTGTCTGTGAAGCAAGCATTTGCAAGTATGACAGCCAGCATCCTGTTTCATAGCGGATCACTAAAGCCATGACAGCTATGTTAGCATTGGATGTGTGTCCAATTTCCACCATCAATGCATCAGGTTTTAGCAGATTACTAGAAATCATGTGCCCATGCTACCAAATTTCATCCCGAATCCATTTCTCCCAAACAGTAATTTCTCATCTGTACCAAGATGTTAAACAAAATGTCATTCAGCCCCTAGAAAATGCCATTGTACTGACTATTATTATTATTATTATTATTATCTTTGACTTAAAAGGTGCCACAAAGGGTCCGCAGCGCTGTACATTACATATACAGAAAACAGAACCAAGACACAACATGATACACAAATATATACAAACACAGGTGCAGGGGTAAAGCAAATCAGATTATATCTGACAGATAGTGAAAGGGATGGTAGAAATCAGCAGGAAGAAGGCCGAAGCTTAATAAAACAGGTAAAACAGGGCTAGCAAAGCAGGCCAAGAGGTACAGAGGGTGAAGGAACAGTAGGAGCACACAAGGAAAGAGGGCCCTGCTCATGAGAGCTAACAACCTAAAGGGAAGGGGGAGACACAAAAAAGGGTGGTACTCACTAGGGGAGAGAGCCAGGACAAGAGAGTTAGGAGGACTGATAGACTTGAATAAAGTAATGAGTCTTAAGGGCACACTTGAAGCTTTTGAGAGTAGATGCTAACCTGATGGAACGAGGAAGATCGTTCCACAGCAGGGGAGCAGCCCGGGCAAAGTCCTGAAGATGAGAGTGAGAGGAGGTGATCAGTGAAGTAGTGAGGCGGCGGTCAGAGGCAGAGCGGAGTGTAGGTAGAGATGAAATTGGAGCTGTAGGGTGGGGAAGATTGACTAAGAGCTTTAAAGGTGAGGGTGAGGAGTTTAAATTTAATTCTGTAGGGTATGGGGAGCCAGTGTAGTGACTGTTGGAGGGAGACCGCAGAGATTGAGCGGTGGGAGAGAAAAATGAGGCGGGCATTGAGGATAGACTTAAGTGGATTAAGGCGAGAATCAGGTAGGCCAGAGAGAAGAAGGTTACAGTAGTCAAGGCGAGAGATAATAAGCGAGTGAACAAGGGTTTTTGTGGCTTCCGTGGTGAGAAAGGGATGTATCTTAGAAATATTCCGAAGGTGGAAGTAACAGGATTTAGAGAGGGACAGAATGTGAGGCGTAAATGAGAGGGAGGAATCAAGGATGACCCCAAGGCATCGGACTTGGGGGACAGAAACGAGGGTAGTGTTATTAACAGAAAAAGAGAGGGGGGAAGGTGGGAGAGTCCTGGCAGGGGGGAAGACTATAAGCTCGGTCTTGGAAATATTGAGTTTAAGGAAGCGTTGGGACATCCAAGATGAGATGGTCGAGAGACAGGAGGAGACACGAGACAGAAGGGAAGGGGAGAGGTCAGGGGATGAAAGATAGATTTGGGTATCATCAGCATAGAGGTGGTACTGGAGGCCAAAGGAGTGGATGAGGACACCAAGGGAGGAGGTGTAGAGGGAGAAAAGCAGGGGGCCAAGAATGGAGCCTTGAGAAATGCCAACGGGTAGGGGAAGAGGGGGTGATGTAGAATCATGAGTAGAGACTGAGAAGAAGCGGTTGGTGAGGTAAGAGGAAAACCAGGAGATGACAGTGTTACATAGGCCTAAAGATATGAGAGTTTGCAAAAGGAGTGCGTGGTCAACGGTATCGAAGGCAGCAGAGAGGTCAAGAAGGATAAGAAGGGAGTAGTGCCTATTGGATTTAGCGAGAAGAAGGTCATTAGTGACCTTAGTGAGGGCAGTTTCAGTGGAGGGGGCAAAAACCAGATTGGAGTGGGTCAAGTAGTGAGTGAGAGGAAAGAAAGGAGGTGAGACTGTTGTAGACAACCCGTTCAAGGAGTTTGGAGGCAAAAGGGAGGAGCGAAATAGGGCGGTAATTATAGAGAGAGGCGGGATCAAGGGACGGTTTCTTGACTATGGGGAGACAAGAGCATGTTTAAAAGAGGAGGGGAAGATTCCAGAGGAGAGGGAGAGGTTGAGGAGGTGTGGAAGGTGGGAGCAGGCTTCGGGAGAGAGGGAGCAGAGGAGGTGGGAGGGGATTGGGTCCTGTGTGCAAGTGGAGGGGGGAGAGGAAGAGAGAAGGGTATGGACTTCATCTGCAGATACCGGAGTGAAGGAAGAGAAGGAGGGTGAGCTAGCTGGAGGGGAGGGGAGAAAGGAGATAGCAGCAGCAGAGGAGGGTGAGAAGGGGGACAGAATGGGCATGGAGGGGGGAGAGGGTAGGGTAAGAAGGGACTGCTGGGAGATGTCATGACATATAGACTCAATCTTGGAGGAGAAGCGGGTAGGAAAGTCGACAGCAGAGAGTGTGGTGGGGAGTGGGGGAGGGGGAGGGGGAGGGGAGAGGAGGGAGTTTAAGGTGGCAAAAAGCCGACGGGGGTTGGAGGATTGGGAAGAAATGAGAGCTTTGAAGAAAGATTGTTTAGAGAGGGAAAGGGCCGAACTTTAAGAGGCAAGCATGAACTTGAAGTGGAGGAAGTCAGCATGAGTGCGTGACTTTCTCCAAAGCCGTTCTGCACTGCGGGAGCATTTTTGAAGATAGCGGGTAAGTTTAGTGTGCCACGGTTGTGGCGGGGACCGACGAAGCTTGACGTGACAGCTGGGGCGACAGAGTCAAGTGCAGCAGTAAGAGTGCGATTGTAGAAGGAGACAGCCTTATCGGGGCAAGAAAGAGTGGTGATGGGGGAGAGGAGCGAGCCCAGGGAGGAGGAGACACTGGTAGGATCAACTGTGTCAAGAATATGCCTGGTGAGAGTAATCTTGGGGGCCGGGGACGATGAGAGGGGTGGAGAGATGCTAAAAGAGAGGAGATGGTGGTCTGAGAGAGGAAAAATTGAATTAATGAGGTCAGAGACAGTACCGAGGTGTGAAAAAAACAGATCTAGGGAGTGGCCACTGCGGTGGGAGGGAGAGGAGGTCCATTGAGAGAGACCAAGGGAGGAGGAGAGGGAGAGAAGTTTGGAGGCAGCAGGGTCTGAGGGATTATCTATAGGGATATTAAAATCCCCCAAGATCAGGGAGGGAAGGTCAGAGGAGAGAAAGTGAGGGAGCCAGGTGGCAAAGTGATCAAGAAATTGGGAGACAGGACCAGGAGGACGGTAGATAACAGCAACACGAAGGTGGACTGGGTGGAATAGGCAGATAGAGTGTACCTCAAAGGAGGAAAAAGAGAGGGAGGGTTCAGGGGGAAGAACCCGAAAAGAACAGCAAGAGGAGAGAAGTATGCCGACGCTACCAGCTTGCCGTTCCCCAGGTCTGGGTGTGGGGGAGAAGGACAAGTCCCCGAAAGAGAGAGCAGCAGGAGAGGTAGTGTCCTCAGGGGATAGCCAGGTTTCAGTGATGGCAAGCAGGTTGAAGGATCTAGAGATAAAGAGATCATGGATAGAGGTCAATTTGTTACAGACTGATCTGGCATTCCAGAGACCACAGGATAGTGGAAGAGAGGGAAGAGGAGAGATGTGGATGAGATTGTTGGGGTTGCTCGTCTGCAAGGGTGAGTATGATATGGAGCGAGGGGAATGACAGGAAGAGAGGGTTGGAATTGGACGAGACACAGAAATAAGAGGGGATTTGTCAGCAGACAGGAGATGAAGGGCAGGGGAGCAAGAGGTGGGGGAGGAGTGGAGATGGGGCAGATAAGGGGGTTTATGAATGGGAGAGGCAGAGGGTAGAAGTGACGTGAAGGAGAATATAAGCTGGGGGAAAGAGAGGGAGGACGTAGGTAGGAGCAGATTGACACTGAGAAAAGAGCAGCGAAGGGGACAAGAGGGAAAGGGTGTGAGTGGGGAAAGGGAGGAGAGAGGAAAAGATGTAAGAGGGGGCAGCATGTTAGATCAGGGGCCCAGAGGCACAGAAGAGATGAGAGGAGTGAAATAGGGAGGGGGATGGGAAGTGAGAGGGGGGGTGAGGTGGAGGAAGAATATGGAGAGGTTGGACATGGGAAGCAGGGGGATAGAGGGACAGGACAGAAGTGAGAGAGGAGTAAATCATGATAAAGCTAGAGAAGGTGTGGAATAGACAGTTGAAAGAAATCAGAAATCAAGAATGGTAAGTGCTTACAAGTGTAGTGAGGAAATGGTGAGACCACAAGAGGTGAATAAAAAGAATGCAAAGGAAGAAGGAGAGAAAAGAGGAAGAAGAGATGTAAAGTATGAGTCAGGGAATAAGAAGCAGAAAGGACAGCAGAGATAGCAGATGGGTGGGTTTAGAAAAAACAGTTAGGTGAAACAGTAACATCAGGCATGATTGGAAGGCAATAGTATAAAACAAAGCGTAATACAAGGTGCACTGAGCTGGTTATACAAATCCACAGGACAAGAGGGAGCCAGGTCAAAGTTTAAGCTAAGTGGAGCAACAGTGTGGATTAAAATTGGGAATCCAAGCAGCATAAGAGGAATCACCAAGTCATAATACTGCAGCAGGCCTGAATATGTGTGAGAAACAGTTCAGCGGGGAGTGTCCAGGCAGTTAGTAATCCAGGTGGTGAAGGATATCAGAGCTCAGGGCTGATTGTAGTATGTTGTCCTCATGTAGCGGTGTTTGCAGGTTAAAGGTTCCCTCCTGTTCTCCTCTTGTATATCTCTAACTATACTAGTTAATACACTTGTAAGAATTTCACTTAGAAGAATTCTCACTAGCTAACAGCCTCATAGGCTTAAACAGCCTAACACTGCTGTTTAAATAAGTTCAAATAGCCATGTGACCACTTTCATGAGTTAACCCCCACTAATCACACACTACAAACAAAGTAATAAAAGTCTTAAACAAACAAATAGAGGGTAACCATACCATATAAACTACAATATCTGCACAATTGATCTTTTACAGATAGCTTGAGCAGGGTAGAATGAGATATTTACCATATAAACTATGCATTTAACTATAGATATGTGAACAACAAGTAACCAGATTCTACAAGTTGCGATCTAATTATCCACTCCTTGTCCCACTTTGGAATAATGAAAACTTAGAGCCAGGGTTAGATCATAAAATGTTTCATTACTGGTCCGCACATAATTTGTTCTTCATTTGGGATCTGGTCCCAGCTAGGGTTTTTCCTACTTTCGCAGACTTACAGAGAAGATTTCATTTGCCCCAAAAAAATCTTCTATCAATATCTTCAACTTAGGCACCTTTATCGTTCCTTAAACACGCCCCCCCCCCCCCGACCTCGGTTCATTGTTCTCCATTAGAATCTCTGTGTCGCTGTTCCCCAACTACTAGAGGCTTAATTTCCACTTTGTATCAATTGATTAACAACTTTGGCCAACCCGATAAAGACCCTCATGAGCTTGCCTGGGAGAGGGACACCAGGGAGACCCTGACTCCTAAAGAATGGTCAAAGGACCTAAGAGCTAATATAGCTAAGTCATCTATATCCGTTAGGATAAAGGAAAACTCTTACAGAATTTTCTATAGATGGTATTTGGTCCCCTCTCGTCTCCACTCTATCTTTCCGACTGCTAGTGACACATATATTAAATGCCTCTAAATGTTTAATTGCCACCCTATGGAAAAACACGTCTCCCCCCTCACTCTCAGCCACTATCAACAAAGTTTGGTCAGTTTATAGGATGGAAAGCATCACAGCTCTCCTCAAAGACAAACCAGTGAACTTCAAAAACACATGGTTTTCCTGGACGAATCACTATGATGCTGAACCTCCCTTGACAACCGGTTGACAAATCTCTGTTGGTTTGGATAGGTACCCCTGTCAGGTTTAAGAAGGATCATTGCGCATATAAGTTCTGGAAAATTCTGATTTAATTCGTTCTACATATAGCCACACGGGTCAATGCCTCTCTACCCTACAATCTGAGGCATAATACAATGAGTAGAATATTCTCCTGTACCCCTCCCCATTCCCATAACCTCCCTTTCCTTCCCCTATTGTTCGTCTCCCCCCTCCCTCTGAAAAATAAAAACAAACAACATTTTTCTTTTTCTTTTCCATAAATAACATACCGGATTTAAGAGAATTAATCTAAGTCTTTCTATTATTATGTGTAAACTCTAATTGAATTTCATATGTATACAGTATGTTTATACATTCTCTTGGTATGTTTCAATCTCATTGTTTTGTTTTAAAAAAACACCAATAAAAATTACTTAAAAAAAAAAAAAGAAGATATGTGAACAAGCGATACTGGTCAAACAAAACACTACATGACCGTGACAGCCCACTGGGTAGGCGTATTGCCTTCAGCAGTAGCAGTGCCTGTAGCATCATCATCATCATCCTCCTCATCCATTTAGCTTGGAACACATTAACTGAAAGTGCAGTGGCACACTTCTTGTATTGCAAGGATTTTGCACCATGGGCAGCACGGTGGCTTAGTGGTTAGCACTTCTGTCTCACTGCGCTGGGGTCATGAGTTCAATTCCCAACCATGGCCTTATCTGTGTGGAGTTTGTATGCTCTCTCCGTGTTTGCGTGGGTTTCCTCCGGCTGCTCAGGTTTCCTCCCACACTCCAAAAAACATACTAGTAGGTTAATTGGCTGCAATCAAAATTTACCCTAATCTCTCTCTCTCTCTCTCTCTGTGTCTGTCTGTGTGTATGTTAGGGAATTTAGACTGTAAGCTCCAATGGGACAGGGACTGATGTGAATGAGTTCTCTGTACATCGTTGCGGAATCAGTGGCGCTACATAAATAAATGGTGATGATGATGATTTTGGTTCCATATCTTTCTGGAAATTATATTTTGCCTCGTTTTCAAATCTGGTTTTGGAGCAAAGAATTGAGCTGCGTTCTGTATGTACTCTGAACCACAAATTTTGGATCTGTCAGATTTCTCCGCTCATCTCTACTAAGGGAAACACTCACTGTGATGCAGAAAATTCAATGAAACATATTTTTCATCACTTCTTTGGGGAATACACCAAAAATCAAACAAATGGTCCAGTTAGAAGCTTACATGTAACTTTTTAAAGATGAATAATGGCTGCAAGACTTTTTAAGATTAGGATTGGACAACACAAAAGCGTCATTAGGTGCAGGGGCGCACGGAGGATTGTCGGGGGGGGGGGGTTCCCCCCCCAACCACAAAAAAACCAAAAACAACCTGAGAGAGAGCTGCTGCGCATGCGCCCGCGCAGCAGTTCCATTTCGTCAGCTCTGTCCTATACAGCAGCCGTGGCGCTGTCTAAGAAGCGTCCGCGGCGGTGCTGTATACACTACAGCACCGCCGCGGACACTTCTTTGACAGTGCCACGGCTGCTGTATAGGACACTAAGGACAGTGGCCACTTAGCGCAGGGGGGGGTTTCTAGAGACTCAGAAACCCCCCTGCGTACGCCACTTAGGTGGGTTAAACAACATACAAAGACTTCAGACTCTGCACTCTGGCAAACAGCATTGCTACTCCAACTCAGCATTCTGGCATCCAGCTTACTGTGAATTTTCTCTAAGTGAGTACAACAGCTTGAATATAGAACTGCATATACATCGAACATTTGTCTGCTGGCTAGGAAGGAACATATATCTCTCTGCCTGCTGATTCCAAACTGTGATAGTTTGTTCTGTTCTTGTTAATCAGTAGCAAGCTGTGTCCTCTCTAGGTCTGGTGATGATTAGGACTGTAGGTTTAGGCTGGGTACACACTATACAAAATTTCTCCTGATGCGATACTTTTAATGATTTTACAAATGATTAAAAAAAACCTCAGATCTGTGCTCTTAATCTGTCATCGGCTGAAAAGATCATGACTCTGCACACTCCATAGAGATCAATGGACAATGCCAGTCATGAGTGCATACACACTACAGAATTGGAACAACATCGTTGATCAGGATTTTCATTTCAGTTTAAAAATAAAATGAAATTACACAATGAGCTTTAGAAAGACAATCGTTCATTGTTGCAGTGTACACGTTGTGTGTACACCCTACAAGTTGAGCTATCAGAACCTGTTGTTGACAAGAGCTTCATCTAGAGCAAACCCCTTTCCCATAGAACCAGATATGGACCAGATAAAGCAGGAACACTGAGTAGTAACAGGATGCAGTACCAACCTCCACCAGTATTACAGATTGGCGATGTGGAGAAGAGGATGGTGTAGTACCAGCTGTGGCCTGTGTGAGATGGAGCTAGAGAGCAGCACAGTGTCAGGGAAAATGCCGGAGCAAGATTGAGCAGTAAATCTGTACTGTGAAACACTGCAGACACAGGTGAGTCTGTTTGAGCAAATAGCTTGCACCTTGATCCTGCAGATGGGAGGAGATCTCTCAGATGAAAAGACAAATCCAAATCCAAGTAGAAGTCAGGGCCACGAGCAAACAAGCAAGGTCAGTATACAGGCAGAGATCAGGCTCACGAGCAAACAAACAAGGTTGGTATCCAGGCAGAGGTCACAATGGATATCAATCAGGAAACTGGCAGACTAATCACAGAACCAGGAGCACGGAGAAGCAAGCGTGTGAATGCTATAACCAGTAAAGGCAGAGTGAAGCTGACAGGTATTTAAACCAGTAGTAGCCAATCAGGGCAAGTGTCAGATAGAGCTGCAGGTGAGATGAGTTCAGGTGATCACACTCAGGCTGAATACAACACTGCAGCAGCCAAAAAGAAAACAGCAGTTACCAAACACACGTTAATGAAATATTGGTCTGAATGGTCGTTTGTTTGGCCAGGTAATTGGCTGAAAACCCTGTATTTTGTACCCAGCCATACTCTGCTCTACTAGACCAGACACTGCAGGATACATACAATACTCATGTGGGATATAAAATCTTAAAAGAGTCCAGAAAAAAAAAAAATATATATATATATATATATATATATATATATATATATATATTAAATTAATGTTACATGTCAATATTATAGTCATTTATGATTATACATGGAAATTTAAAAAAAAAAAAATATTTTTCTTGAAAACAGTTAATAGGGTGTACTTAATGTCTACTGTACATAACAGACATTACAGTTGCTCCTGATTGCAAACACATGTTATAACATGCATACGAAACTGACATAACTAGGATTCAGGACTTACAATAGACCTCTAGCTGGGGCAAGAGATATGGCAAAAAAACAGAGTACTTCTTTGTGCACCCGAGTTTTACTTGGACGTGGCTGCACGGGAACACCCTTACTGAACATTTTCTACTTGCATCCGCCCATTCCCCACCCCTGTTCCCTCCCTGAAATCATAGGCTGTAGCAAGAGTCGTTTGTGCAGGAAGCTGACTTTGACGTGGCTGCGCTCTGTTGTGTATCGTCCGGTTCTGAGAATGTGATTTTGCGGTCAATACACACAAAATTGGCAGATACGTTCCTTAATGACTCAGGCCACCAGTTGTTTGAACTTTTCTCCTGTGTCTATCTTGATTGAATTACTTAAAAACTGTAACCTTTGTTTGGTATTGACTACATCATTTTCCCTGCCTCATAGTGAATTCATATAATGCAAAGTAGTTAATATTTGTTTACAGGTTCCAGCTGTGTTGAGTTATGTGATGTTAAGCAGTTATTAGTCTCAGAAATGTCTTCAACATTTTGTTACTCTACACGTTGCTGTAAGATTGCCTGCTGCAAAGTGAAAAACAGCTTCTTTCTGCATTTTCACTCTCTCAGCTTAGTTATAGTTTAGTTATTGTAATTGTATGTTGCATAGAATGTATACCTTTGTTCCACTGCTAGTGCCCCATATAAAAGGAATACTTGTAGTGTGTTATAAATTAATGAAAAAACGCACCCTTACACGTGAAATTTCGGCACGGTATTCATTTTCTCGGTTAGAAATCTATTATAGACCTCCCTCGTTCCATACGTCTCTCTCCTACTCTGTGCTCCTTCAAACGTGCACTCAAAACTCACCTCTTCCTCAAAGCCTACCAACCATCTACTTAACCCCCATCTCCTCCCTTTTGCTCATCCTCCCTTCTCTTCTCTTGCCTCAACTGGCTCCTCTTGTGCCTGGTCTGTTTACCCTCCCTTAGGATGTAAGCTCGTATGAGCAGGGCCCCCTCCCCTCCTGTCTCCATACCTGTTCTTCCGCTCCATCTTTACTGCATATGACTGGCCGGAGTTTCTGAAGTATTGGTACTTTTTGTTCATTGTTCTGTATGGTTTCACCCTGTATAGTCTATTGTTAGTACTGTGTGCGGCGCTGCGGATACCTTGTGGCGCCTAACAAATAAATGATAATAATAATAATAATAATATAGAAAATCACTTTATTTATCAAATGTAAACAATTGTTCTATGAATATACAAACACTCAGAAAGCACTTAAGTCACCCACATTAGTACCCAGGTATATTAACCCATTCAGGGATTTTGATGTTGATGTAGTTAAGTAATAGCACGTTGGTGAATAAAAGTTAAAACAGAATTTTTAAAGGTGCTGTTTAAAAAAAAATAGAGCAATGGTAACCACAATTTTTTTCACTTCTAGAATGATGCATTGCAGTAATTATTTGGTTTAAAACAAGAAAACATATAAAATATTCCAAGCAATCTATCCATTGATATTATCTGTTAATATCTTGTGGCCACAAAACTCCTCATTTATAAGTACAGTATATTTCACATTGTAACATGTAATTCATTTAAATTGCCATGTCATGGGGATTTATATAGTTTCTCTAGAGCTATGTATTTAAATTCACTTGTGACGTATTGCCTTGATTCATTATAATGCATGGCTATAGCACTGTGTTTTCCCTGTGTGGTTTCTCATTTTAAAAACTCACCTAATAACGCTTTTCTGTTCTTCAATCCTAATCTTAAACAGTCTTCCAACCATTATACATCTTTCAAAAGCTATATGTAAGCTTCTAAATAGCCATTTTGTTAGTTTTTTGTGTATTCCCCAAAAAAGTGATAAAAAATATGTTTAATTGAATTTTCTGCATCACGGTGGATGTTTCCCTTACTAGTGATGAGCAGTTCGGATTTGGAGAAATCCGACAGATCCAAATTTTTTAGTTCCGAGTAGATACAAACGCAGCTCAATTTTTTGCTCCAAAACCAGATTCGAAAAACAAGGCAAAATAGAATATCCAGTAAAATATGGAATTAAAACCCTGGTTATCCAAGAAGTGTGCCACTGCACTTCCAGTTAATGCGTTCCAAGCTGAATGGATGAGGAGGAGGATGATGATGCTACAGGCACTGCTACTGCTGACGGCAGTACGCCTACCCAGTGAGCTGTCACAGTCATGTAGTCTTTTGTTTGAACAGTATCGCTTGTCCACATATTCATAGTTAAGTGGATAGTCAGTACAATGGCATTTTCTAGGGGCTAAATGACTTTATGCTTAAGATCTCAATACAGGTGTATTATTATGCCTATTGGGCATTCAATTGAAATGTAGACATTATTATATGTTTAGGGTTAGGATTGGGGATAGGTTTGGGATAGGAATAGGGTTAGAAATAGTGTTTGGTAAGGGATAGGGTTAGGGATAGGGTTAGGACTAGGGTTAGGAGTAAGGTTTGGGATAGGGATAGGGTTTGGGCAAGGGTTAGGCATAGGGATATTATTGTCAACCTAAAAATTGCTGTTTACATTGGAATTGTCAACCTATTAATACTGTATATATTTGAATTGTCGATGTAGTAATACTGTCTACAAATTGTCACCCTAATTATACTGTCTACATTTCAACTGACGATCTAAAACTACTGTCGATGTCATCATTGTCAACTTTACACCCCTATCTATATTATGGTGTCGACCATATCAATGTTGATAATGTAACTGTTGAACATATGTATCACACCCAGCAAGAGATAGTAACAAGGTGGAATTCCACACTTTATATGGTTCAGCAATTTTCTCAAACCATTTTAGCTGTGGAGTGGTAGTTCTGAATAGATCATTAGAAAATAGACTGTAAAAAAAACAAAACAAGACCAAAAGATACACACACACACACACATATAGATAGATATATAATTAATATTTATTTATTTGTGTATATATATATATATATATATGTGTGTATATATATATCATCATCATCATTTATTTATATAGCACCACTAATTCCGCAGCCCCATTGGAGCTTACAGTCTAAATTCCCTAATATAGACACACACTCACAAACAGACAGAGAGGGAGACAGACAGGGAGAGACTAGGCTCAATTTTTGATAGCAGCCATTTAACCTACCAGTAAGTTTTTGGAGTGTGGTAGGAAACCGGAGCACCTGGAGCAAACCCACGCAAACACTCCACACAGATAAGGCCATGGTCAGGAATCAAACTCGTGACCCCAGCGCTGTGAGGCAGAAGTGCTAACCACTAGGCCACTGTGCTGCCGATATATATCATTATATTTTTAAATATAATTATTGGAATTGTTTAATAATGTTTATTATTATTATGTATCATTACTGGAATTGTATAATAATGTTTCTATGAAAAACATATATGTAATTTTACAATAAATAAACTAAGATTAATATAACTGAAGACAATAATAAAGCGATTAAAAATTGTTGGTAATGTATTGACAGCCTAGTGATTTCTTTCTTCATTTTTTACTATAAGTGCTGTAGGTAATAATGTGCTCTAGAGCTGCTATTATGAAGCACTGTGTTAGATAATTCAATGCAAAATAGAGGCAGGAGAGAAGTTCAAATAGCTGTTTATTTAAATATGTTTAAAACATCCAAAGTAACTGATAATCATATACAGAGTAAACACATCTTGTACCTGTAAATAACCACAGATCCATGTCTGCTTTAGAGGCAGTCCCTGAGAGCAGTAGTGCATTAAATATCTCCAGAGACATTGACAGTATGCTGTATTTCAAACAAAACAATGTTCAGATTTGTAGAAGCAGATACAGTACACACAAGATGCAATCTTGGTAATGATGAATATATAATAATGAAGATGACCTGAAGGCAGCGAAACTCCAAGTGCAACTGAGACAAGCACAGAGCTCCTCAATGCAGTATTATCAGGCAGAGTAATATAGAATGATTCCTTCCTAGCCAGCAGACAAATATTGGATGTATATGCAGTTCTATATTCAAGCTGTTGCACTCACTTAGAGAAAATTCACAGTAAGCTGGACCCCAGAATGCTGAATTGGAGTAGCAATGCTGTTTGCCAGAGTCTGAAGTCTTTGTATGTTGTTTACTAAGGTTGCAGAGCCAGAGTTGAAGCAGAAATCAATAAACTGAAGAATCCCAGTGAGTACTCTGTGCAGGAGTACATAACAAAAATCTATTACTGAAAAATTAGCATAGAAAAGAAGGGGCTTTTAAACTTCATAGATGCAATCAGATCAGGAGAGACGTACGCCCTAATTTAATAAGACAGGTGTGCAGTGACTCGAGTTCACAACAGCTGAAGAGGTTATGTCAACATACAGTCAATTACTCATTCTCATCAGAGTTAAAGTGAGAATCTCAGATTGCAATGATTCATAACACGGTACATAATATATGAAAAACGTAGAACAAAAATCAGACTTAGAGAATAAGCAAATAATATCCAGTTAACATGGTAATGCAGATCAAATTATTTACCGGACAGTGAGGGAGAATGATGGTAATGACCAACTCGAAATAAGACTGAGCTCAAGAGAACAGAGCTATGGAAACAGGGCTAGAGGTACAGTGTATGATGGAATAGTAGAAGGAGAACTCAAGGAAAGAGGGCCATGCTCGTGAGAGCTTACATCCTAAAGAAAATGGAAATACACAAATAGGGTGGTATCAATTGGAGAAGTGGAAGTGAAAGCAGAGACAAGAGAGTTAGTTGGCAGGTTGAAAGACTTGAATTAAGAAATGAGCATGACTGAAGCCTTGTAGAGTAGAGATTAATCTGATAGGGCATAGAATATTGCTCCACAGTTGAGGAGCAGCCCAAGTGAAGCCCTAGAGGACAAAGTCGGAAGAGGTAATCAGTGAAGCAGTGAAGCTGAGGTCCTTGGCAAAGCGGAGGGGGTGGCAAGGTATGTGGGTAGATAGGAGGTTGGAGATGTAGGGGGGTAGGGGATTGGCCCAGGTGAGGGTGTGTGTCACATGACACTCACCCACGGCTGCCACCCGGTAACCTAAGTATCATTCATTCTCCATTCCTTGCTTCTTCTCCGGCTGTCAACCCGGCAATCAACTCTGCCCATGTGCAGGTGACCATCTCACCTGTGTTCACCTGTCACACTCATCCATTGGTTACCTCTCATTTATAAGGCTCCTCCTAGCTCCTCTTAGTGCTGGTTCTTCTCGTCAGACACCTGGCCTGGAAGCAGCTCATGCACTTGGCTGCAATCACCTATTACCTGCTCCACTCGTTAGTGGTAACTCCTGCAGATCATCGCTTTCATCTCTCCAAATGAGCTGCTGCAATCAATCACCTATTACCTGCCCCTTTCGTTAGTGGTAACTGCTGCAGATCATCGCTACCATCTCTCCAAGTGTGCTGCTGCATTTCACCTATTATTTCTCTGTGACTATCACTGAGCATCACTCAGTACTCCTACTCATTTGTGGCTATCTAGTGCCTACAGTCTTCTCTGTACTCGGTTCTCTACCACTGCTCACTGGGAACTCCCATAGAGCACCGCGACCTGCCGCCAGTTGGAAGCTGCCAAGCCTAAATTTCCTTGCGTGAACCTCTGGTGAAAACCTTCACTTTGTTAGACTCCATGCCTCTGGGTGAAGTACCATCAATCCCAGGCAGAACAGAAGGATCCCACTCATCCTAGTGAATCCTGACATTGTAGACTTTAAATTTATTTCTGTAGGCAAATGGGAGCCAATGTAGAAACTAGCAGAGACAGACAGAAGATATAGAGCATAAGGCAGGGCAGCAGCATTGAGGATAGACTTTAGTGGGGTAAGGTGGAAGTCGGTTAGGCCAGAGAGAAGGAGGTTACAGTAATCGAGAGAGAGATTACAAGGGACTGATTAAGAGTTTCGGTGGCTTCCATGGATCTTAAATTTATTCCAGAGGTGGAAGTAGCAGTTTTTTAAGAGTGACAGAATATGAGATTTGAAGGAGTGGGAGGCGTTTAGGATGACCCCAGGCAGCGATCTTGTGGAACAGAAAGGAGGGTAGTGTTATTAACAGAAAAAGAGCAGGGGAGGTGATGGAGCCCTGGAGGGAGCTGAAGATGATTAGTTCAGTCTTGAAAATATTGAGCTTAAGAAAGTACTGGGACATCCATTATGAGAAGAAGAGGGTGAGTGCAGTCAAATGTTGAGACTGAAAAGGAGCAGTTGGTGAGGTAAGAGGAAAACCAGGAGAAGACAGTGTTACAGAGGCCTGTAGATTTGAGAATTTGCAAAAGGAGGGAATGATAAAGGATATTGGAGGCAGCAGAGAGGTCAAAAAGGATAAGAAGGGAGAAGTATCATTTAGATTTAGCAAAAAAAAGGTCATTAGTAACCTTAGTGAAGGCAATTTTGATGGAGTGGAGGGAGCAAAAACTGGATTGGAGAGGATCAAGGAGTGAGCGAGTAGAAGAAAAGGCGGTGCGATGGTTGCAGACAACTCATTAGATAAGCTTGGAGGTAAAAGGATGGGGGGAGATAGGGCAGTAAATAAAGAAAGAGAGGCAGGGCGAGAAGAGAGCTGTTTAAAGGAGGAGGGAAAGGTTCCTGAGGAGAGGAATAGGTTGAAGAGGTGGGCAGGGTTGGAACAGGTCTCAAGAGAGAGGAAGCAGAGGAGGTGGGAGGGTATGGAGGTGAACGTGGAGGAAGAGGATAGAAGCGTGCTGGATACAGTTGTGCATATTGTCTAATGATGAGATGTAGGAGACATGTGATCAAGGTTTCAGGAGGAAGTCAAAAGTAATAAATAAAGCACCTGAAATGTATAGACTTGAATTCATCTTGATTGGTTGTACCAGAGTTAATATTACTTGTGCACTGGTTATTAATTTTTTTCGCCTGCTGGGTAGTGCCCAACACAAGTATAGTATTTATCACTGTGTAAGAATTTCTCTGTCTTACTGCATTTGTTAATTATCTTTCACAAATATATAAGGTGGTACCTGCAATATGTTGCACTTGCAAGTTTCAGACTGCATTTGAACAGCATACTACAATTTATTACAGCCCATTCATAACATCTAAATAAAGCTGTTGCCAGGCTTTATAAGTGTATAGTAGCTGAAAAGCATAAATTCATTTTGATCTTGATTTGATGTACCACTGTAAGAAATAGGAGCTCTCCTGTTTCGTTGATCTATCATCTGTGTAATTACTGCTACTACTATGTGTTGGATCATTCCTACAGTTCACTGATTCAGCTGGTTGCTAGGCAAATAGTTACTGCTTGACCTAGTGTGCCTTATGTCCTGACCTGTTTTGCTATCAGTGTTTGACCCAGATTGATTATAGGAATTGCTGTCTTCTCCCTTTCTGATTCTTGGCTTTCTTGTAAGGATTTGCTCTCATATCTCTACCTACCATGACCCCTGGCTTGCATAAAGGATTCCACTGTCTTCTCTACATTTGCCAAGTACATTCTGGTTGCTTACTATCTGTTTCCATGAGCTGTTCACTCCATCAGGCAAGTGCCAGACTAATTGCATTAATCATTTCCTGTCTGGCTCAGAGTTCTCATATTTACAGTTTGGTTGCTCATCACCTCCTACTGTGTTCGGTCCTCTCCACCAGGCGGGTGCTAGATCAACAACTGTTACTACATGAGCCTGAGTCCTGAGGACAACTGAGTACTGTGGAACGTAACAAGGTACTCAGAAAATGGGCTGCTAAAGGTGAACAAAGCATTCTACCGGTTATTCTTTTTTTTGACAACTGACTAGCGACTAACACACCTATTGATCATCTGGGACTCATCTACAGGTTGATGAGCCCCGAAATGCCTACAGAGTGTATGTAGGAAAAGAGGCATATTTATGTGCATATATTAAGTTGGATGTATCTCAAGGTCTAAATCAGGCATGACAAGTTTGTATACTAATGTCTTACAATAGCATAGAGCTATAGAGTAGAGATGTAGCTTTGAAGAAAATACTAAAGTAAATAAAGTAAAGTAATTCAAAACAAATACTAAATGCAAACAACAATTTGGGGGTAAATGTATTAATGTCCGGATTCTTCAACTCCGGCGTGTTCAGCGTCTTCGGCGATTAAATTTGAAGCGGCGCTGCATTGTAAAAGGAAACTTCCCTTTACAATGCAGCGCCGCTTTAAATTTAATCGCCGAAGACGCTGAGCACGCTGGAGTTGAAGAATCCGGACATTAATACATTTACCCCTTAGTTGCGTTCTAGAAGGCGGGAGAGAAAAGCCCTAGCTAGAGAAAGTCAGGGGAGAACAGAAGCTCTGCAAGAGGGTGAAGATTGGTCCCCAATATCCAGGACTGTGTCACTCCAGGACATTGAAAGGGACCAACTTAATGATAGTGCTTTGGAAAATGCTTATAAATATGTGGTGGAAGTAAATGGAGTGTAGAAATCTGAGAGTCCGACCAGGAGTGAACCTTATTTTATAAAAAAAAATGAGATCTGCTATATAGGGTGGCAATGGTACAGGAGAAAAAAGTTCATCAGCTCTTGGTGCCACAGGTATACGTTCCTTTGGTGTTGACAACAGCCCATGCACACATTTTGGGGGGGCATCTGGTAGATGAGAAGACTCTAAATTGAGAGATCCTGAGGTTTAACTGGCTGGGAATCCATATGGTAGTCAAGAGCTACTGTCATGCCTGCCCAGTGTGCCAGCGGTAGGCCATTAAACCAGACTATTGAGCTCCCATGGTACCTCTTTCTCTAATTTTCCTTCCGTTCGAGCAAATTGCCCTGGACTCAGTAGGTCCCTAGGAGAAGTCTGCCTCAGGGCATCAATATGTATTAATAGTTCTTGATTACGCTGCACGATACCCTGAGGCAAATTCACTAAGGAATATTAAATCAAGCACTATTGCAAAAAAGTTGCTATTAATGTACCCTCTACTGGAAATCCCGAAAGAGATCCTACCGGATTAGGGAACTCCCTTCATGTCAGGATTAATTAAGGAGTTATGTAAATTACTCGAGGTACAAAGACTACAGACCTCAGTTTATCACTCGAAAGCCAACGGGTTGGTTGAGAGGTTTAATAGGACCCTTAAACAAATGATTAGATGAGCTGTGGCTCAGGATGAAAGAGATTGGAACACCTTGTTAATCTATCTCATGCTTGTGATAAGGGAGATGCCTTAGGCATCAATGAGGTTTAGTCCCTTTGAGCTTCTGTTTGGGAGACAACCACATGGAGTTCTGGACATCCTCAAAGAAGGCTGGGAACAGCAGAGTCCCAAAGAACATAATATAATACAGTTTGTGGCTCAATATTACAATTGACTACAACAGATCGGCACATTGGTAAAACAACATTTGATGGAAGCACAGGGACAGCAAAGAATGTTTATGATACCCGAGCCACCTAACACACCTTTAATCCAGATGACAGGGTGCTTGTCCTAGTACCAACTCAGGAAAGCAGGATGTGTGCACATTAACAAGGCATTTACGAGATAATATAGTGGAGGAAATCCCGACATTAACGTTGGGAGCAGTGAAAAAGCAGGACTGCATAGTCCCCATGGAGCCTTCCCTGACAACGTCTCAGAGACAAGAGGCGTTAGCAGTGGTGGCTCGGATGTTTTTTCTGCTATTCCAAGGTGCACCAAGATAATTGAACACGACATTGTCATCCCACCAGGAATTATATTTAACCAGCGACTATATAAAATACATGAGGCAAGAAGGGCTACAGTAAAGTGAGAGGTGGCAACTTGGGGTAGTGGAGGAGTCCACCAGTAAGAGGAATAATCCCATAGTCCTTATGCCAAAGCCTTCGGGGGTCATTCGCTTCTATAATTATTTTAGGAAGTTGAATAAGGTGTCTAGGTTTGACACATTGCTAATGCTGTGGGTAGATATGTTAGTGGAGAATCTGGCAAGGAGTCAATATCTGACTACCTTAGATTTGACAAAAGGGTACTGGCAGAAACCACTCACTGCCTCGACCAAACCCAAAACAGTCTTTTCAAAACCTAAAGAGCTGTTTCAACAAAGTAGTGCTGTTTGGCCTGCATGGGGTGCCAGTCACATTCCAGCAGGCAATGGACAAATTGTTGAAGCTTCACCGGGAATACACCACTGCTTATCTTGATGACATAAACATCCACAGTCAGGAATGGGAGTCCTTTCTTCCCAAGGTGGAGGTGGTTTTGCAGTCATTAAGGCATCACAGCCTTACTAAAAATCACCTGAAGTGTGCGCAGAGGCTAAATATCTGGGTTATGTGGTTGGTCGGGAGAAAGTAAAACACCAGGTGGATAATCTAGTGGCTGTGAGAAATTGGTCTAAACCAGAGAGAAAGTCTCATTTGTGGATTTCCCTGGGTTTGGACAGGTACTACCGACGGTTTATTCAAAACTCTGCAACCCGAGCCATCCCCTTGATTGAATTTCTTAAAAAGAATAGCCTAGACAAGTTAGTTTGGTTTGAGTCTTCGGAAGCTGGCTCAGAAAACTTGAAAAAAGCCTTGTGTACTGCAGCGGTCCTACGAGCACCTAACTTCAGAAGAGGTTCTTTCTCATCATCATCATCAACATAATCATCAAAATTTATTTATATAGCACCAGCAAATTCCGTAGCACTTTACAATTGGGAACAAACATTAATAAAACAATACTGGGTAAAACATACAGACAGAGAGGTAAGAGGGTCCTGCTCGCTAGCTTGAATCTATGGGATAATGGGAGTTTGAAACACAAGGGTAATCCTATTGCACATTGGTCCAGCTAAAATGGAAAAGTAAAAAGTATTGAGTGGGCTGTATGATCAGTCATACAGCAATGTTGGTCAGAGGGTTGTTATCTTGTTTTAGCTGAGTAGAGGGTGCTAAAAGAATAACTTAGGGAGAGTAAGATGGTGGTTGAGAAATATTATAAGCTTGTCTGAAGAAGTGGGTTTTCAGAGAATGCTTGAAGGTTTGAAGACTAGAGGAAAGTTTTATTGTGCGATGGAGGGAAATCCACAAAGTGGATGCAGCCAGAAAAAAATCCTGTAATTGGGAATGGGAGCATGTGATGTCAGCGGAAGAGACGCATAAGAGAGACGATTCTTCGGTCCCCCCTACTTCTTCCACTCCTCCCCCACCCCTCCCTCACCTCACCATGCCTCCCTGTTCACTTGCCATACCCATACTCTCACCTCGCCCAACTTCACGCTCCTGTCCCTGCACTCCCCCGCGCACCGCTAACCTTGCCAACCTTATCCCCATCTCCCCTCTCCCCTCCCTCCCTTTCTCCTGTGCCCTCTGGAATGCTAGATCCGTCCGCAACAAACTCCCCTCTATCCATGACCTCTTCTTATCTAACTCTCTTAACCTTCTTGCCATTACCGAAACCTGGCTCACCGATTCCGACACTGCCTCCCCTGCCGCTCTCTCCTATGGCGGCCTCTCCTTCACCCACTCCGCCAGACCTGGAGACCGCCCATTCTCCTACCCTCCCTCTCCTTCTCCTCTTTTGAAGTCCACTCTATCCGTCTCTTCTACCCCATCCATCTCCGCGTCTCTGTCACATACCGCCCCCCTGGGCCCTCCTCCCTTTTCCTTGACAACTTTGCTGCCTGGCTCCCACACCACCTCTCCTCTGACACCCCCTCCATTATCCTTGGCGACTTCAATATCCCTATTGACAACCCCACCGACCCTGCTTCCGTCAAACTCCTTGCCCTTTCTTCCTCCCTTGGACCTCCTCTTCTACCCACTGCCTTGGTCACTCCCTTGACCTTGTCTTCTCCCACCGTTGCAGTCTGTCCGACTTCTCTATCTCCCCCTTTCCACTCTTGGACCACCATCTCCTCTCATTCTCTCTCTCCTCTACTCCTGCACCCCTCCCCCCACCCAAATCTACCCGGTCCAGGCGCGATCTCGACACCCTTGATCCTGCTATTCTATCCTCTTCTCTCGAAACTCTCCTCTCTCCCCTTTCCACCCTGTCCTGCCCTAATCAGGCGGCCTCCCTCTATAACCAAACCCTCTCCTCCGCCCTTGATGCGGTTGCCCCTGCCCAGCCCATCCACCTTCGCTGCTCCAATCCCCAACCCTGGCACTCCAAACTTACCCGTTTCCTCCAAAAATGCTCTCGTACTGCCGAACGCCACTGGAGAAAATCTCGCTCCCTGGCTGATTTCCTCCACTTCAAGTTTATCCTCTCCTCCTACAGCTCTGCCCTCTCGCTCGCTAAGCAATCCTTCTTTAAATCCCTCATCTCCTCCCAGTCCTCCAACCCCCGCCGCCTCTTCGCTACCTTTAACACTCTCCTGTCTCCCCCACCTCCCCCCCTCCCTTCCTCCTTATCTGCCACTGACTTCACCTCCTTTTTCTCCTCTAAAATCGCGGCCATCAGACTTGAAATCTACTCCTCCACCCACTCTTTTGTCACCCCCCCTCTCGCCCTTCCTCCCCCTCCACTCTTCCCCCCTCTCCCCCCAGCCACCAACTCCTTCTCTCCTTCCGCCCCACCTCGGGTGAGGAAGTCCACTCTCTCATTTCTTCTTCCCCCCCTTCTACCTGCCCCCAGGACCCCATCCCTTCTCACCTTCTTCGCTCCCTTTCCACCTCCACCTGCTCCCACCTCGTTCACCTCTTTAATCTGTCCCTCTCCACCGGCATCTTCCCCTCCGCCTTTAAACATGCTCTCGTCTCACCCATTCTCAAGAAACCCAATCTTGACCCCACCTCACTCTCTAATTACCGCCCCATTTCCCTTGTCCCATTTGCCTCCAAAATACTCGAGAGACTTGTCTGCAACCGTCTCTCCACCTACCTCTCTGAACACTCCCTCCTTGACCCTCTCCAATCAGGCTTCCGCCCCCTCCATTCCACTGAAACTGCCCTGGCTCAAGTTACGAACGATCTCCTCTCGGCTAAAGCCATGGGCCACTACTCCCTCCTGATTCTCCTCGACCTCTCAGCGGCCTTTGACACCGTTGACCACCCCTCCTGCTTCACACCCTTCAGTCCATTGGCCTCTCCGGTACCGTCCTCTCCTGGTTCACCTCTTACCTTGCCGACCGTTCCTTCTCTGTTTCCACCTCTGATTCTCTCTCCCCTTCTTCCTCCCTTCCAGTCGGGGTCCCTCAGGGCTCTGTCCTTGGACCCTTACTATTCTCACTATACACCTCTTCTCTGGGTGCACTCATCAGCTCCTTCGGCCTCAAGTACCACCTTTATGCTGATGACACTCAACTCTACCTTTCCTCTCCTGATCTCTCTCCCTCCCTTCTTTCCAGGGTATCCGCATGCCTCTCTGCCATCTCCTCCTGGATGTCCTCTAGATTTCTTAAACTCAATCTTGCTAAAACTGAACTCATTGTCTTTCCTCCCTCTCGTACCTCCTTCCCTTCTGACCTCTCCATCACTGTTGACAACTCATCTATCTCCCCTCTTCCCCAACTCCGCTGCCTAGGTGTCATCCTCGACTCCTCTCTCTCCTTTGCCCCTCACATTCACTCTCTCGCCAAATCCTGCTGTTTCCAGCTTCGCAACATTGCCCGCATTCGGCCCTTCCTCTCCCAGGATGCCACCAAATCTCTCGTCCACTCTCTGATTATCTCCCGCTTGGACTACTGCAACCTTCTCCTTATCGGCCTCCCCCTCTCTCATCTCGCTCCCCTTAGATCTGTACTTAACGCCGCTGCTAGGCTTATTTTCCTCTCTCGCCGTTCCACCTCTGTATCCCCACTCTACCAAGCCCTTCACTGGCTCCCCTTCCCCTACAGAATCCTTTTCAAGCTCCTCACTCTGACTTACAAGGCCCTCGCCAACTCCACTGCTCCCTACATCTCTAACCTTATCTCTATTCACACTCCCTCCCGCTCACTGCGATCGTCCAACGATCGTCGCCTCTCTTCCCCTCTGATTACCTCCTCTCACGCACGTATCAAAGACTTCTCCCGCGCCGCTCCCCTCCATTGGAACAAGCTCCCCCGCTCCATCAGAACTTCCCCTAATCTGTCCTCTTTCAAACGAACATTAAAAACCCACCTTTTCCTTAAAGCCTTCCAGTCTCATGCCTAAACTCCCACCGGTCGGCTACCTCTCTTTCTCATCCCTTCTTCCCTTCTCCCCCTTCCTCCCGTCTCTCCGTCTCATCCATGTGTCTGTCTGTCTTCCCCTCCCTTTAGATTGTTCGCTCCTTTGAGCAGGGCTCTCCTACCTTCTGTTTCCATCACTTTTAACTGCGCTCTCCAGCTACTCAGCTCACCTCCTCTCAGTCCCTCTGCCCTCTGTCTCCTCTCGCTTCTCTCCGCTCCCTCAGTGACTCTCAACCTGTCATCCGTGCCCACCCTCTTGGGCCATAGTTACCTGCCTGTACTCACTTTTCTCCTCCCTCCCTCTCTTTCATGCTGTGCCTGAGCCCCCAGAGTTATAGTGCTTACTGTTACTTGTACTGTGCTGTTTCACCTTGTACTGTGCCATTGTTTGTCCTTGTACGGCGCTACGGATACTTTGTGGCGCCCTATAAATAAAAATTAATAATAATAATAATAAAAAGTGGGGAGATGTATGTTGGTGCAGTTTTGTTGATGGCCTTGTATGTTAGTAGAAGAATTTTATATTGGATTAGTTGAAAAACAGGCAACCAATGTAGAGTCCGACAGAGTGGCTCAGCAACGGTTTGCAAGGAAAATCAATCTAGCCGCTGCATTCAAAATAGATTGTAGGGGTTGATTTTGGGAAGACCAGTAAGGAGAGAATTTTAAAAAACTATGTGGGAGATGATGAGTACATGATTTAAAGTTTTTGCAGTGTCTTGTGTGAGATGTGTGCGCATTCTGGAAATGTTTTTTTTAGATGTATGTAAAATGATTTAGATGTAGAGTCGATGTGTAAAACAAAGGATAGCTTGCGAGTTGGGATTTATGGATACAACAAAAAAAAAAGGTGTCACCGCACAAGGTAATCCCGATCCCGATTAGTTATATAAGCACATTTCATTCAGTAATAGCAATCGGTTGGTGCTCCCAGAACATTAGAAGATACTTGTACAAAATTTCTAGAGGAAAAAAGTAGAATGTTCTATGTTGGGCACTCTGTGATTCAAATGACAAAATTATTAAAACTTATTCCTTTATTCGTATTATTAAAATATTTCCTTGGTACAGATTAAAAGTTTAGAGCAAAATATTTAAAAACATAGAAAGTGGAAAGGATGAAGAAAGTGTTGCTAAACAGGTAGATTATCTACCAGGCCTCACCAAGCGATCACAAAACATATGTAATATTTATTCTTTTGTGTAACAATGAACTTTAATAAAGATTGTGCAAACCACCTATGTATTCTCTCAAATGCTGTTTTAATACCACTCAATAAGAGAGTTTAACAATACTAATATGCAGAGACCAATAACCTGTCCAAATCCTTAATAGGATTGTCACATATATAATGCTGGTAAAAGATTATATTACATCTTGGCCATAAATTGCCATATCAGTGTAAATTAGGATAATTAGGCTAATCTGCTGCGTGGTATAATATATTTATTTCATCATGGCAGACTGGACTAATCCATTTGTTATTAATTACAGTTAACTATGAGGTATGTCTATTAAATAACGAGACTGTGATTCCACCTAGTAAACAAAGCAGTCAGAACCGGTTATAATTGCATACGTAGTAACCTTGAACCTGTCTGAACCTGCATGACAAGCTGCAACTTTAAAAGTTGAACAACGTGTCAATTTGAAATTTTTCGAAAAATTGCACAAAACACGAACAGAATGTTTTCAAATGCTTACTACAGCCTATGGGAATGACTGCCTGTCTCGTGCACGTGTGTTTGAGTGGCACAAAAGATTAAGCGAGGGACGTGAGAATGTCGAAGATGATGAACACCCTGGATGACCTTGCACTTCAAGAACCGGAGAAAATGTAGAAAAAAATCAGTCAGATTGTTCAAAAAGACCGCCGACTCAGTGTTCAAATTAAAGATGAATCCCTGAACATTGACAAAGACATTGTATGGAAAATTTTGCGTGAGGATCTTAACATGACAAAAGTTTGTGCAAGGGTTCTCAAACCAGAGCAAAAAGAACGTCGCAAGGAATGTTGTGCTGACATTCTGTAGCATCTTGACGCAGATCCAAACCTGTTTCGTAAAGTAATCACTTGTGAAGAGACCTGGATCTTCCAGTACGATCCTGAAACCAAAAGACATTTAATGCACTGGAAAACACCGTCATCACCAAGAATGAAAAAAGCTCATCAAAGCAAGTCAAAATTTACAGCAATGCTCATTGTTTTTTTCAATATCAAGGGTGTACTTTTGGAAGAATGGGTTCCAGAAGGCACAACAGTTAATCAGCATTATTATAAGGAAGCTTTGCAAAAGCTGAGAGAAAGAGTCAGAAAGAAACGTCCGAAACTGTGGAAAATGGTTTCTTTCTTCACCAGGACAATGCGCCTGCTCACACAGCACTTTATATGAAGCATTTTTTGATCGACAAACACATTACTACACTTGAACATCCTCCATATTCGCCCAATTTAGCATCTTGCAATTTTTATCTTTTCCCAAAAGTTAAATCAGTGCTTAAAGGGATACATTTTGAGTCAATTGATGCTGTAAAGAAGAAAACGGCAGATATGTTGAAACAAGTGACAGAAATTGATTTGCTCCATGCCTTTGACCAGTGGAAAACATGATTACATTGATGTATTAATGCAAATGGGGAGTATATTGAAGGGGATAAACATTAAATTTGTAATACCAATAAATAAAGGTGAGTTATTTAATCAGTCTCGTTATTTAATAGACATACCTCGTAGTTCAGTTACGTTCACCAATGGGGTATTGTCTGTATACGCTGAAGATTAACTAAATGCAATACTCTGAATGATATCAAAAGTATATAATAGGCTATTGCTGAACACAAAATGCTGACATTCTGTAGCTGCTGTTATTATCATGGTAAACAAATTGGTTTTGTATACATTTTCACTATACAGCGCTTCCTTCAGCTATTAGAAACAGCTGCTAGTAGTGACAGTCCACAGAACTGCTATATCCACTACAGTTGAAGTGGACTAGCAGAGTAAATGAACTATTTCTCGATTCACATCTAAGACAATTTGTAACTATCCTACTCAGCGCCGATGCTAGGGTCCTTGGCGCCCTAGGCACAGTGTGAAAATCGCCGCCCCCCCCTTTCAAAATTGCCGCCCCCCCTTTAAAAATCGCCGCTGCGCTTCCCTCCCCTCAGCTACCCTCCCCACCCCTTCCCATGTCTTTCTTTAACTTACCTGCATGAAGCTGCTCCTCTCTGCTCTGTCTTCTCCCTTCCACTCACAGACACTGTCGGGCCGTGATGATGACATCATCACGGCCTGTCACTGTCAGTGAGCGGAGGGGAGAAGACAGAGCAGAGAGGAGCAGCTTCATGCAGGTAAGATTCAATAGCCCCTTCCCTCCTCTCCTCCCCGTGGATTTTCGTTTTTTTTTAATTTCGAGGCGCCCTGCAGAGCCCGGCGCCCTAGGCAATTGCCTAACCTTGCCTAATGGGAGCGCCGGGCCTGATCCTACCATCATATGTAAGGGACACTTTGGACGTTCTTTCTAAAATAGAAGGTATAACAATAAACAAAGATACCAAACTGGCGTCTTATGACGTAGAGTTCCTGTACACAAATATCTCTCATACTCAGAGGATTAATGTGATTCGATAGTTTCTAAATTTGGGAGTGGCGAGTGATCTAAATTACTTTTTAATAACAAATTTGGAGATCATATTAAGAAAAAATTATTTCACCTTCAATGAGAAATATTATCTGCAAACCAGGTTGTGCGCTCACGTATGGCAACCTATTTTTAGGTTTGTGGGAAAAGGAGGTAGTTTTTACTGATCTCCGTGATATGTATACTAGCCATATAATTTTATGGTTCCGACAGCCTCCTGCATTATAAGAATGCACATTTTCCACCCGTTATAAAGGGAGTACCCAAAGGGGAACTCCTAAGAAGAAAAGGTAACTGTTCAGATGATAACACCTTTCAAGTGAGATTGGAAGAATTACAAAACAGGCTAATACAACAGGGTTACAGCAAATAGTCCATTCAGAGGGCAGTTTCCTTAGTCAAAAAAGAACAAGAGATTCAATAATGTTTCCACCTCCCAAGGTATCCAGTAATGACAATCAAGTCCGGATTATTGGCACCTTTTGTTCAGAGGGGAGGAAGATAGCCAATATCTTTCAGAGACATTGGCACATAGTACTGATGGATGATGAATTGAAACAGACACCAATGTTTCTATGACGTGGCGCAGGGCCAGCAACCTGAAGGACAAGTTGGTACAAAGTCATTTCTGTAATCATCAAACAACTATGAAAACTATTTCAGACTTTCATAAGTGTGGTAATTGCAAGACCTGTCAATACACAATTCGAATGGACGAGTATGTGGACCGGTATTCAAAAGTTTGAAAAATCAAAGATTTTGTTAACTGCAATTCTGCAGAAGTCATTTATTCCCTGATGTGTCCATGCAACCTCAAATACATCGGCATGACAACAATACCCTTTCAAAACAAGACTCCATAGAGACAAAGGAATGTTCAAACCACTGACAACTGTGGCAAGACATTTCCTGAATCAACATGATAGTAATCCCACCACTTTACAAGCATTTGTAATGGAAAAGGCCACCTTGGGCATTAAAAGGGGTGATCTCTACTAGGAGCTCCTTAAAAGAGAGTCTAAGAAAATCTTCCCGATGAATAGTCTTATTCCCAACGGTTCCCAACCAAACCAACTTTACGGTTTTTCTGTAAACACTCGTATCTTGTTGAACTTCCCTTTATACTATTGAAAAGAATGTTCTCAGAGATACATTGGTACCCCCTGAGAAGGTTTTATTACCACCAATCCATATAAAATTAGGATTAATGAAGCAATTTTGTTAAGGCACTTCCCAAAGATAGCGAATGCTTCAAGTACTTGGGATCCAAGTTTCCAGGTTTAACGGAGGCAAAACTGAAAGAGTTTTTGTTGGCCCGGATATTAGAAAACTCATATCCGACAAAGACTTCATCAGTTAAATGACTCCAACGCAAAAAAAAGCATGGGTTGCCTTTACTGTGGTCATAAAAAACTTTTTGGGAAACCAAAAGGACCCAAATTACAAGGAAATGGTGGAAACAATGTTAAAAGTGTTCCACAAGCTTGGTTGCTCCATGAGCTTAAAAGTCTATTTTCTCAACTCACACCTTCACTATTTTCCTGAAAATTTGGGAGCAGTGAGTGAAGAGCAGGGAGAACATTTCCATCAAGATATAAACAAAATGGAAAGAAGGTATCAAGGGAAATGGAGTGTTACAATGATGGCTGACTACTGTTTGATGTTGTACAGGGATTTTCTGGAAGCCACCTACAAGAGGAAAAGCTCAAATAGAAGTTTAGAGTTTAAAAAAAGACGATTTCACAAGCAATCTACTTGAGTGTGGTGTTAATTTTGTCGTCACCTGTGCAAATGAGTTAATATTTTTCATGTAAATAAAATATTGGAGTAAAGAGATTTTTTTATACGATGACCACCGGTTTGTTCGAAAACCTGATGTCCCAGGACAAAACGGCTGTCATTTTTGGATTCGGCACACCAAAAAACGTAAGGATCAGTCAACTAAACCAAAACAGCTGTCCAAAATTTATTTTTTGCAGACCTGTGTAATTAATATCAAATGGACTAGTCCAATCTGCCATGATGAAATAAATATATTATACCACGCTGCAGATTAACCTAAGTATCCTAATTTACAATGATATGGCAATTTATGATCAAGATTTAATATAACCTTTAATCAACATTATATATATGGGAATCCTATTAAGGATTTAGACAGGTTATTGGTCTCTGCATATTATTATCGTGGAACTCTCTTATTGAGTGCTATTAAAACAGCAATTGAGACAATACATAGGTGGTTTGCACAATCTTTTTTAAAGTTCATTGTTACACAAATGAATACATACTACATATGTTTTGTGACCACTTGGTGAGACCTGGTAGATAATCTACCCGTTTAGCAACACTTTCTTCATTCTTTACACTTTATATGTTTTTAAATATTTCACTCTAAGCTTATAATCTGTACCAAGGAAAAATTTTAGTAACACTAATAAAGGAATATGTTTTAATAATTTTGTCATTTCAATCACAGAGTGCCCCACAAAGAACATTCTCCTTTTTTCCTCTAGAAATGTATGTACTGGCATGAGATTTATAGTCATGTTATCAACAGAAATAGAAATGTCAGGCAGGAAGCTTCTGTTTTTGGGTGGGAATATTATTAATTCTGTTTTTGAAAGATTGAGTTTGAGTTGGCGAGAGAACATCCAAGGTGAATTGGCAGAAAGACAGTCAGTAACACGAGACAACACAAATGGTGAAAGATCAGCAGAGGATAGATAAATTTGTATATCATTAGCATAGTGATGATACTGAAATCCAAATGAGCTTATTAGTTTTCCAAGAGAGGTGTTGTAGATAGAGAATAGCAGAGGGCCTAGGACTGAGCCTTGTGGTACTCCAACTTGTAAAGAAAGCGAAGAAGAGGTGGATCCAGAGAAATGAACACTGAAAGAGCAATTAGATAGGTAGGATGGGAAGCAGGATAGGACATTGCCTTCAAGATCTAGGGATTGTAGCGTTTATATGAGGAGAGAGTGGTCAACAGTGTCAAATGCAGCAGAGAGATCCAGGAGAATTAGAAGAGAGTAAATGGCCTTTAGTTTTTGCTGTGAACAAATCATTGATAACCTTAATTAGCATAGTCTCTGTGGAGTGTTGAGAGCAAAAGCCTGACTGAAGAGAATCCTGTAGGTTGTTTGCTGTAAGAAAATGTGTGAGGCGAGTGTAGGCAATTTTCTCGAGAAGCTTGGAGAGGCATGGGAGCTGAAAGATGGGGCAGTAGTGTTTGGGTCAGAATTTTGTTTTTTCAGAATAGGAGTAATCTCTGTGTGCATTAATAGCAATGGGAAGATACCAGTAGAGACACAGAGGCTGCAGATTTTAGTTAGAGTTGGAATGAGCACAGGAGACAGGGACCTACCAATTTGTTAGGGTATGGGATCAAGAGGACAGGAGGTAGAGTAGTGTTAAATCCAAAATATATTACCAGTGGAACACAAACAGAGGAAAGTTTTTACTTCATTCATTCATTCATTTACTTCAATTCAGTCACGGCCGGAGAACATAAACACACGCACAGGTAGGGTGTAGTATATGCTCTTAGTTTATCAAAAGAAATCATCATCTACATATAATGTTTCAGTCACGTAGACATTTTAGCACTGTGCAAGCGTGTATCACATAATACATCAGCAGATATTACAAATGACAAAGGCAGTTATACATGTCCTGTGAAACTGAACATAACTAATACAAGTCAGAGTTGCAGTTCTTGCATGTCCTTGAAACTTGTTAATAAACCTAAAGCCTATTGTTTTTCAACAAATACAATATTTATTTGATTTAAACTATAATTAAAATGTGAAGCACTCTTAAAGGTATAATACACATTATTAGATGACTTCAATATTCTAATTTCTCAGAAGAAGAGAGTAGAAACTTCCTTTTCATTTGTGGAATCAAATGAAGAGAGGGTGTCAGAGGGTGCTACATAGGAATTAAGCTGATTGCTTGTCAAGGGAGATGATACCATTTCAAGTCTGATCTTATCAATTTTGTCCTTGAAATAGGAATTAAGATCCTGGACACTGATGGTAAACCAAGGGTTTGAGGTGGGAGGGTTTATAAGAGATTTAAATGTGTCAAAAAGGCGTTTAGGGTTAGAAGCCTAAGTTGTTTTTTGTTTATATATTAAAGATGAAGTGATTTTTTTTCCTTACTAATGTGTATAGAACACTTGAATTGCCATTTTAGAGCAGAGTGGCGCCATACGTAAGAATTGTTTCTTGCATACAATGCCCTTCCCTTCTTCAATCTCTTCCAAGTCATCTCATAAGCGTAGGAATATTAATTGATTCTCAACAGTTTTCCACCTCTCCAACACCTTCTCTCCTCAATTTCTACATTCTCCTCCCCTGATAGGGCACTACCTCATTTTCACCAAACCCTAGCAACTGCCCTTGATCTAGTGGCTCCAGCGACTCTTCATAATCCATGTAAACTTCGTTGTCAACTGTGGCACACTAAAGTAACATGAAATCTACAAAAACTTTCTCGCAAAGCAGAACATTACTGGCGTAAATTTTTCACCTCTAATAATTTAATCACATACACTGCTATCTACCACTACTATAGAAATGCTGTACAATGCACATCAGTTACGTAAAAGCATTGTACAGCCCGTGAGTCCCTGCATCGCCCCTTTAACAGCCGCAATGACACAGTCTGCGTGGAAACTGACGTCTTCCTGGGAGGTGGCATGTTCAATCGTGGAAATGATTTCCTAAGGAACACATAGCACCAGCAGCTTTATTCACAAATAGTTTCACTTTTTCCAACAGCTGTGACTGTCAGCATGTCAGCCATCCGTGGTTCGGGATCCTGCACTCGTGGTAAGTAGTGTCGGGTTTTACTAAGACATAATTTAGTACCCAACCTCAAGTTTTGGACTTTTGTTTCTGTGTTTTATACAATTTGTGACCAATGATATTACCCAATAAAATCAATATGGGTGATTTTTCAACATCAAGTGCAATCATTATTAGAAGTAAAGTGACAGTGTAGCTAGTTTCAAGTCACTTCCTATGTAATATAAAATTACAATTATCTGTAATGTTTTGTTGCAGCTGTCAAATCACCAGTTAATCTTTCTCTGTGAACAATAAAAATTTTAGTTGATTATAATTAACTATGCCCTACTATTTTCTTGTTATTGTCTTGAACCCACTGACCTCTGTTAATTACATGCAATGTTTGTTGGTTGCCATAGTCTAAGCTTTTATTGCAAGCTTGTAAGTCAATATAGTTGACAAACCCTTCTCCATAGCAGCATGGGTGAGGTGATAGAAGTATATTTTTTTTCCTTCAACAAATGTTTTTTTTAGGACTGGAACATACAGATGTCCCAGCTTTTAAAGTTTTGCCCCTGAAAATGTCATTCTTATTCCTTATTAATAAAACACACAATATATTTCCTCCAATTCTGCATTTAGAATGCTTTTTTCATTGTCTATTGAAATAATTAGTTTTATAAGTTAATACTAATTAAAGAGGAATAGATAAATGCAAAAAATACATAATAAACATGGTCAGTAAAACAAATGATAATGGTTAAACTAATAAATTATATAACAAATTATAATTGCTAGGTTGAATTCATGTTAACCCCAAAAACATACTAGTAGGTTAAGTGCTATCAAAAAAATTGACCCTAGTCTCTCTGTCTGTCTGTGTTTGTGTATGTTAGGGAATTTAGACTGTAAGCTCCAATGGGGCAGGCACTGATGTGAATGAGTTCTCTGTACAGCGCTGTGAAATTAGTGGCGCTATATAAATAACTGATACTGATGATGATGATGATGATGATGATGATATTAACATATGCTGGTAAGCCTCTATAGTCTATATTGTACCTGTGGAATATTATTGTACAACTACTTAATTTTACTAAGGAACACATAGCACCAGCAGCTTTATTCACAAATAGTTTCACATGCATATATTTATATTTGACATGCTGAGGCATTTGGAAAACCCAGATTATACTTAAGATGGTTATTTTGGGGTTTATTAAGCACTAAACCCTCTTTTTCATCTATGTTTATTGGTTGCTAGGCAACAAGTTGATGGTGTATGTCATCGAACCCTGTCTACATATGTATAGTTGACTTCTATTAATATTATATAATGGTGAGGAGCTTGTTGGAATCATACTACTCCCTATAAGTCTGTTTAGAATATGGGTTGATAAGTAACAATTAATAGGATCAGAAAATATAATTTTCAGGTTGTTAATGGATCTTTGTGAGTACATAAACTTAAGTTTAGATCACTTGTTTCAGTTTTTAGAAAGATAAAGTATTAGCAGCAATGATCTGTTAGAAAAGTCAATCATGTGATCTGGTTACAGAACAATTTTTAAAGGAAGCTGTGCTGAACTTTTATTATGTTTTACATTTATTGAATTGGGTATGTTCCTATAATAAGATATGTGGACATAATACCTATATTTTAAGAACTTTTTTTTACTGTATTGGAATTCCCAGACTGAGAATGAAATGATTGGTCAAGACTCAAACATCCGTTAAAATCACATTCCCCACAGCCTTGATAAAGATAGTTGTATTGAAACATGTTGGTGGATAGAGGTTCTTCTTCTGCCAGAATAATCTTCATATCATTCTTATATGATATCTCTATCCTATTTATCAAGCCTTAAATCATACAGAAACAGATTTTTTACCACATGGTTTAGGCATTTTTAAGTATAGTGACAAATTCACAAAAGCCTTACTTGGAGATATCTCCTGCATTAGGCAAAGTACCACAAATTTATCAAGCTCTGACAAGCTTAGCTTCTCAGAGCTTGACCCTGATGGCTAACACCAGCTCCTCAAAAGTATACAACAGAACCAGATAGCAGGACTAGCAGAGCAGATTACAATATCCAGACTGATTTCCAGACTTACTGCACTCAGGCTAGGTCAGTATCCAGGGAGAGGTCAGGGTAGGCAGCTAGCACAGGATGTCTATTCAGGCTAGAAGGCATACAGTGCTGCTATATCCATCATTGGAGTGAGAGAAAGGGGTTCCATGCACTATAAAGTGCAGAGAGCCAATCAGAAGGCTCCTACAAAGCTGAACCCTATCTCTCAGTGATTAGCAGCAGTGTGATAATTTGATTGCACTGCTCTGATTATTTGGCTGCTTGTGATTTGCAACTCAGCAGCTGCAGAAGCACCTGAGAATCTCTGTGGTACATGTCTGCACCTGACGAACCTGACACACATTAGTGTGTCCTCACAATCTCAATCTGTCTCCCACTCAGTGCTAGGTTTATCTTATAGTGGAGACATATTCTGTCTTCTCTCTCTCTCTCTCTCTCTCTCTTGTTTATATAGGTCATGTGTTTTTGCTAGTTCAGTAGTTTGAGGACTGATAGCAGGGCAGATTCTACTTTAGAGAAATATGAAGAGAGCTACAGTCTTCTCTCCCTTGCCCCCCATGCCAGTTGTGTCATCCTTTCCACAGCCCATGTCTACTTCAAGAAGAGTGGCAAAGAGGGTACTGCAGGGTGTAGTGACCACAGATGATGTTTGAATTTTGGTGCGGACATCTCCAGATACATTCATTCCAGTTTTTCCCTATATTTGGGACTATACTAGGAACAAATATTGTAAAATTTCACCAAAATCAAGTTCTGGAGAATTATAAATCACAAGTTTTTGATGACAGTCGTGACAAAAATGAACTACAAGGCAAGGCAATCTAAATCCCTCATTCACGCTATGCCAGGCATGAATCACAAAAGCCCACTGACTTATAAATGAACAAAATATATGAGAATAAAATATTGTCCTTGCAACTATACTGGTTGTCAAGCCCCACCCACTGTATCCTTCAAATATGACATAATAAAGGAGCCTCTATGACAACATGTTTATGAAATTATTACACTTGAATTCCAATGACGATAATCATTCAGATTCTGATTGCTTATATAATCTGTGCCTCTTCTAGAAAAATTACTATAGTTTATACCCCAAGCCAAATGTTCATTGTTGAATGTCTTATGAAATGCAAAGGAATTCTGAGCTTCAAACAATATTATCTTCTAACAGGTGCCAATATGGCATCAAACAGTACTAAATGTGCACATTTTCCTGTAAGTACATTAACATGTTTAGAATTCATGATTGATGGGATAGACAATTTGAATTCGCCAGGCTCCCCAACTTATTTGGGAACAAAAGTAAAATTTGTAAGGGTCTTAGGGGCAGTTTTATCAAAGGGTGAAAAGTCAATTTAAGCCTATTTAACAAGTGTCACAATGGTATTTGTACCACCAGAATGTCTGTTCTGATATTACCCATCTCAGACCTGTAATTTTAGAAAGTTTGATAATATATTGTGATTTTTATAGCTTTAGAATCAATTTGAAATTTGAAGCCTCTCTACCTATGTTTACTAGCACAAGCAGCAAAGTGTGTCCCAGTTACTACTCTACTATAGAATGCCAATAGCATCTAGAGGAAGGATTTTTATTGAATCTGAGGCCCAGTAATATATTCCTGCATTTTGATTATTTTTTGATTTCCCAAACTTTTTGGCTCCATATTTACAAATGGCTTCTCTGATTGCAAAACTTTGATATTTGTAAAAGCTCCTAATTTATTTTATCATTGTGGTCCCTTTTACTAAAAAGACAACACATCTGTGATAGAACAAAATCATGCAGAATTTTATTTATTTAAATAATAAAGTTTGTACTGTAACAATGAATTAATTTTAAGACAGATCAGTGTAGCTATATTATCCTTCAAATTTCTCACCATCACCATCCCATACAGTGAATTAGGAGGTTCTGCGATAGTTAACACAACTTTATTCAATGAATAGATCTGAAATTAATTCATTGATTTGTTTGTTTAAAAATGAAGACCTATGTTTAAAGCCGCAATGATATTAGTGCATAATGTATTACAACATGTTGGAGTTCATAATGGGAAATATTTGTGAATGATTAATAACACAGGTCTGCCCAAAAAAAAATTTGGACAGTTGTTTTGGTTTAGTTAACTGATTCTTAAGTTTTTTGGTGCGCTGAATCCAAAAATGACAGTCGTTTTGTCCTGGGCGTCAGGTTTTCGAACAAACAGGTGGTCATCGTTTAAAAAAATCTCTTTACTCAAATATTTTACTTACATGAAAAATATTAACTCATATGCACAGGTGACGACAAAATTAACACCACACTCAAGTAGATTGCTTGTGAAATCATCTTTTTTTAAACTCTAAACTTCTTTTTGAGCTTTTCCTCTTGTAGGTGGCTTCCAGAAGATCCCTGTACAACATCCAGCAGTAGTCAGCCATCATCGTAACACTCCATTTCCCTTGATACCTTCTTTCCATTTCTTTTATATCTTGATGGAAATGTTCTCCCTGCTCTTCACTCACTGCTCCCAAATTTTCAGGAAAATAGTGAAGGTGCGAGTTGAGAAAATGGACTTTTAAGCTCATGGAGCAACCAAGCTTGTGGAACGCTTTCAACATTGTTTCCACCATTTGCTTGTAATTTGGGTCCTTTTGGTTTCCCAAAAAGTTTTTTATGATCACAGTAAAGGCAACCCACGCTTCTTTTTGAGTTGGAGTCATTGAACTGATGAAGTCTTTGTCGGATATGAGTTTTCTAATATCCGGGCCAACAAAAACCCCTCTTTCAGTTTTGCCTACCTTAATCCTGGAAACTTGGATCCCAAGTACTTGAAGCATTCGCTATCTTTGGGAAGTGCCTTAACAAAATTGCTTCATTAATCCTAATTTAAAATGGATTGGTGGTAATAAAACCTTCTCAGGGGGTACCAATGTATATCTGAGAACATTCTTTTCACCAACAACTAGACTTCTTGGTGGCCAATTTTTTTGCTTCCAGTGATTTTGTCGTTCTCTACTGTCCCATAAACATAGAAAACAAGGGTATTTGGTGTACCCAGCCTGTTGTCCCAGCAGCATACACAATACTTTTAAATCCCCACATACCAACCAGTTTTGGTTTTGATAACCTACTTTCTTGAGTACCAACTCCAAGTTCTCATAAGTCTCCTTCAAGTACACCGAATGAGCAACAGGAATGGACGCATAATGGCCACCATTGTGAAGTAAAACTGCTTTTAAGCTTCTTTTGGAAGAGTCAATAAAAAGCCTCCATTCAGAAGAATCATACTGAATGTGGAACTGAGCCATCAACCCCTCTAAATCACCATGAACTCTCCACATATAAAACAGAAACTGTCAGGCGAATTTACACACTTTCTTGGAGGCATTACACTAATTTTGAACCACACAGACAATAGCAGGATGACGACTGAAATGAAATACAAGATTGTGGAGGAATCAGAGAACAAGTTAATGCATGAAAGAACATGTCTGGGCAGGCCCTACAAGCACACTTAACAATGCAGTGATCACCATCAGGACCAATAAACATGTATTTTCATGTCTTTGGGAGCACTGGCAGTGAAAATAAATTTGTTTTTCCATGTTCAGTTTTTTTTCCACAAGTATGAAGAATTTAAAATTTAGCAATTTCCAGCTACCTGTTTGACCAAGGCACATTTCGATTGTGAAAAAACCTGACGTCCCAGGAAAAACGGTGGTCATTTTCGAATTCAGCGCACCAAAAAACATAAGAATCAGATAAAATTATGAAAACAGCTTTTTGGTTGCAGACCTGTGTAATTGAATACTCCTAATATGAAAAATGATTGTCTCTAGTCTTACATATTGTTTTTGGCTCCATATTTACAAATGGTTTCTCTAATTGCAAAACATTGATATTTGTACAAGCTTCTCATTTGCTTGATCATTGTGGTCACTTTTACTAAAAAGACAACAAATCTGTGATAGAACAAAATCATGCAGAATTTAATTTATTTAAATAGTAAAGTTTGTACTGTATCAATGAATTAATTTTAAGTCAGATCAGTGTAGCTATATTATCCTTCAAATTTCTCACCATCACCATCCCATACAGTGAATTAGGAGGTTCTGCGATAGTTAACACAACTTTATTCAATGAATAGATCTGAAATTAATTCATTGATTTGTTTGTTTAAAAATGAAGACCTATGTTTAAATCTGCAATGATATTACTGCATTTATGTGCATAATGTATTACAACATGCGAGAGTTCATAATGGGAAATATTTGTGAATGATTAATAATTGAATACTCCTAATATGAAAAATGATTGTCTCTAGTCTTACATATTGTTTTTTTTTTGCTAACCTACTGTACAACAGAGAACCTAATATCTTTTATGTGATAAAATGTTTCGAAATAATATTAACTTTTTAAAAATGCTTCCTGTTAATTATGTCTAATGGAATTGCTGTTTGCCCTTCTAGTGAGCATATATACTAACAGCCTCTTCTAAAGTGTTTACCTGGCTTTATCACAGCTGACTCAGAGAATTGGAATCTTTTAATGCATCCTGCTTTATACTTCATCCCTTACAGCTCTATAAAACCTGTCTAACCTTCACATGATTAATAGCCAATTGCCGACGATTAGAAAGCATGTAATGATATCTATATCTTTTCTCCATTTGCGTACGTTAAGCAACATATTTAGCTTACTTGACTTTGAAAATACATTTACAAGTTCTTAATATGCTTGTAAAAAATATTACACCATGCTTTCAACTCCCTTCTCCATATGTTATAGTGAGACACAAGAAAGATGTAATACAGGATTAATTAACTTCAATTTAAGATTAAATAAGCTTAACCCCTTAAAGACTAAGGGCCTGATTTATCTTCGGATGTATGCCATATCTTGTGTAAAATAGCTCTGTGCATGCTTAGGAACAGACTTACACCCAGGAACACAATTACATACAATTCATAGCTGACCGTAAATTACATTTACAACTGCCTACGACTTGAAGGGCGGAACAGGGGAGGGAAGGAGCAGATGAACCTAGGAAATGTACAGTAAGGGCATGCTGAGGATGTGCCAAGACAGATGCAGCCAATTCAAGTCCTGGATTGCTCTTAAGCACATGTTTTTTAGCCGTATCATTTTCACCAGCTACAGGGCAGGTGTAAGTGGTAACTGATAATGATGAATACCATGGCATAGTCTTTGTTTTAAAAACTACACATATGTGTGCCACTAGGTAGCACAGAACATGTGTATGGAAGTAAGTTTGACTATAAAAATGCATTGTATGCACAGTACACATTAAGAACCTCCTGATTTATGTATTTACTATTAAAAAAAAAATGAAAAAAATTGTTTTACAATTTTTTTTATTTTTTTATTAATGATTATAGTATTAAGAGTTTTTAGTTTATATAGTAAAAACATTTTTATGCTTGCATTCTAATAGGACTTTATAATGCACATATGCGTGTGCATAACCTGCACTCTGTTCTGTTTGTCTACATACAGCAAGCAACGTTTATCCAGAGATTTAAATGGAAACGTATCTTGAGACCTGCTTGTATTTGAATACTATCAGAACTATTCTCAACTTTCATGCCTATTTTTTAAAGCGAGTTGTGTGCAGGCTGCATCGGTAGATGAATTAGGCTCTAGATGTATATTGTACCTCAATGACCACACCAATCTTAAAATGCTCATGTGTTGGGCTCATCTGAAGTAATGTTTGTGTCCTTCTTACTCAACCCAGGCAAATTGTATGATGTTTTTTTGGACGAGTTTTCTTTTTCTATCATGTTGGTGCAACTATTATTTTTAAGTGCAATCTAAAGATAAACATAAGCAAAAAATAAAAGTAAACTATTTTCTCAAGATTATAACTGAAGTTACTTTTACATAATTTATGGAAAGACAGTGTCTACTTTAGGTTTAATTATAAAGATAACAAGTTTGTTTACGTCATAGAAGGCAATATACAGTTATAGGGCCAGAAATAAAGGAGAGGTAGGATTAGGTATCCTTTACATTATATTTTCAGCTTTGTGAGAACTTGAGAGCCAGAAAACAATCCAGTGAGTCTCTCCTATGACAAGCATTCAGTATAAATTTTATCTAATGAATCTACTTTGAGATCTAATTTGCATGCTAATTCCCCCTCCCCCATATTGGTATTTTTTTTGTACTTGCCGCGCCAGCAATTCCAGGAGGTAAATGCATGAAGTTCCGCAAATCAACGGAAATCGGTGAATTTGTAGGGGAAATTTAAAGCGGCAATGGCTTGTAAAGGCAAACTTGCATTTACAAGCCGTCACTGCTTTAAATTTCCCCTGCAAAATCGCCTATTTCTGGTGATTTTCCGAAATCAGAGCTTCATATATTTACCCGCAGGACTCATGAAGTTGTGTGCAGACCAGAGTTGCCTGTTCCCAGCTTCCATGGAAATAAGTTGAGGGGTCTACAGAATGGGGTTTCCATATAACTTTTCTGCCTCCCAGCATTGTAAGGTGTTGTATGTGATGGCATCTATTAGTGGAAAATGGCACTGGGAGACTCGGCTAAATGTTTTAAGCAAGGTTTCCCGAGCATTATATTAATTGCTATTTGTTTCTGCATTGTGCAGATTATTACTATTATTATCATTATTATTATTATTATTATTGTTATTATTATTATTATATTTTATTTGTAAAGCACCAACATAACACTCAGCTTTATACATTGAAGGGATCATGATACAAATTGCGTAAAATTACATGAAACAGAAGATAAAGATAATCCTGACCAAATGAGCTTACAATATTTGTAGCTGTTGGTGGAGATACATGTTCTTGGGTATGGACACTGTGCTTACAATAATAGCTCCAGGAAGATGGTGGATACAGGTATTGTGCTAGTTTCAGACTCTGGGCAGTTGATAATCTCAGGCAGAGCAACAGTTCCTGGAATTCGGTAAGTACAGGAACAGTGCTAGTTTATTGCTCCAGGCAGTTGGTAATAGCAAGTCCAACACTAGCTATTGACTCTAGCCAGCTGTTAATTACAGGCACTGTGCTAATTTCTGGCTCTGGACAGTTGTTAATAGCAATTACAGCAGAGGTTCCTGTAATAATTACAGGTATGTTGCACATTGAAACATTTTTGCCCTCTATGTTGGTTGATAGTAAATCTTTTTATTTAATAATTATTAGAGATGAGCGCACTCGGATTTCGTGAATCCGAGCCCACCTGAACGTTTCCGATCCGTGTCGGATCCGAGACAGATCCGGGTATTGGCGCCAAATGAAAACTTGAAACCGAGGCTCGGAGTCATAGTCCCGCTGTCGGATCTCGCGATACTCGGAACCTATAAATTCCCCGCTAGTCGCCGCCATCTTCACTCGGGCATTGATCAGGGTAGAGGGAGGGTGTGTTAGGTGGTCCTCTGTCCTGGTAGATCTCGTGCTGTGCTGTTTAGTTCTGTGCTGTGCTGTGCTGTGCTGTGTTCTGCAGTATCAGTCCAGTGGTGCTGTGTGCTGTGCTCTGTCAATTTTGAGTTCAGTGGTGCTGCTGGGTCCTGTGCTGTGTCCTGTTCAGTCCAGTGGTCCTGTGTCCTGTGCTCTGTGCTTCTAAGGGCATAGGTATTTCCCCAATATTCCCAAGTGTTTAAAAAATTTAAAAAAAGTTATAAAAAAAAAATACAAAAAACGAATTAATTTTTTTTTTAATTACAACAAAATTTGCAAAACCAATCCTGTAGTATAAGCCCATTGGTACTGCAATATTACCAAGTTCACACATTCAGCAGTATAAGTCCAGTGGTACTGATATATTACAAAGTTCACTGATTCAGCAGTATAAGTCCAGTGGTACTGCTATTACAAAGTTCACTGATTCAGCAGTATAAGTCCAGTGGTACTGATATATTACAAAGTTCACTGATTCAGCAGTATAAGTCCAGTGGTACTGATATATTACAAAGTTCACTGATTCAGCAGTATAAGTCCAGTGGTACTGCTATTACAAAGTTCACTGATTCAGCAGTATAAGTCCAGTGGTACTGATATATTACCAAGTTCACTGATTCAGCAGTATAAGTCCAGTGGTACTCTCCTGTGCCGCATATAATTTTTAAAGGCTTTGCCGAGTGTGTGTGGCTTAGGGGTACGCTCTCTTGTGCTACATATAATGGAAAACCAAAATTTGGAGGATAAAGTAGGGAAAGATCAAGACCCACTTCCTCCTAATGCTGAAGCTGCTGCCACTAGTCATGACATAGACGATGAAATGCCATCAACGTCGTCTGGCAAGCCCGATGCCCAATCTCCTAGTACAGGGCATGTAAAATCCAAAAAGCCCAAGTTCTCAAAAAATATCAAAAAGAGAAACTTAAAATCATCTGAGGAGAAATGTAAAGTTGGCAATATGCCATTTACGACACATAGTGGCAAGGAACGGCTTAGGCCCTGGCCCGTGTTCATGACTAGTGGTCCAGCTTCACCCAAGGATCTAAGCCCTCCTCCTCCCCCCCCTACAAAAAAATTTAAGAGAGTTATGCTGTCAGCAACAACAACAAAACAGCAAAGAACTCTGCCTTCTAAACAGATGACATCACAAATCCCCAAGGCGAGTCCAAGGGTGTTGGTGGTTGTGAAGCCTGACCTTCCCATCACTGTACGGGAAGAGGTGACTCCATCCAGCATTTGCAGCACGCCCTCTGCATATGCTGGAAGGATCACCCACAGTCCAGTTACAGATTTGGCTAATGAAGGTGTGAATGTTGTTCACCGGGAGGAGGATATTGATGTAGCTGGCGCTGAGGATGTTGATGATTATGATGCAGACAGATACCAAATTGCCTTTCTCAATTTCTATTTATATTCTAGATTATATAACGGCTGAATAGTTTTCTATTTTACTCCTAGTGGAGAGGGGATCTGATGCAGACAGATACCAAACAGCCTTTGTCCATTTCTTTGTATATTTGAATTTCTAGTTCTACAATCTATGCAGGCTGCTTTTTTTATATTCAACTACAAGTGTAGGGCGGGGAGGGGGGCATAGATAGCCACCAAAGTAACGTTGTCCATTTAATTTCACTTTCTAGCTCCACAGTCTGTGCAGCCTGCTTTTTTTTATCTTCAAAGTATTTACAAGCCTTGCAATCTAAATTAACTAGAGGTAGTGACGTGCTAGAACTCCACCCTCTATATGTTGCAGAGGATGGAGGAGCATCAAAAGGCCATTCATGCCTACACAGCCACCTACGACATAGGAAAAGGAGTGGGGATGCGCCTGAGTCAAGCACACTGGAGAATGATTTCCGTGTTGTGCAAGGTTCTCCAGCCGTTTGAACTTGCCACACGAGAAGTCAGTTCCGACACTGCCAGCTTGAGTCAGGTGATTCCCCTGATCAGGCTTTTGCAGAAGCAGCTGGAGAAAGTGAGGGAGGAGCTGGTAAACCATTGCGATTCCACCAAGCATGTAGCTCTTGTGGATGAAGTCCTTCGTACGTTTTGCCAGAATCCGAGGGTGGTCAGTCTTTTAAAGTCAGCGGAATACATTCTGCCCACCGTTCTCGATCCTCGGTTTAAAGCGTATGTTGTGTCTCTGTTTCCGGCGGACACAAGTCTACAGCGGTGCAAAGACCTGCTGGTCAGGAGATTGTCCTCTGAAGAGGACCGTGACATGCCACCAGCTCCACCTTCATTTTCATCACTGTTTGTGCAGTTCCAAAAAAGAGGAACTGCCATTTCTAGTACTACCTTCTTTCTTTCTATATTTAAAACAAAAAAAAAATGCCATTTCTAGTACTACCTTCTTTCTTTCTCTATTTAAAAGAAACTAAATAACTGCCATTTCTAGTACTGCCTTCTTTCTTTCTCTATTTAAAAGAAACTAAATAACTGCCATTTCTAGTACTACCTTCTTTCTTTCTATATTTAAAACAAAAAAAAAAACCTGTCATTTCTATTACTACGTTAATTGTTTGTGCAGTCACAAAAAAGAGGAACTGCGCCCTTAACTGCTGTGTTGGTTTTAGACGTCCATCCGGTGTCCGCCATCTGTTCCCTGGAATTCTGACCAGTTGAGGGTGTATTTATTATATTGTGGCCCCGGTATCAAATTGGGTACAGGGGCCACCCCACTATGCAGTCCAGATACTTGTTTGGTGGAATTCTGACCAGTTGAGGGTGTATTAATTATATTGTGGCCCCGGTATCAAATTGGGTACCAGGGCCACCCCACTACGCAGTCCAGATTTTTTTTCTGGGGAATTCAGACCCATTGAGGGTTTTTTATTAATTATATTGTGGTGACCACTCCTCTACGCAGTCTAGATACATTTTTTGGTGCGATTCAGACCAGTTGATGGTTTTCTTATTATATTGTGGTGACCATTCCTCTACGCAGTCTAGATACATTTATTGGTGCGAATCATACAATTTTGGGGTTTTTAAATTACATTGTGGTGACCACTCCTCTACGCAGTCCAGGTACATTTTTTGGTGCGATTCATACAAGTTCAGGGTTTTTAAATTATATTGTGGTGACCACTCCTCTACGCAGTCCAGATACATTTATTGGTGCGAATTATACAAGTTCAGGGTTTTTAAATTATATTGTGGTGACCACTCCTCTACGCAGTCCAGGTACATTTTTTGGTGCGATTCATACAAGTTCAGGGTTTTTAAATTCTATTGTGGTGACCACTCCTCTACGCAGTCCAGCTACATTTTTTGGTGCGATTCAGACCAGTTGATGGTTTTCTTATTATATTGTGGTGACCACTCCTCTACGCAGTCCAGATACATTTATTGGTGCAATTCATACAAGTTCAGGGTTTTTAAATTCTATTGTGGTGACCACTCCTCTACGCAGTCCAGGTACATTTTTTGGTGCGATTCATACAAGTTCAGGGTTTTTAAATTATATTGAGGTGACCACTCCTCTACGCAGTCCAGGTACATTTTTTGGTGCGAATCATACAAGTTCAGGGTTTTTAAATTCTATTGTGGTGACCACTCCTATACGCAGTCCAGGTACATTTTTTGGTGCGATTCAGACCAGTTGATGGTTTTCTTATTATATTGTGGTGACCACTCCTCTACGCAGTCCAGGTACATTATTTGGTGCGATTCATACAAGTTGATGGTTTTCTTATTATATTGTGGTGACCACTCCTCTACGCAGTCCAGATACATTTATTGATGCGAATCATACAAGTTTAGGGTTTTTAAATTATATTGTGGTGACCACTCCTCTACGCAGGCCAGGTACATTTTTTGGTGCGATTCATACAAGTTCAGGGTTTTTAAATTATATTGTCGTGACCACTCCTCTACGCAGTCCAGATACATGTTTTGGTGCGATTCCGACCAGTTGATGGTTTTCTTATTATATTGTGGTGACCACTCCTCTACGCAGTCCAGATACATTTATTGGTGCGAATCATACAAGTTCAGGGTTTTTAAATTATATTGTGGTGACCACTCATCTACGCAGTCCAGGTAAAAATTTTTGGTGCGATTCAGACCAGTTGATGGTTTTCTTATTATATTGTGGTGACCACTCCTCTACGCAGTCCAGATACATTTATTGGTGCGAATCATACAAGTTCAGGGTTTTTAAATTATATTGTGGTGACCACTCCTATACGCAGTCCAGGTACATTTTTTGGTGCGATTCAGACTAGTTGATGGTTTTCTTATTATATTGTGGTGACCACTCCTCTACGCAGTCCAGGTACATTATTTGGTGCGATTCATACAAGTTTAGGGTTTTTAAATTATATTGTGGTGACCACTCCTCTACGCAGTCCAGGTACATTTTTTTGGTGCGATTCATACAAGTTCAGGGTTTTTAAATTATATTGTCGTTACCACTCCTCTACGTAGTCCAGGTACATGTTTTGGTGCGATTCCGACCAGTTGATGGTTTTCTTATTATATTGTGGTGACCACTCCTCTACGCAGTCCAGATACATTTATTGGTGCGAATCATACAAGTTCAGGGTTTTTAAATTCTATTGTGGTGACCACTCCTCTACGCAATCCAGGTAAATTTTTTGGTGCGATTCAGACCAGTTGATGGTTTTCTTATTATATTGTGGTGACCACTCCTCTACGCAGTCCAGATACATTTATTGGTGCGAATTATACAAGTTTAGGGTTTTTAAATTATATTGTGGTGACCACTCCTCTACGCAGTCCAGGTACATTTTTTTTTGGTGCGATTCATACAAGTTCATTGTTTTTAAATTATATTGTCGTGACCACTCCTCTTCGCAGTCCAGGTACATGTTTTGGTGCGATTCCGACCAGTTGATGGTTTTCTTATTATATTGTGGTGACCACTCCTCTACGCAGTCCAGATACATTTATTGGTGTGAATCATACAAGTTCAGGGTTTTTAAATTATATTGTGGTGACCACTCCTCTACGTAATCCAGGTAAATTTTTTGGTGCGATTCAGACCAGTTGATGGTTTTCTTATTATATTTTGGTGACCACTCCTCTACGCAGTCCAGATACATTTATTGGTGCGAATCATACAAATTCAGGGTTTTTAAATTATATTGTGGTGACCACTCCTCTACGCAGTCCAGGTACATTTTTTGGTGCGATTCATAGAAGTTCAGGGTTTTAAAATTATATTGTGGTGACCACTCCTCTATGCAGTCCAGGTACATTTTTTGGTGAGATTAAGACCAGTTGATGGTTTTCTTATTATATTGTGGGGACCACTCCACTACGCAGTCCAGAAAGATACCTCGTTGCAATGTTTTGGACTAATAACAATATTGTGAGATGTTCAGAATACACTGTAAATTAGTGTAAATGATTGTTATTGAATGCTATTGAGGTTAATAATAGCGTAGGAGTGAAAATAAGCCCAAAAACATGATTTTTGAACTTTTTATGCTTTTTTCAAAAAAAATCTGAATCCAAAACCTTAAATCCAAACCAAAACCTTTCGGCAGGTGTTTTGCGAAACAAATCCGAACCCAAAACATAGAGAAAATCCGAATCCAAAACACAAAACACGAGACACCAAAAGTCGCCGCTGCACATCCCTAATAATTATTATATTGTTTCTGTAATTAGTCCTTGTACAACTTTGCATTAAAGTTTTTTTGACCATTTTGAGCTATTTTGTGTGCAAAGGTAAAGTGGATGAATCTTGCTAGACAATTGGATTTCATGAGGTTCATAAACAAAAAGTGAGGCGCTAAATGTTTGAGTAAAAAAAAAATAATGGGCTCACTAAACTGTTGCGGTAATCTGTGTAATGTAATGTGAAGCGATGAAAGAAAAAGCAGCTCCTAAAAAAGGAATAATTTGCCAATTTCACAATAAGTATATAATAAAAATCAGTAGGGGTTCTATAAGGTCAGTAGTACAATCTGCACATGCTGTCATATTGCAGTTGTCGGACTGCATTCTTTGATTCTGATTGCCTATTTAGATGTTTTGAATAGCCAACTTGGCCGAATCAATTGACAGTCAGAATATTTTTAATGTTGTGTTACCCATTAACTATATTTTTGGACATTTAGGAGCACGATAATGTAACCCGCAATTCAATTCAAATGTTACGCTCCGTATTTTGTTCCCAAAACTAAAAGTGGTACAGAATGGTCTTTCTGCGCTGTATCTTCCACACAAACATATCAAGTTGCAACTATATAAAAAAAATAAAAAAAATAAATGAATACTTATATTTGAAAACATCCAGATATCTCCACTTATCGTCACTCTCCAATGATGATTAACATGTAAAGAGAGAAAGGAAAACAATAGTGTAATCCTGTATGATATAAAGTAGGATATTCTCTAGTTGACATGTATTACAAAAATGTACACAGAACGATAATCTAGATATGGATCGTAATGATAGATGAACACTAAATCAGGTGCAATCGTTAATCCTCCTACGGCGTGGGAAATCTCCCGCAGGGGGTACTACTTACTAAAGAGTAGTTTTTAAAATGGCATTTCAAAACTTGTTATCCCAAACATCTCAGCAAGCGGACATCTTCGGTTAAAATAATTCTTTAATCACTGTTAAAACTTAAATACTCCTACCGGAACATGAATGATATTCAACATATAATGAGTGAGGCTCCGTCCCAGCCGTCTCTGACACTGTGGCCGAAAGTAAGTGAAGTCCGATGGAATCCAATCTGCAAGCGGCAATCAGCGTGATGAACAATACACAGAGTCCAGCTACATCCAGGTCTCCTCCCCAGAATGTGGATATCAGTCCGGTATGATAAAGCACCAGGAGTTAGCAGAGTCACCGACGCATTTCGAACCCTCACATGGGATCTTTTTCAAGGTGTTATGCTAACCAATTCAGATGTCCCCTTATATACTATCACCCGATCACATGATCGGACCAAAATATATTGAATGCCAATAAAACATGTAGATTAAACATACACTGCTATAACACAATAAAACAATTCAAGATGCTACATTTGTAACAAAATGTGAATGGTAGTAATCCATATATCAGGTACATATTTCATAAACAGATTTTTCAACATTAAAACATTGAGCATTAAACAGGATCAATCCAAAGATCCACAAGAGTAAGTTATAAACGGACATGTGAATGATTTTCCCAATTGGTAAGAATGTACTACCAGCAGTTCGTTTCTCCTATTTCAATATAATCAGAATACTACGGCCTTCATAATGAAACTCACTGCAGCCATTCAGGTGTCTCATACAGTGGTACAAAAAGAATCTCCGTAGAAGAAATTTGGTTAAGAATAAGTATTCTCAGGAAATTCCAAAGAAATCCTGATTTTATATGTTAAAACATTACCACATTTTTCAAAGTTAGAATGATGCTCCGTATGGTACTTAAAAAAAACATAGAATTTTGATTGATCCAGAATTTTTACAATAAAGTATATAAAATACACGAATATAGGAGTGTACAGAACATGTGTAACAAAATATGTAGGATAATTCACAACTTCTTTATCTAAAGGGACAAAAGAGAGAGTGAATCTTTATTGAGTCCTGTAGGTATGAGTGAATTGAGTCTATATATCCATGACATTTCCCCCTGTGATAATTTATTGGTAATGTCCCTCTGTTTCCAATCTCCCTGTATCAAGTCAATCCCAATAAGATTCTTGATGTCACTAATACAACAATTATGTTGATTTTTAAAGTGTGCAGATAGGGAGTTTAATTCATATCCAAGCCTTATATTACGGATGTGTTCATAGATCCGTTTCTTAAGGGGGCATGTTGTTTTTCCAACATAGATGAGACCACATTTACACTCTATCAAATAGATGACATTGCAAGAGTGACATGTGATAAATGAGTCTATCTTGTAAGATTTGTTATGGACGATGAATTCCTATAATTTTCCACTCTGGTGGGTTATATGTTTACAAGGAAACATTGTCCACAGCGGTAGAATCCTTTAGATCTTATTCTACCTGAACGAGGAGACTCAATAGACGCTCCCTTAACTAATTTATCTTTTAAGGTTTCTGATCTCCTATAGATAAAGGAAGGTTTGGCAGGAAGAATTTCTGCAAGATGTTTCTACACAGTATATGCCAATGTTTTGAAACAATTTGTTCAGTTGTTTTATAGGAACTACTTTAATCGGTGATAAAATTCAATTTGTATTCATTAGAATCTGATTTTTTTGATTGTTTGAGTAAAGAGTCATGATTTACTAAATTAACTTTATCTATAGCTTCAGTAAGTAATTTATCACTGTAACCTTTGTCCAGGAAACTTTTGTACATAGTGTCTACCTGTTTGGAAAATGACACCTCATTTGTACAGTTCCTTCTGATATGAAGAAACTGTCCATAAGGGATACCCCTTATCCAATTAGAATGATGTTGACTAGAGGGTGGAATGTGGGTATTAGTATCTGTTGGTTTCGTATAGCATTGTGTTTGTAATGTCATATCACTAATATAAAATTCTAGATCCAAAAAATGGACCCTAGAATTACTGACATCAAACATATATTTTATGTTACAACTATTAAAATTGAGACTGGAACAAAACACATCCAAGGAGAATTTATCTCCCTGCCAGAAGAAAAGTATATCATCTATATACCTTTTCCAGGATACCAGGTTCGCCCCGAGCCTATCATGAATAAATTCATGTTCCCAATGTGCCATAAATAAATTGGCATAGCTCGGAGCGAACCTGGTACCCATAGCTGTACCAGTCTTCTGGAGGTTATATTCACCCCTGTAGTAGAAGTAATTATTCTCTAAGATGAAGCTTATACCCTCCAGGAGGAAGTTCTTTAAATTCTCATCTAATGAGGTTTTGTCCAAAAAAAATCTGATTGAGGACAAGCCCCTACTGTGCTGGATCACAGTATATAAAGAGGTGACATCAGCAGTCACCATGTACATATCTGAATCCCACGTAATACTGTTTAAATTCATAAGTACATCTTTTGTATCCTTCAAATAGGAAAAGTTTTTTTGCACTATGGGTTGCAAATGATGGTCAATGAAAGATGATAAGTTGGCTGTGATGCTGTTCACACCGGAAATAATAGGACGACCCGGTGGATTAACCAAGTCTTTATGTATTTTTGGGAGGACATAGATGTACGGGGTTGTATGGGAATGTCCTCTTATAAAATAACTTTCCTCCCTGTTAATCACACCCATATTTTCATATCTTTGAATGAGACTTTCAATCTTCTTCCTTATACTGTTAGAAGGGTCATTTCTTAACTTCAAGTAGGTAGTTTTATCCTCCAGTTGTCTCTCAATCTCTCTATGGTAGTCCACTTTATTTATGACTAGGACCCCACCCCCCTTGTCAGCGGGTTTGATGACTAAATTTTGGTCCTCCTGGAGTTTTTTCAATGCCTGTCTCTCCTTGTATGATAAATTAAAACTGGTCTTTTTGGTCTTTTTTTCAGATGATTCCCTCAGTTCATCTGCAACTAATTTCCCAAATATTTCTATATAGGGACCCTTAGTATGTACAGGATAAAAAGTGGACAGTTTTTTAAATTTATTGCATTGTTCTACAATCTCCATACTCTCTGAATTGTTACCAATGTTGGGGTTGATTTCTTTATTTTTCATATAAAATAATTTTTTTATAGTTAATTTCCTAATGAACTTCTGTAAGTCCAAAAAGACTTTAAAAGAATCTGATTCCGATGAGGGAGCAAATTTAAGTCCCCTCGAAAGTAATGATAATTTCTCCTCTGTCAAAGTTCTTGAACTTAAATTGAAGATATTTGTTGGTATACTAGGCTTAACGAATTTCTGGGGTTGGTTTTCCTTGTATATCATTTTTCTAGATTTAAGTTTAATCTTCAATTTGTTAAAGTTATTCTAGATTTAAGTTTAATCTTCAATTTGTTAAACCTAACTTTCTTGTTACCACCTCTATGTCCTGTTTTGTTAGGTTTACTACGTTTGGGAGGAATATCATTAAGCGTGGATACTATAATCTTCTTCCCCTCCTTCTCTGCCATTGGAGTCTCTTTTTTCTCCAGGGGGAAGGAGAGTAAAGAAAAGGAGATGGAGAATCCCTTTCCATACTTAAAACGTCAAACCTATTGCGAAGTTCGAAATTATCTGATTTAATAGGGATATCATAATTGTTCTTTTTATATGTAGATTTTCTTGGTACCTTACTCCATTTCGGAGAATCATAGCTTTCTTTTTCCCTTGATGTAGAGGGTAAATTGAATGTCCCCTCATTAGATACATAAGATTCATTGAGATATTCATGTTTGTTTCCTATCTAAATGTTTCACGTGCTTCGATTTGAATTTTTCAGTCGGATTGTAAGTTTTCTTAGGTAAGCCTTCTGCGTTACCGTTTCTAAGTTGTTGCAAATCTCTAGAAAATTTCTTCTGTTTTTTATTAATCAGTAATTTGGTATCACGACTAATTTTCTCCCTATTAAATAATAATTTGGATCTTACATCTTTTAAATCTTCAAATGGAGTGATCAGAGACTGTAAACTAAGAATTTCCTCTTCCATTTTCATTAATAAAGATCTTTTATCCTGTAAGATAAGTTCCATTAAAGCGAAGGAACACTGTTGTAAATTATATACCATTTATCCTTGAATTCGGTAGAAACAGATGTGAAGGAAGGGTTCTTTACAATTGATAAACCCTTCGGCACAATATGTTCTGCCACATACTGTTCCAAGGTTACCACTTCCCACCATACTCTGTTTTCTCTTAATAGAGTATTTTCTAATTTTCTTAATACAGAGTCTATGTCCTCATCACATAGTTCCACCGAGTTGTTATCTCTGTCAAAGATACTCGTGGCTAAAGTAATTCTTTCTGTTATGTGAGGAAACATGTTGCGCTTAAATAGGGTGAATGGGTGTAAATATATCAATCAGGGAAAACCAGTTAAACAACCCTTACAGCGCTACACAAATACTGCTGCAGATGAACCAAGCTAAAGACTACACCAAAGTCACAATACAAATTTACATGTTAATCATCATTGGAGAGTGACGATAAGTGGAGATATCTGGACGTTTTCAAATATAAGTATTCATTTATTTTTTTTATTTTTTTTATATAGTTGCAACTTGATATGTTTGTGTGGAAGATACAGCGCAGAAAGACCATTCTGTACCACTTTTAAATTTGTATTGTGACTTTGGTGTAGTGTTTAGCTTTGTTCATCTGCAGCAGTATTTGTGTAGCGCTGTAAGGGTTGTTTAACTGATGTTCCCAAAACTAGTACATCGCCGCGAGGTAAACTGCCACTTGCAGTTTTTTCCCGTACCTATACTGGCCGGGTTAAAAAAATAAATCATAAAAAAATTATTGAAATCAACAAATTATTTCTGAACATCAGATTATTAAATTATTTTATTAAAAAAAACATTCAAAGAGAAGACAAGACAAGCATTATAAAGCATTGAAAAGTAATGTCCAAATTACATATTCACCCTATGATAACAGGTATTATGGTTTAGGCCATTATTTGAAGTAGAAGACAGGATTTTTCTTTATCACACCTTCGGAATAGTGAAGGGTAGAACCTATATTATGAAATTTAAAAAATATATATTTCTATTGTTTGCCAAATATCCTTTTATAGTGGAGCCTAGACAATTATTTTCATATATACATATATATATGTATATATATATATATAAATACATATATATATATAGAAAAGTGAAAAGACAAACAGGCGCTTGGTGAACAATCAAAAGTATCATGTAACAAAGTGATTAACAATTAGTATATCACATACAGTAGGCAGCTCCGCTAAAACATCAGATTGCAGATGTAACACCTAAGTAAAAAAACACTAAAAGAGAAGCGCCAAACATAGTGTGATAACATCAAGGCATGAGTCAAATCCAAACACTCTAGGGTTGATGAAATATGATGAATCGTTTGTCAGAGGTTAATTCCCTCAAATGTATCAACACCTAATTTCAATAGGCTCCACCTTTCCAGTAATAAGTGGCAATAGAATACATAGATATAATATATAGTACATGTATGATGGATACAACCAATTTATAAAATAAAGCAGTGATTAGCCTCTCAAGGGTGGATTTCCCCAAGATTAAAATAGCTGTTTAAACATAAGCTGCACAGCTGGACTCAATAGAGACAGGCTTATTAAAGGATAAAATCCGTTTTAATTACAGCCTAAATCCATAAAAAGCAATAAAATGCCCGTACATCGGGTACAATAAAACAGGCTTATCTGTATAGAAAAGCGCTTGCAGGGGTCCCCTCAGAATGACTCTCTGGAGCTGGCACACAGGAACCTCATTGCCTCCGCTTCCACCAAAGTACAGGACCTCCTTCTCGACCTCCTTAACGTGTTTCGTCTCAGCCGAAACTTTATCAAAAGGATTGCTTTTTATGGATTTAGGCTGTAATTAAAACGGATTTTATCCTTTAATAATCACACTATGTTTGGCGCTTCTCTTTTTGTGTTTTTATACATATATATATATATAAATATATATATATATATATATATATATATATATATATATATATATATATAGCTCCAATTATAGCTCGGAGAGCAGTGGAGATAAGTATGCCCCTGACACTTCAGAGGAGAGCGGTTCAGACACCAGCGGTGATGCCCCGTTGCACACCAGCACATTAAAGTGCAGGTACCCAGAGATGAGTTCAATGTACGACCATTCTCGAGGTTCTGGCAGCTGTGTTTTAAACACAGAGGGTCGGAGAGACGGTGTGGCGTCTGTCCAAAGTCTATCCAGAAACAGTGATGGATCCAGAAGCGTATAACAAAAACTAGTACTGTCTGTACTGTGAGAAGCCTCTCTTAAAAATTGCCCGGCACAGGCAGCATGTTCACTCCAATCAAACTGAAGTAGCCTGGGCTATGAAATTCCCAAAGCACTTGAAAGAAAGGTGCATGCAATTGGCACATCTTCGCAGTAGGGGTAACTTTGCACACAACGCTGAAGCAATGTGTTCTAGTCCTGTGCAAGCTTCCAGACAAAGAGATGGATGCCAAAGGCTTCATGTACAGTGTAGCCTGCCAGGGCTTGTTTGCAAGGAAATACCTGTGGCGATACATGAAGAGCCGTCAGAAGCTTAGAGAAATGGGTAGGTAACTGCTACAGGCTAGAAGAGCTACCCCTTTGGAGAAGATGGAATACTTTACCACTCCATCGAACTTTCTGTACATAGTAGCCACTGTGAAGCTGGCAGCTGGCTATGATGAAGAGACAGGTACATTTAATATGCCCTCGCTGGCACTCAAGGTTGGGCATGGCTTGCAAAAGATAGCGAGCATTGTGGAGTGCTGAGTCATGATGGAGGGCTGTACTGCTACGGTTGAAAACACACAAAATTTCAGGAAGATATATGAGGCGAGATGGAATGAGTTGATCTCATCTGCTGCCTTGAAAACTCTTAAGGAGTCTAAGTAGAACATGCCTCAGCTCTTATCTTTCACAGAAAATGTGGAAAGGATGCACTTGTACCTCGATGAGAATCAGCAAGCCTACCAGTGGTCTATCCACTGATCCTACGGTTAACCACTGGCCCATACTTTCAAAAGATGGGGAAGTTTCAAATATGTTGGTGACTACCTTCTCCTCAAGAGATACTTTGGATCTCTGCAAAGATGGTTGAGAGGAATTTTTCCGAGGTTGAGAGGAAGCTCTGCCGGAACATCAGCCGCATTGAAATCCAAGGAAAACGAGGGAGAAAAGTCCTTATCCTGCTAACACCAGCCATGCAAGCTAGAATGAAACTTCTCGCAGAAAAGCTTGACAAATGTGGAGTGGAAAGCCAAAATGTCTACATGTTCGCCAGATCAGCCGCGTTGTCACACTTTAGAGGCTCCGATTGCATACGACTGTTTGCGGAGTGGAAAGCCAAAATGTCTACATGTTTGCCAGATCAGCCGCGTTGTCACACTTTAGAGGCTCCGATTGCATACGACTGTTTGCCCAAGAGTGTGGGGCAAAACATCCCCACACACTGTCTTCCACAAAGCTTCAAAAGCACGTTTCTATTCTCTCAAAGATCCTCAACCTAAACAACACAGAGCTGGATCAGTTGGCAGACTTTCTTTGGCACATCAGAGTGCATTGGCAGTGTTACCGCCTCCCAGAAGGTACCCTCCAACTCGTCAAGATCAGCAAACTGTTAATGGCTCTCAAGAGTGGAAGACTAGCCGAATTCAAAGGCAAGAATTTGGACGAGATACACATTGATCCGAACAGTAAGTAGGAAATCTGGGGTCTGAAGTATGCTTTTGACCCTTACCTCGGTCAATTACATATCTGTTTCTTTTCAGAACCGGTCCGGCTACAGAGCAACATGTCAGATGATGAGCAATCCCCCATGACAGAGGGACAAGTGGTCAAGCATTTGGTTGACACTTCCACGTCAGAAAGAAGACGGTGTATGAACCTGGCAATACAGGACCAGGGCCCAGCCATGGCTTCCACAGGTAGGTATAGCACACAGTTTTGTTAGGCAGAAGAACTTTGCCTTCTCTGTATTTTGCAGAGCCATAATGGACCACTCTACTTCCTTTCAGGTTGCAAAGAAGTGTGGAGGAAATCTTGGGACAGAAAGGAGGTCCAGGCTGTGGAGAAACATTGATGAGGTTCATACAGTAATGCCGGGTGCGCAGAAAGCAGGACTGTGTTACGTGCCTCATGGCTGAACCATCTATACTGAAATATCGGGAACTAGTCGGGGGTGAAATTCTACATAAAGAACTGTGTAACAGCTTTAAAGAGGGATCAAACTTTTTGAAGTGATGCGCAGTGGTTGAACAGGGCTGTAACCTTCATGACTAGGTGTCGGTGTAAGCGGGCATGCAGATGTCCTCAGATGGCCAGAATACAGAAAACTTTCCCTACAATTGTTATTATTTATTAATTTATGTATGCGGGAATGTGGATGTCCTCAGTCAAAATACATGACACTTTTCCCATTTTGCAGTCCGTGTCAGTACTTTATGCAAAGTCATAGTGTAAATCTCATGTGGTATCTCTGGTGACAAACCGCTCCTACACATAACCCTATGGGTCCTCACGATGTGTCTGTGTGTGTGTGTGTATATGTAACAACTATGGAAAGAAAAATTCTTACAACTACGTAGAGTACAAAATCACTAATTATGTGTGTATGAATGTATGTATGTGTTTGTCTTGTGTATGAATATACTTTTTTATAGATAAAAATGAAAATTAGTGTAGTGTAATGACACTAGTATAAGGTGTGTAGTTTACTATAATGTAATAGAAAGTTTCACAGCCAAAAAATTGAGAAGCAGTCACAGATCCGGGAGTGAGGAGACAACTGCAAATGAAAGTTTGCTTTTGTCTGCGATTTTTTTTATAGCTTCGAAATGGTCTCCGCCTCCAGTTTCGAGTTGCCAGTCTCTGCTCCAGTTCCGAGTTGCCATCCAGTTCCAAAGTGCCAGCCTCAGTCATCCAGTTCCGAGTTGCCAGCCGTAGCCTCCAGTTCCGAGTCATCAGCCTCTGCCTCCAGTTCCGAGTTCCCAGCCGCAGCCTTCAGTTCAGAGTCGCCAGCCGCTGCCTCCAGTTCCAAGTCGCCATCTCTGTTACTGAGTTAGGGCCTGCTTCTGAGAAGGCTCTGCCCCATCACCTGCTTCAGAAAGGTCGCAGTCACTGCAGCCTGCTTAACTATGGGCTCTGCCACTCAAATCTGCTCCAGAGACATTACCATCGGATATGGTTCAGTGCCAGCAGCCATTCCATGCGGTTCAGCCCAAGTTGCCATTCCATGTGGTTCAGCCCAAGTTGCCATTTCATACGGTTCAGCCTAAGTTGCCACTTAATGCGGTTCATCCTGAGTTGGCATTAGATACAATTCAGCCCGAATTGCCACTTGTAACGGATCAGCCCGAGTTTGGTGGTAGTCATATTCACGGTACTTGTAACACCGACACTTAGTTTAAGGAAATGAAATGTCCAATGGTGACATGCACAACAGTAAATAAAGGTAGATTTACCCGGCATTTCCGCTTTTAAAGCAGCAATGCCGGGTCTCATCTAAGTTAAGTGTTAATGTTGGGTTAAGAATAGGAATTGGGTTTGGGTTAGTGATCAGGTTAGGGTTAGTGATTGGGTTAGGGTTAGGAATTAGGTTAGGTTTAGGGATCAGGAACCAGCATTGCCGGTTTAAAAATACTAATATGGCGGTCGCCATTTTAATTGACGTAAAAACACCGTGCCGTGATTACTTTTCTTCGGAATTTATTAGAACACTTTCGGATACTTCAGTTGTCATTATTGAGGTGAGGCTACATTTATTTACTGTCATGTATGTCACCATCGGACATTTCATGTCAATAAACTGAAGTGTAGGTGTTATACCACTGGGTAATTGTACCCAACCAACCGAGTTACCACTTGGTGCTGTCCGGTGCCAGTCTGGTCCTGGCTTCTCTCAGTGATGACTGGTCCAAGGCTTCTCTCAGTGCTGTCCGGTCCAAAGCTTCTCCCAGTGCTGTCAGTTCCAAGTGTGCTCAGTCCAGGCTGTCCTCCAAGTGTGCCCAGTCTAAGCCATCCTCCAAGTGTGCCCAGTCCAGGCAGTCCTCAAGTGTGCCCAGTCCAAGCCATCCTCAAGTGTACTCATTCCAGGCCGTCCTCCAAGTGTTTACAGTCCGAGCTGTCCCTTTCCGATGGTTTCAAGCCTGAGCCGTCTCCTGCCGAGGGTCTCAAGTCTGAGCTGTCATCTATCTTTGGGGGGCATCTTATTCAACTTAGTGCCCTTCTGCGGTTTTGTGCTTCACAATTTCCCTTTGTACCTAGCCTTGTTATTGACCCAAAGAGACAGGCACTGTTTTTGACATCGCATTTTAGAGGGGAAGCCTTGGAATGGGTAAACCCATTAATTGAAGTAATCATACCATCCTATCCTAGGCTGTAATTGGCAAGTTTGCAACATCTCCTGTCATGCCATCTTGCGGGGCTTCTGTACATTCGACAATAGCACCAATCACATCAGGCCAAGAGATACCACTGTGCTCCACCCAATTGGTTTAGGCTGCCATTCTGAGTAATTCTCGCAAGAAGAAAGGCGAAAGAAGAGAGCAGGGTCTGCGGTGCCTCAACTTCCCTCTGGCATGATATCCATCCCCTTTCCTCCCTTGGACGAGGACTTGCATGCCGGATCTCTTACAGTGAACTTTTGGTAATGTGGGCATCTGGAATCCGCCCTAAGGATCTGCCTGCAGCCTTCTGCACTGCATGCTGCTTGCATTGGCAGCTCCTGCCTCCTGGAATCCGTCCTAAGGATCTGCTTGCAGCCTTCTGCATTGCATGCTGCTTGCATTGGCAGCTCCTGCCTCCTGGACCTTGGACTTGTGCTTTTATGTGTTATTCTGCAGTGCCTCTGTTCACCAGAGGTGCTGCTATTATGCCTTTCCTTTCATCATTAGGGGTTAACTTGTTGCACCGATTATCTCTTGCACCTGGGTGTTTCTCTTACTTATACCTGCTGCTCCCAGTATAGCTTGCTGGTCATTGCTGTTTCTTTGCCTTCCTTATGTTTTTTTCTCCCTGCTGTTCTGTGTTCTCAGACTCCACATCCTGCTGCTACACAACTGCTCCGGATATTTCTCTACCTTCCATTCTATCTGCATCTGCAGTAATCACTGTGCAGTTTCACCTATATTGGGTTCGTACCATTTACCTGTATTTTCTGAGCAACAAACAACTTTATGCTCCTACACCTTCATCACATCCTGGGCACCATTGCTGTTATTTACTTTGAAGCGTCACACCAGCGCACTTTTTTTTAGATAACAAGGTCTAAATCGCTTGTAATAACAGGATGAATAAATAGAGCAAAGCAAAAAAATGCCCTGTCATTACTATAAACTTATAGGGCCTGAGTCATTAAGGAGAGCAAAACATAAAAAAGGAGTAACATTTGCAACTGGGCAAAGCCATGTTGCATTGGAGGGGGAAGTACATTTAAAATGTGGGGACAGATTTATAGTTGGGGGTAGGACATGTCCAAGAACAACTTTAAATTTCAGTGTAATAATAAAGCTATCAAGTATTTGTGTGCTAGATGAAAAAACAGCCAGTATTTAACTTATGTGCAAAATAATAAACTAATTTCCACCCCTTGCATCGTAACATGGTTTGCCCCAGAGAACATTTACTCCTTTTGTGCCTTAATGACTCAGCCCAATAGGGGCATATTCAATTGTCAGCGCTCCTCGCAAAAGTAACGCGACTTGCGCACTATTACCGTTATTACGGTAATAGTGCGCATAATTATTATGGTACCTTTAACGTCGGCTTTCTGCTCGCAGCTCAGGGAGCTGCGAGCTGAAATCCGTCTTAGAATTACCGTAATACCAGTAATACTTTTAACGCCCCGCGAAGCGCGGACAATTAAATATGCCCCATAGCGTTGATTAATTTAACTATCAAAGTTCTATTTATCAAACTTTAACAAATATATTTTGGACTTCTAATAAATTCTTTAAAAAAAAAAAATATATATATATATATATATATATATTTATATAAAACAACAACAAAAAATGAAATACTTGTAATACAATCTTTGTGTCACGACCCTCATTCTTCTTGCTATTCCCTGATATATGACCAGGTTAGTATACCTGTGCTACCCTGGTCTCACGCACAGAACTGCGTCACTACTGGCGCAAGCCGTCAGCTTGGAATGTTAGTCTCATGGGATTCCTCAATATTTTAGGAAAGTAAACAACTATGGCACATAAACACACACACACACACACAGGAGCAGCAGCCATTTTCTTGTAGCGCATGACTTACCTCAATCTAAATAAAAGAAATACCCTGTATACAGTGTAGATCTACAGCTGAATCTCACTCTTATTTTGTGTGCAGGACAATCTCACTTGCAAGTTATCCTGACACTGGGGAGAAGACTAAATAATGACTACATTTGTGTGCTTGAGGGAATATACAATATACAGTATACATCTAGTTCTAAATCTCTCTTTAATATTCTGTGTGCAGAACCATCTCACTCAGGGCCGGATTTACCGCTAGGCAACCTAAGCACCTGCCTAGGGCCTAGCGGCCTCGGAGGGCCCAGCAGGGGACACAGGAGCAATTAAAAAAAAAATAATAAAAAAAAAAATTCGGAGGGGGGTGCCGCGAGTCAAGGGAGGGGGTTCTGGTGCTCCACGATCAAATGCATTGGTGGTCAGTGGTTAGCAACAGGCAGCCAATCGCTAGGCTGCCTGTTGCTGTGCAGCAGACAGGAAGCAGGACGTCTTCACTTCCTGTCTGCTGATCTGAGGAGCAGAGGAGCGACGCTGGCCAGCACTACTCAACTACAGGTAAGTGAGGAGGGGACTGCCCTGCATATCTATAGGGAGGGGGGGAACCTGTCCTGCCTACCTATAGGGAGGGGGGACGGGACCTGCCCTGCATATCTATAGGGAGGGGGGGAACCTGCCCTGCATATCTATAGGGAGGGGGGGAACCTGCCCTGCATATCTATAGGGAGGGGTGGGGGGAACCTGCCCTGCATATCTATAGGGAGGGGTGGGGGAACCTGCCCTGCATATCTATACGGAGGGGTGGGGGGAACCTGCCCTGCATATGTATATGGAGGGGAGGGGGGAACCTGCCCTGCATATCTATAGGGAGGGGTGGGGGGAACCTGCCCTGCATATCTATAGGGAGGGGTGGGGGGAACCTGCCCTGCATATCTATAGGGAGGGGTGGGGGGAACCTGCCCTGCATATCTATAGGGAGGGGGGGGAACCTGCCCTGCATATCTATAGGGTAGGGAGGGGGATGAACCTGCCCTGCATATCTATAGGGAGGGGTGGGGGGAACCTGCCCTGCATATCTATAGGGAGGGGTGGGGGGAACCTGCCCTGCATATCTATAGGGAGGGGTGGGGGGAACCTGCCCTGCATATCTATAGAGTGGGAGGGGGGGGCTGCCATGAAAATCTATAGGGAGGGAGAGTGGTTGATATGTGTGAAGGAGGGCAGAGGAGGGGGGCTGATATATGTGACTGGGGGAGTTTTGATGTGACGGGGGGATAGCTACCGAGTGGAGGTAAGGAAAATAGCTGCAGGGGGGATGGATGCAGGGTGGGAGGTAAGGAAAATGGCTGTAGGGGGGGTTAAAGAAAATGGCTGCAGCAGGGGTTAAGGAAAATGGCTGCGGGGGGGGGGGTTAAGGAAAATGGCTGCAGGGGTTACTTAAAAAATAGAGCAGCTTTGGAGGGCATAATCTCATGATTGTGTGGTGGTCACATGGATGCTCTCTGTGGTCTCAGCAATCACTAGAATACTAAATATTAGTGAGATGGGGCTGGTAGAGGTTTGTATTTGATTGACCACAAATATTTAGATATTGCTTATATATGCCTGTACAATGGGGTACTTTTAGCTGCCCATAATGGGGTGTTTTGTTTTAACTAAAGGGTCTAATCATTCAGGGTTTGTTAACATTTTGCATTTTAATAAATTTTTGCTTTTTCAAAACAGGACGACAACTTTCCAGAAGCCAGCGAGAGGATAACAAAATTGCAAGAGAGAAGAGCAAGAACAGGTAAGAGACATTCATATTCAGGAGTGTTCCTATACACATATATATTCGGGGGGCGCTGCGGCCGTATTAGCCTAGGGCTGCCAGAACCCTTAATCAGGCCCCGTGTGTGTGTGTGTGGCCACTGTCTGTGTGTATTGTCTGTGTGTGTGTGTGTGTGTGTGTGTGTGTGTGGCCACTGTCTCTGTGTATTATGTGTGTGTGTGAGGGGCCACTGTGTGCGTGTATTATGTGTGTGTGTATTATGTGTGTGTGTGTGAGGGGCCACTGCGTTCGTGTATTATGTGTGTGTGTGTGAGGGGCCACTGCGTGCATGTATTATTATGTGTATTATGTGTGTGTGAGGGGCCACTGCGTGCGTGTATTATGTATGTGTGAGGGGCCACTGCGTGCATGTATTATGTGTGTGCGATGGGCCACTATGTGTGTGTGAAGGGGAGGGCCCAAACCGATATCTTGCCTAGGGCCCCATGAGGTGTAAATCCGGCTCTGATCTCACTTGCCAGCTAACTGAGGAAACGCTGGGGAGGAGACTGAATAATCATTTTCTGCTAGATAAATACGTTACTTAATCTCACTGGTATGCTATATATGTAAGACAATCTGAGAGGTTACTGTTCTAAAGGAAACACAAGAGGAAAATAACATCTAATAAATGTAAAACAACATCTCTCCCTGTTTATGAGAACAGCTGCCATTTTCTTTTTGAACCGACTAGGGATTGGGGAGTCTACCTTCATAATATTCTGAGAGGTCTACCAATTTTCCATGAGTCTCCTGAACATTCAAGAAAAGTAGGTATCTATGGTGTTGTCTAGGGGTCTAGAAGGTGAGAGGTACTTCAACTTCTGCACATCTTTTTCCCTTTATCAGCATAGAAGCATTTAATCAGGAAGTGAATAAAAAATGTGGTTAGTGGGAATAGAACACCATGGGTAGTCTGCCAACAGGTACCAATGATGTAAATCTAGGCCTGTGTGCATCAAATAGGAGTTGGCCTGTATTTTAGTATTAAATCCATAAATCCATATCCAGAAATTATGGATTCTTTGTGTCCCCAATGTAGTTCTGGGCCTTTATTGTGACATCATAATGTACTTCATCACCAAACTATAGAATGCGGTATGCATGAGAGGTCACGAATAAAGTCAACAAGAAACTCAGAAATGATGGCTACTATATTAAAATAACATTTATAAACATCAATCTTCTGCATGATAGCCCAAAGAGTAATATTTTCAAAAGTAATTAAGTGAGAAAGAGCTAAAGCAACAGTATTTTTATCTTGAGAATTACTGCATTTTAAATTGATTTGCATAGTGCAAGACCTAATAGTATTATAATTATAAAACTGCATGGGTCACACATACTTATGAAGTTTCCTACAAGTTGAGGAATCTGGAGATGATGGATTTATTGGAAATATTTCACATGCAAAAATATGAGAAAAAAACCCTATAAGGCTGTTTTTACATTTTTCACAAATTATTTTTAATATGCTTGTCTTTCAAAATTACAAGCGAAATCAAAATCAGCACATATAAATAATATTTCAAATTACATACATTAATTTCAAGCAATTTATATTTACTGGGGCACTTCCCCATAGTTACCTTCTCCTCTCTTGGCAATCTCTAGAGCATAGTTCTTTTTATTTTGGTTTTGCTTCATTCAGTTTTTGTGATAAATCGTATTTAAATTAACTGCAAGGAGAGTAGAAAGAAATCTATATATATGACACAAGTCCAGTTTTCATACTTTCTATTTCCTTTTCACTCACGTTAGAGAGCGATTATAACAGCCTAGTCATGTGTAGGGATGACTCCACAGCAATGTCAGACCCATGTCGACCATGAGGTGACACGAAAATCTGATTTCAAAAATCATATTTTTAGGGGTACAAGAGGTATGGTGCTCACCTTGCCAATACTATCACACGACAGGGTAATACAGATACATACATATTCATCATTGCAACTAGGCAAAGTTGGACAGTATGCGCTTTGCAGAGACGCAGACAACAAGAGGCATTGTCATATTAAGGCTTCAGAAATGCTTGACCACCCCCTTTCCTCCTCACAAGATTCCCAGCAGTTGGGACAAAAGTATGGTTACCAGGATAGCTGGACTATTCCTTCAAAACAGGACTGTTCAATCTAAATTAGTGGCAGTTGAGAGGTATGACATTTGTTTCTATGTGCACAGTGCACAAGCAAATGCAAATGTGGAAAAACAGTTTTGCATTCTGCTGTGATAACTGTTCCCCAAAAGATTTACAGTAAATCTTTAATGATATGAAGACATATGCAGTGTGTTGCACTGTATTTTTCTGTTTACAAGATAAATATAGCACATTCACTCTTATACTTAATATTCCTCTTGCTTTTTTTTTGTTCTAAAAATCAATAATGTATTTATCATTTGTTAAATAATTTATTATTTTCACTCTACATTATTCATTATTGTTTAACCCTCTGATTTTATGTCATAGCAATGGGAAACACATGTTGTTTTTACTTCATAATATTGCAATTACTGAAAAAATTATTTGGTGCATGCAAACAAGCAGTGGACTTTCAGAAGGGTCCCAAGGTATTGGGCAATGAGAATGGTGAACTATATACACCTATCAGCTACACCATAAAACCACTGAGAAGTGCAATGAATAATATTGATTATCTTGTTTCAATGGCACCTGTCAGAGGGTGGGATATATTAGACAGCAAGTTAAAAGTCAGATCTTGAAGATGACATGCTGGAAGCAGGAAAAATGTATAAGGATCTGAGCAACTTTGAAAAGGGCCAAATTGTGATGGCTAGACGATTAGGTCAGAGCATCTCAAAAATGGCAGGTCTTGTGGAGTGTTCCTGGTATGAGGTGGCTAGTACAACTGGCTAACTGGTGACATAGGTGCCCAAGGCTGATTGATGTGTGTGGGGAGCGAAGGCTAACCCGTCTGGTCTAATCCCCCAGAAGAGCTACTGTAGCACAAATTGTTGAAAAAGCTAATTCTGGCTATGATTGAAAGGCTTCAGAGCACACAGTGCATCACAGCTTACTTTTTTGGGGCTGTGTTGCAGCAGATCGGTCAGAGAGCACATGCTGACCCCTGTCTACCACCGAAAGTGCCTACAATGGTTACATGAGCGACAGAACTGAGCCATAGAGCAATGAAAGAAAGTGGCCTGGTCTGATGAATTATGCTGTCTTTTACATCATGTGAACAGCATTCCAGGAGGACCCAATGCATTTTGTCACAATCTGACAGCACTAGCGTGGGTTTGGCTTGATTCGCAGAGATCCCACACTATGTGTGTCAGGAAAACCTTTATCTAGATGCAGAACTCAATATCTATTTTTCACTTAACAGCGTGGCAAACACAGTAGATGCAAGTTCAGTGAGATGCAATCAGGTGATCACTGACTTTACAGAAACGCAGAGTTGAATTCAGAAACAGTATTTAAACCTGCTCTGTCATTCTCAATCAGAGTATCAGCTTTGCTGTTCTGAGCTCCTGAGCATGTTATCCTGATTATTACTTAACTCCTGATTATTTTGCATGCTTGTTCCTGCTTTTGTTGGACTTGGATCCTGTTTCTGTACTGCGCTGATGATAATATTTGGTCTTCTGTGACTATTCCTGTACCTCCTGATACATTTTGTATTACCTGCACCCTGTTGGTCTCAGCTAGTCTGACCACTCTGCCTTCTTAGCTACTACCTGTAATGCTCTGTCCACCACACTAAGGGCCAGTTCGGTGAACAATGACCTGGTCACTACAAATAACAAAATCCATCCCTCCTTGTGGCGGGTCCTGGTGAATATCAGGTCTAACTCTGCACCACTGCTCTCTCACTGTGACAATCTGTTATGTTCATTACTATCTCACCAATAAATATTGTCCAATGCGAAATAATGTGGTTCCAATGCACAAAGAGATTTAATAGCAAAATAAAGCAGAATTACAGCAATCTAGGATGAAGTATAAGACGGTATAACAAAATGCAAGAAAGTATAACCGAATACATTAAGCAGCACTCTGGATCCAGTAATCAGCCATCAGTCCTGAAGTCTGTGTTAGCAAAAAGACAGTGAATGATACTGTCCAGTGGCTTTTTATGCAGTTTGAGTTAACAAAAAACAGTGATGATATCACAATGTAGACAAAGATAAACAAAAGTCTTTCTTCATTTGTGCAGGGTGTAAGATAGTCCAGTACATTGCAGATCATAGGTCAGTTCAAAGGACTCCTCTCCAAAGGTGGGGGCAAGTGATTCCAAGTACGTAACACATTTCTTGCCTGAGGGAAACGACTCAAGCTGGCTTGAACCCTTTTTACAAGGTATTCTTGATTATGAATCTTATACTAATCATAACTAGTGATCACTATGTGCGATCACTTCTCCGATGGCAACGCATTCTAGCTAGTAAAAGGTGGATTAATATAAGACCAAACACCATACATATCATAGAACCTGAAGCATAAATAACTTTAATGTAAATGTAACTTTGCATAAATAACCTTTAATTCTTGCTAATAAAAAGATGTGAGTTGGAACTTTATTAAAAGTGAACTATTTACAAATGTATGTGTGAATGTAAGTGTATTTATTGTGTTTTCCTATGTAATTGTATATTTAACATTCGTACTCTAGTGCGTATGAATCACAATCACACAGGATTCTATAATAGCCGATATTCATTCATTTAGAATGAATTCATCCAATTATTCAACTTCAACAAATCCTAGCTGGTATTGTGTCCATGAATCCTGTACTGATAACATGCAGTAGAAAAGATTAGACTGAGAATTATTTCCCCGTTGCACCTTGTCACTCACCAGACTGTGAGTGCTTCTTCCCGTGTATTTAGGAACCGTGGTCGTCCACCATCCTGAGGGTCTGCGCATGTGCAGCCCTTTCAAACCTTCAGTTCATGTTTCTTTAACTTAATTGGCTGATCAGGCAACACTCCCTATATTAAGCACCTGTGGTCAATACCACGTTGCCTGATCTTGGAGTCTCATTCCCCATGAGCCTCTGAAGGTGTTCCTGTGTTTCCTCGTGTATTCAGCTCTGCTGATTCCTGTGGGTTCCAGACCACTTCTACTCCCTGTGGTTTCCAGACCACTTCAACTCTCCTGTGTTTCATCGTGACTGTATTAGCTGATTCCTATCTGCTGCCTCCGTGCACTACAGTTATCAACTCACTTCAACTCTCCTGTGTTTCATCGTGACTGTATTAGCTGATTCCTATCCGCTGCCTCCGTGCACTACAGTTATCAACTCACTCCAACTCTCCTGTGTTTCATCGTGACTGTATTAGCTGATTCCTATCCGCTGCCTCCGTGCACTACAGCTATCAGCTCACTTCAACTCTCCTGTGTTCCATCGAGACTGCACCAGCTGATTCCTATCAACTGTCTCCGTGCTCAACAGTTCCAGCTCATCTCAACTCTCCCGTGTTTCATCGAGACTGCACCTGCTGATTCCTATCCGCTGCCTCCGTGTACCTGCGGTGTCCTGCTTGCCGCTACCCTTCAGTTCTATTCGTGTCTGCAGCCAGCTGATCCACTCTCCGTGCTTCTACAGTGTTCCTGCCTGTGTCAACTCACCTGTCTGCATCGGATCAACGCCTCGCTGCTTTCATCTCGGCTAGACCATCTCTACACGTCAGTGTTCTCCAGGTGTCCAGTTCTATATACTACTGCTTCCTGAGTATTTGTTCCCATCTCCGCTGGTCTACCTACCTTTGCGCTGCACCTACTTGATTACCGCTTCTACCCTCCTGGGACTTCGCATCCTGCCGGCCTCCAGCCGTTCAGGTATCTCTGCACTCCTGTCTGACAGCCTGCTCCTGAACCACGGTATGCATACTTCTCATTGACTGTGCTGGTGTATTGCATATCTTGATGGACTGAGTTGTTCTTCCCTGGAGTTTACTATCCGCTGAGACTATTGCCATCATTTGACTGTGTTACCTTTTGCCCGGATAGTTCCTGTGACTTTGTATTATTGTGCAGTGCTGTTCAGTCATTACTATATTGTGCATATCATCGTGGGATCAAGTTCAGTGTGCCCGTGTATACTCTGTATTGCAGTTCTCTCCCCGTGCTCCTCCTCACATATATATTCAGTGGTACAACTTGCTAGAGGCAGACCACTGATCCCTGTTTCCCGAGTCACCTGTTTCCAGTATCCTCTCACATAGCAGTGGTACAACTTGCTAACGCAGACCACTGACTTCCCGGATACCTCCACCTGGATTCCATTCCTTCACATAGACTTGCTAAACGCAGACCGCTGACTCTCATCACCTCCTCGTTGCTGCTGGACATTCCTCCTCACTATAGCAGTGGTACAACTTGCTACCGCAGACCACTGACTACCCTCACGTTTCCTTTGTCCATTCAGTTCCTCGTGTATTACTACCTGTATATTACCAGTGCTGCTAGTCATAGACTTTCCACGAGCATTCTCTACCATCTGCTGTCTCCTGTTCCGTGATCACCCCGCTACCAGAGTACCATATTACCATCTATACTACTCTGGTAAGTCCATCACCTGGTGATCCCTGGGTAAAGACTCCTAGTGCCCGTGACACACCTCTCCTAAAGATGTTTTAGAGCAGGATCCCCCAAAAAGCCAAACCAGACCTAGTGCTGCAGGCTTAGACTGGTACTGGCCAATTCGAGGGAATGAAAAACATGGGGTCCCCCCCAGAACTGATAACAAAAGCAACTCTAGTACTTGTAAGATAGGCAAAAGCGCAAATTTACTGAAATCAACACTAGGCAAAGTCAATCAGGCTGGTGGCACTATAGTAGGTAAACCTGCAGTGTGTAGTCCCCTAGACTAGTAAACATGGTGATGACTAGGAGGATCGAGTGCCCCATACTCCTAGGATTAGCCATCCCCGAACTGAATAGCACTAGGGCTCTTCCCTGGTTCCGTAAGTGTGAGGTCATAAGTAAAAATAGATAAAAATAATAATTTTGCTTGTGGTGCAATACAGATCCCATCATACTGCCATTAGTGGTTGGGTATGCTGGTGCTTGTAGAATTACAAGCACCGGCATACTCATGGCTGAATACCCATGGATGACAGGGCCTTGTAAGGCTTCTAGTGCACACAAAAATTTTTAAATAAAACACAAACCAATTTAAAAAATATTTTGAAATAAAAACTCCTCCACCTTTTTAGCCCCCTTTTTCCTAATTTAAGTCCTGGGTGACACTGCTGCCATCTTACTGTTTATATCCAGGTCTTCATAAAATTAAATACTAGAGATGCTCACTGACCCCTGTGTTTTGGTTATGTTTTTGGTTTTGGATCTGGATTACCTTCGTGTTTTAGTTTTGGTTTTGCAAAACCGCCCTTGTGTGTTTTAGTTTTGGTTTTGTTTGTTTTTGTTTTGCTATTTTGATTAAAAATCAATGTTTTTGGGCCTAAAATAATCAAATTTAGTGCTCCATCTGTTTCTTGGATAAGTAATGTAATTGTAAAGCTAATAAAATTATCCAAAAAACAGTTTCATTCCTGGTAGGCCTTCATTAATTCTACACACAAACCAGATTGTCTTCCTCTCCATCTATGAATATTGGCAATGCAGCCATCGTCTTTGGATGTATATTACACCCTATACTTATACTTAAATATGTAAAGAAATGGACAAAGGCAGTTTGGTTTCTGTCTCTCTAGGCCCCCCTCCGTTTGTATAAAATACCCAAAAATTCAGCCGTTATAGACAGTACAATATTAAGAGAAATGGACAAAGACAGTTTGGGTTCACTCTGTGTATGACACCCTACCCTTAAGGAGATATTGCCCAAACAGCAGCCTTTCAAGACGGTACGTGATATGGAAATGCCCCAAGTCCCTTTCCTCTTTGGGGGTAGATTGCACCCTACACTTACATAGAAAGTTTTAAAAAGATGTTATTGTCATTATCTTCAGCTTCATCCTCACCCTCATCAGTGTGTACGTCATACTCACAGACTATCAATTCATCGCCGCTTGAATCCGCCATTAGAGAACAGTCAGTGCTTGGATGTCTTGGATGGTGAAGGCCTTTCTCGTGGAAGATGTAGTTCATTTTCTCCACATTTTTGGGAAGTAACCTTCTACGGCGATCACTGACTAAGTTCCCTGGTGTGCTGAACACTCGTTCAGAGTACACACTGGAGGGTGGGCAGCTTAAGTATTGCAAAGCAAGTTTGTACATGGGTTTCCAAATGGCCTGCTTCTCTTCCCAGTAAGGAAAGCGATTGTCTGACATTTCCATATCAATTACCTCTTGAAAGTAATCCTCCACCATCCTTTGCATGTTTATACTCGTATTGGATGGAGTTATGGGCAAGGTCACACAATTTTTGGAAAAATCCTTCAAACCAGCTCAGATGTTAAACTGTTCTGGTCTGCCCTCTGCATCCTCCCTGCTTTTTTTAGGAAAATTCCATTTTTTACGAGCAGCAACTGCTTGAGAAACTGAAGGAGGACACGTTGTCAAGCCAAGGCCCAGTTCAGCGGACAACTTGCTGAAATAGCTCCTTGCAAAAGTTCACATCTCGTTCATTTTGAAGCAAAGACTCAATGTAGGTCTTAAACCTTGGATCAAGCACAGTGGCCAAAACGTGCTGATCCAAGCTCAATATCTTAATAACTCGAGTATCATTGTGAAGCGAATTAAGTACTTGATCGACAAGGCCAACATACCGTATTTCCCCATGTATATGACGCTCCACTGTATAAGACGCACCTGTATAAATCATGTGAAAAATTGAGGATGACATTATCCTCAATTTTTTCACAGAGTAATTGTGCAGCGGGTACAGAGAGGAGAGACGGAGTTCTAACCCTATTGCTAATTGTTTCTTACCCTATCAGATGCTTCCTCTGTCCAGTAAAGTCTTCTTTCTTCTGTCCATTCTGATCCTCATGCTGGAAAGTCACTTACCATCCTCTTCGGGATGACCAGATGTCCAATCAGGACTTTGACAAAGTCCTGATTGGACAAAACGCCAAATGCAGAAACTGGAAGTCTGCGTTCCAACTGCGGTCCACGCACCACATCCGGTCATCGTGAAGAGGACGGTAAGTGACTTTCCAGCATCAGGTTCAGAATGGACAGAAGAAACTTTACCGGACAGAGGAAGCATCTGACAGGGGAAGTGCTACTACCCCTGTATAAGACGCACCCAGTTTTTAGACCCACAATTTTGGGGGAGAAGGTGTGTCTTATACATGGGGAAATACTGTACTTTGCGGAATTGCTTGATTTCATCTCCTCTCTCAGTTTCTCAAGCTGCTTTTCCAATAGTCCAATTAAAGGAATGACTTGGCTCAAACTAGCAGAATCTGCACGCACTTCACACGTCACAACTTCAAACGGTTTCAGCACATTGCACAGCACTGAAAGGGTTCCCCACTGAGCAAGACTGAAATACATGCCCCCTCCTTTCCCAATGTCATGGCTTGTGCAATATTCTTGGATGGCTTTGCGCTGTTCCTCCATCCTCTGCAGCATGTACAGGGTGGAATTCCACCTAGTTACCACCTCCTGCTTAAGTTGGTGGCAGGGCAAGTTAAACTGCTCTTGGAGCTGCTGCAATGTCCTACATGCTGTAGCCGAATGCCTGAAATGGCCTGAAATCTTACGGGCCACCAAAAGCATCTCCTGCACCTCACGGTTATTTCGTAGTAAGCTCTGCACCACCAAGTTGATGGTGTGAGCAAAACAGGGAATGTGCTGGAAATCACCCAGCTGTAATGCTCGCACTATATTGTTGGCGTTATCAGAAATTACATATCCTGGGGAGAGTCCAAGTGGTATAAGCCATGTATCAATCACATCTCTTAGTTTGCGTAGCAAATTGTCAACTGTATGCCTGTTAGTGAAGCCGGTGATACAAAGAGTGGCCTGCCTGTGACAAATGTTACGTAGTGGTGTACATGCTGCTGCTCTTCCTGCTGGTGAAGGTGAATGACCAACCCAGTGGGCTGTCACAGTCATATAGTCTTTGGTTTGGCCACTTCCACTTGTCCACATATCTGTGGTTAAGTGGACAGTGGGCAGAATGGCATTTTTCAGCGCAATCTCTACATTTGTACACACTTTTTGGTATAGTTGTGGAATAGCTTTACGGGAAAAATGGTGTCGCGATGGAATTCTGTAACGCGGACACAAAACCTCAAATAACTGAAAAACCAGCTGCGCTTATTGTGGATATTGGACGCAGATCTAACACTAACATGGCAGCCATGGCGTCTGTGATTCGCTTGGCGACTGGGTGACTGCTGTCATATTTGCTTCCCCTAGCAAATGATTGTTTCACAGTTAATTGTTGAAATGTAGGACTGCTCTTTTGTTGGCCTTCCTCTGGGATGACGATTCACCCCCAGCAGCAGCAACAGCAGCAGCAGTGGGACTAACGCTTTCTTCAGAGGAATCAATAATAGTGCAGGAGTCATCCAGCCTTAATAATTAGGATGCAGGGCTAACTCCGAGTGCTACTGAGGATATTGATGAGGATGGTGTTGTGGGTGTATTTTGTAGACGTCGAGATGTCGGTGAGCGGAGGGTCCTAGCTGATGATGGAGTGCTTGTAATTTTTTTGGAAGAACTTTCAGCTTTTCCCAACACTTTGTCATGAACTCTCGGCAAATGGCGTAACATAGACTAGATTCCAAGATGGTTAAGGTCCCTCCCTCGACTGACTGTGGCTTGACATACACTACAAATGGCTATACAGTTGTTGTCTGGATTGGGGTAGAAATAATTCCACACATAAGAAGTGGATTTTTTGGGTTAATTGCCTGGCATGACAATGGCCTTTTTCTTGTCACGTGCCAGAACTGCTGCCACTGGTGCAGGACTGACACAAACAACCTCATCCTCATCAACATCCTCATTAGCGCCCTCATCACCTCCACAAATTTCCCCCTCATCCTCTTCTATTTCCAAAGTGGCATGCTCAATTTGTGTATCACCAGCTACACTCAGGCTGTTCAGGCACACATCAGCAGAACTGCTGAAAGGGTCCCTCTTTATGGATACACTAACAGAATGCTCACGATTAGACATCCCACTGTTGGATGGACTCTCCACAGGGATTGTTGTCATTTCTGATTCAGAGCAAACATTATCCTCTAATGCCTTACTGTTATCTTGGCGCTCGGCTTTGACGCGTAACAGTGGTTGTGCACCACTTGTAGGCTCGGTAACATTTTTTGATCTGCTACTAACAGACAAAGGTGAAGGCCTCATTCTCTCTTTGCCACTGCGCGTATAGAATGGCATGTTGGCAATTTTTTTTTATCGGCACTTAACTTTTCCTCAGTTACACTTCTTTTGCGCTTCAACACAGTAATGTTTCTTTTCGTGTGTGTTTTTTTGACTGCTTTCAAAAGACTGTGTAGTTTGTCATCGCCTTTCCCAGATGACGTACTGGGAACACTACCATCAGGACTAGTGACAGAACCTGGTTGCTGATTCTGCTCATATGTGGACTGCTTAGAATCCATTATGAGCCCAACGCACTTGTAGTGCTACAAATTGTTTTAGATACTGCTGACAAACAGGACTTTTGACAGCCAGAAATATTAATGCAAAAGAATAGGGGCACCCCAAAAGCACTTGGGAGTGCTAAATATTATATTTTAAGTCTGCTGACAGATAGGACTTTTGACAGCCAGAAATAATAATGCAAAAGAATGGGGGACACCTCAAAAGCACTTGGGAGTGCTAAAAATTATTTTTCAGATTGCTGACAAACAGGACTGTTGACAGCCAGAAATATTAATGCAAAAGAATGGGGGACACCCCAAAGCACTTGTAGTGCCAAATATTGAAAAAAAAGACTCCTCTATCCTCCTCTCTTCTCTATCAATTGTTATCAGAATTGTAATCAGAATTGTAATCAGAATTGTAATTGTATTCTCTGTCCCTGCTCTAATCAGCCTGTGACTACACCCTGCTCTCTCCCTCTGTCAAATGGCGATGGATTGCTGTGGAGGCAGGTATTTATAATTTTTAAGTATCGCGAGAACCGAGATCCGACGACGTCACGATGACGTTCGGCCTCGATTTGGAGACCGAGCGGGTGGGAGAGTACCGAGCCTGCTTGGCTCGGTACTCGGATAGGCAAAGTTCGGGTGGGTTCGGTTATGCAAACCGAATCTGTCCACTCAAAAGTACTAAGCAAGGCACAGGAGAAAACATAGTGAAACAAGGAGTGACGCAGTGAAAAGGAGGAGGAGAAGGGCAGGTGGAGTGACTATAGTAGCAGAGAGGTTGAAGAGTGAGAGATAGAATGTCAGTCCCAATCAGCCTGTGTGTCAGGTTTAGGAATTGAATATGTGATACCTCAGTTGTAATTCATGAAACCAAGAACTGTGCTGGAGAAAAATGCTGATAAAGGCGATTGTTTATTTTATCAGAAATAGATGGTCCATTAATTTGTCAACAGGAGATTGTAATGCACAATATTGCGCACATCTGCACTTAGTGCATGTTTTACATCAATACATTTTTATTGAAAAATTTTGCATAAATATGGGGTACATAACCAAAAAAGGAGGTTAAACAATTCAAGGGGAAGAGGGATGGAAAGGAGCAGGGACCCAAAGAGTCCCCCCCACCGGGGGGGAAAGGAAAAGTTGCTTAATGAGTAAGACAAGATAACATCATGTGCTGATCACGCTAAACAATCATATGCTAAAGAGAAAATGAAAAAAACAAACATTATGCAATCAACATATACAAAGAAGACATACCATAGTCCCCTAAAGAAACAAAAATCCTCCCAGGAGGGAAGGTAGAACCCTTAACCTACTAATAGATCTGAGGGGTTTCAATCAAGGTTTGTGGTGAGTGGGAAGAAAAAGGGTAGGAAGATCTACCAGGTGCTCCGGCTCCTTCTGTAACATAAAAATGCTACTTTAGCCACTTCATGATGGGGGCTTAAGCAGAGGTAGAGTAGAGCGTATCAATCGTCTCCATCTCGAAACTGCGTTGGACTTTAGAGATAATTTTGGGTATTGTACGGAGAGTAGCAACATTCTTTTGGGCTATCGCTGCTCTGATTGCTATCAAAATATGGCCCAAAAGGTATCTGTCTTGTTTAGGGAGGGAAGCAGGATATAAATGAAGTAGTGCCAGGTCTGCATCCATGTCAATAGGATCACCCATAGCAGAAGAGCCAAGTCAAAGACCTCTCGCCAGAAAGGGCGTATAACAAGGCGAGACCAAAAGACATGATATATATCAGCTGTTTGATCGCAGAGACGCCAACATAATTTTGTCTGGGAGTGCCATATGACATGGAGCTTGGCCGGTGTGTGATATAATCTGTTAACCAGTTTAACGTGCATCTCTGTATGGTTGATGCACTTGTATATTCAATGTGAAGTAGAGTATATAATTTCCCACTGTTGAGGAGAAAGGTTAAGGTGGAGGTCAAATTCCTATTTGGTTTTGGATGTGGACTTTATAGAGACTACAAAAGACTGAAGGAATTGATACCAAAAAGTTATACCTCCTATGTTTGGGCTTTTCAGCAATCTATCTGCCATGGGGGTGGGAGGTAGGACTAAGGAGTAAGGTGTCTTGGAGGCTGAGCTTATCCAGTGGCGAATTTGAGCATATTTGAAAAATTCTCTAGTAGGGATATTAAAACTCTCCTGGATAAGAGAGAAGGAAAGAAAAAGGTCCTGGGCATAAAGATCTTTAAGGGAAAACACACCTTTAAGTAGCCATGTTGTGAGGTTAATATCTGGGATAAGTTAAGAAGGGCCTGAAGGGAAATATTACGAGTGTGTAATGATAGCTCAGGATGATGGTATATTAATCTGTCCCAGATAAACAACACATCTGAGATGGAGAGGAGACGACAAGGGGATGGTGGGCGAGCATTTTTAGGAGTCCATATCAGATCTGCTAGGGGGAAAGTCAAGTAGGAGCCTCGTTCTAAATCTTCCCACACGGCTTTGCATTAAGAGGCAGAAACCAATCGCTAAGTAAGTTAAAATGCAGGCCTATTGATATAGGGCTAGATTAGGAAGCGCTAAACCTCCCTGTTGCTTAGGGAGAGTCATCCGTTGAATAGGCAAAAGGGGGCGCTTTCCATACATACGCTGACATCAATTTATGTAAAAGATCCATATAACGTTTGGGCACAACATAAGGGATAGTGTTAGGCTGATGGTCCGATCACCAACCCACAGAACTAGATGGCGGAGGTCTTCACCTTTAGCAGCCGCCGTTCCCTTAGAGCTTGATGTGCTCACCGGTACTCAGATGCCCCCAGGACTTAACTCCAGGTGTAGTGTGGGTTTGTAATACAGGCCCGTAGTGGCAGGCCAGAAGGCTGAATAGAAAGCAGCGAATAGTCAGACAGTAGCTGAGGTCAAGGGTCACAGGGTCACGCAGGGTAGTCAATAAACACGCCAAAGGTCGGGGTCACAGGCAAGATAGCAGAGTCCAAGGTACAAGCTGAAGGGTCAGGGTCACTGGCAAACAGGCAAAGTCCAAAGTCCAGGCAGGGGTCATACACAAGAAATCAATCCAACAGGTTTCCACCAACACAATACAGGAGCAGGTTAGCTGACAGGTAAACTGGACGCTATAACCGGCAGGGAGGCTAAGCACTCCCTGCCTAATATAATGCCACTAACCAATCAGTGCTCAGCCCTGTAATAATCAACAGGCCCCAGTTAATTAATTAATTGCCTAATAAATTAGCCCACAGGCTGGGATATAACTAGCGCCTGCGTCCGGCTGCAGTACCTGCCGGGGCACGCTGTTTAGCACACTCGGCGTCCAGCCATTGTCTTGGCAATGGTCAGGGTCGAAAAAACCGCTATGACGACCGGGACGCCAGGAACCAGGGGCAGTGAGCCGTGGCGGTGCCCACGGCCACCGCGGCTCCTGACATTGTGAAAAATATACATTAATTTTGGAAGCAACATAATTTTAAAGGAGGCAATATGACCCAGCCTTGTAGTTGATCCAAAGGGACATAGTTGGCTTCAAAAATATCAGCAATCTTAGGGGTAATCTGAATACCTAGATACGGTAATGACTTATGAGCCCACACAAAAGGAAACTTCTGCTACAGAGATGCATGGGAGGGGGAGGGAATATTAACCGGCAAAGCTTCTGACTTATTAACATTCAGTTTATAGAGAGAAGCAGCACTATACCAATCTAAAAAGAGATGCAATGACACCAGCGAGGTCTTCGGGCTGGAAACAAATAAAAAAACATCATCTGCAAATAAGCATAGTTTATGAGAAGTGGAATGTATAGTGATCCCTGGAAAATCAGAAGCAGACTGTATTTTTTGAGCCAGGGGTTCAATGGCAAGGGCAAACATAAGAGGTGACAAGGGACACCCCTGTCTAGTTCCATTAGAGATGGGAAAGAGGGGAGACAGAAAGCCATTACTATAAATCCTAGTTGTAGGATCCTGGTACAATGCAAAAATTGAATGAAGAATATTACCCTGGAAAGCAAATCTAACTAGGACCTCCCGCAAATAGAGCCAGTGTAATCTATCAAAGGCGCTTTCCGCCTCTAGGGAAAGCAATACTAATTTGTCTGGAGTAGACTGTATAGATTTGAACATATTTAAAATGCGTCTAGTATTATCTGATGCCTGATGGCCAGGACAAAGCCTACCTGGTCCGAGTGAATAAGTTGGGAGAGAAAAGGATTTAAACGAGTGGCAAGCAATTTGGCAAGTCAGAGTTCAACAGAGCTATGGGCCTATCATTTTTACAGTCTGAGGGATCTTTACCCAGTTTAGGGATCGTAATAATCTGAGCTTCGAGCATTTCAGCCAGAAAGCTGCCTCCATCCAACACACTGTTATATAGGGGAGTAAGGGAACAAGGGTTTCCTGGAAGGTACAATCGAAGCTGTTAATAAATCCGTCTGGACCATGGGCTTTATCTATCGGTAGGGTTTTTATGACTGCTTCCACTTCTTGATGTTAAAATTGGAGATTAAGTGATGTTAAACTGTCATTATCTTGTGTGGGGAGATTTAAATGAGCCAGGAAAGCAGAGATTGGGTCAGAAGTAGGTTGGGGAATGCTGCAATCGTCTTTCAAGTTATAAAGTTTAGTATAATAGTCGGGAAAAATATTTGCAATCTCAGCAGGGTTATGGGATTTTGTGCCACGAAAATTGTGAAGGGTTCTGATTCTATTACAAGCCTGTTTACCTCTTAACTTACGTGCTAACAACCTACTTGCCCTATTCCCTAGGGTGTAAAATTTTTGACGTAGTTTTGTTAAAACGTTATTTATGCAAGAGATAAAGAGGGTATTTAGTTGTTTCCTTACACTGTCCAATTCTTTCTGCAAAGATTTAGAAGGGTGTGGTTGGTTTTGAGCCTCTAGGGGTAGCCAATTGAAACTCAAGAGTTTTTTGACGGTTAAGATATTGTTTTTTCATACGGACGCCTAGTTGTATGGCTTTACCCCTGAGAACTGCTTTTAAAGCACACCAATGTGTAGCCAGAAATGTATGTTCTGGACTATTAGTTTGAGTATAAAGCGATAAAGCTTCCAAAAAATCAGTTCTCAGTTTGAGGGAGGAAAGAAGATATGAAGGCATTCTCCAAGGCCTAGGAGAAATCTTAGATTGATGAAGGTCCCAAGACCATACAACAGGAGCATGATCAGACCAAGGTATTGGTAAAAATTCTTACAGAACCGCTATGTTGTAGGGACCACTTATCCGTCAGGATCATATCAATCCTAGAGTATGAATTATGAACAGCTGAGTAGTAAGTATAATGTCTGTCCCCCGGTGAATCAACCCGCCATATATCTTAAAGGTCACAATCCGCCAATAATTTACAGAATACTAATGAGGGCCCTAAGTTGGTTCGAGTACTACTAGGAGTCAGGGTATGTGATTTTTCCAGTTTAGGGTCGAGAGTTAGATTAAAATCCCCCATTATGATCAAATGGCCCTGTTGAACTCTGGACATCTCTTCACAGAGTGATTTTAGAAAGGGGACCTGGCGGGAATTAGGGGCATAAAGTGATACTATAGTTACTTTTTTCTCGCCCAGCAGTCCCACAAGAATCAGATAGCGGCCAGATTTATCCTCTGTTTTTGTCAGCAGGGAGAAACTGACGCGTGTGCTAAATAATGGAAACTCCATTTCTCTTGAAAGGGCCACTGGGCGAGTACAATGTGGGGAACCTAGAGTGACAAAATAAGGGGGAAGAGTGGGAAGAAAAACGGGTTTCTTGCAAGGCCACTACGTCTGCTCTATATTTGTGGAACGTTTTAAGAGCTATCCTGCGTATGTTAGGAGAATTTAGACCCCTAACGTTCAAAGAGAAAAATTTAACCATACAATCAATGCACTCTGTGGATGGCTATGAAAGTATACAAGCAAAAAGGTAATTATCAGGAGCAACCATTGGGGGAGGGCGGGAAAGGAGAGGGGAAGAATAAAAAAAAACATAAAGGAACAAGCAAAACTAGCCCGAGAAATTGGGCTAGAGTATTTGCCACAGAGGAAATGTAGTGGCAAAATGGGTAACATGTGGGGGGTGGAAGGAGTGCTAAACCCCACCCATTTGACGGGTTAACATTAAACATATGTAAATAATACAATCAGGATAGAAAAAAATCAACCTAAAAGTATGCAAACAAACCAAACTAGACAGCCAAAATCAAAACGGTTCAAGATAGGAACATGGACAGTCCCAAGTATAGATGGAATAAAAACTAGTCCCTCGGAACCTGAGACCAATCTGAAGTGAGTGGTGAGCGCCGCTTTTGAGGAACCCCAGGGGGTGACATCTTTCATTCATCCAGAAATTTCAGACCAGCTTCTATTGAAGACATGACATAAGTAGAACCTTCACGATGGACCAAAAGCTCGACTGGAAATCCCCATCGATAAGACACATCGTGAGCTCGCAGTGCAGCTGTAATCTGTTGAAAAGATCGTCTTTTGTTAATGGCTGTCAGGGAAAGGTCCTGGAACAATTGAAGATCGCCTAGATGATCAAAATTGTCAGGGTGCCGGGCAGCCCGAAGAATAGCTTTCTTAAAAGGAAATAAATGGATTCGTAGAAGAGTGTCTCTGGCTGTTTACTGGAAGCTGAACGTGGGCGAGGTAACCTATGAATACGATCGATTAAGAGGTCTTTAATATCAGCTGAAGGTAATAGCTTTCTAAACAGTGAAGTGGCAAAGCCCTCCAATTCCGAAGCCAGAACCGTTTCGGGGATGCCCCTTATCTTCACGTTGTTCCTGCAAGAACAGTCCTCCATATCCGCCACCTTATCCTTAAGAAAAGCTACCTCGCTTTTTAGATGGTCGCGAGAGGTAAGTAGGTCATTATGAGAAGCGATCACTTCTTCCATCTTGGACTCCAGTTGATCTGTGCAGGCACCAAATTCTGCAACTTCTGTTTTCAAGTTGCCAATCGAGGTCCAAAGTTCATTAGCCAGGTCTGTTCTGAAGGCAGTCAACATCTTGTGTAGAGTGCGGACTGCGAGTGCGGCATCCAGCTCTGGGTCAGAACTCATGGCCGAAGGAGGAGAGGATAACAAAGGAGTGCCCGCCTCAGAGGCTGAAGTAAGTTGAGGGCGATCCCTGCCAGAAGGAGAAGCCTCCGGTTTAGAGGGAGCTTTAGGTAGAAAATCATTTATGAGGAGTTAGAGAGCTAGGATTATTCTTCTTAGGTGGCATACTGAATTATAGGAGCCCGTTGGTATTCGAAGCAGGTAGGAAGCTAGGCAAATGCAATTATTGTAGGGACAGAGGCGGTCACATGGGAGGGGAAAGCATTGTTAGATATCAGGCTACTTACATCGTTGCTGTAAGAGCTTCCTTCCAGGTATCTGTCTGGTTACACCAGAAGCTGTAACAGATCAGTGTCCAGCCAATTACGTTTGGTTATTACAGATAAGTTGTTGTCAAGGTGGAAGACAGGTAGATAACTGTTTGTCAGGGAGAACTTTCACCTTCTTGATATTAAGTACAGGCTGTGATACTTTGGAACAACAATTGTAATATTGTAATATAGCCAACAGGTGGCAGCAAAAGCTCACCTGCAGATGATATGGACTTCTCAGCCTACTCACAGCTCCAGATCCTGGTCATCCTAAGCACAGAGGAACTGGTGGCAATGGGACACAGCTTCCTTCCAGCAGCCCAGTCAGAAATACACAAGCCACAAACACTGACTCCTCCACTGACCTGCTGATAGGACCAGAGACAAGGCAGGCTGAAACAGCGATGGTGGAGCTGCAGAGACTGTTGACATGACGCCGATAGGCCACACCACCACTGGAAGCATCGCGGCAGAGGCGGCACAGACGCCAGAGCCTGGGGACCCAAACCGGAAGTGGGACTTTTCCAATATTGTCGGAGCAGCCAAGCCTGCACTCTCGTCCACAGTTGCAATGTCCCCACGTGACCGCCGACCCAGAGCTCCAGATAAGACCCAGTAACTAGGGACGGGGTAGTCGGTACTGAGACTGAGCCGCATGGCAGGCGAGTTCGTGCGGAGCACACCACAGGCAGCCAAGCAGGTGGCAGTGTAATCTGGCACTTGCTAGCAGACGGCAGGCAGTGTTTGAAGAAGCTTGAAGCTGCAAAGGCAGGAGGCTGATGACACACCAAGCAGGCCAACACCGCCCGGACACAGATGGTAAAGTGCCGGGGGACTCAGCGGTGAGTAGGGAGACTCCACAGCTTCCTCGATGGTCAGGGGGTGAGCCGGGGCAAACTATCAGGGCCAAATCCGAGGGCTTATACCCAAAATTTAGACCTTTGGTCGGACCTCAATAAAAACGTGCCACACTGAATGGCGTCTAAACCACGCCCCCCACTTAGTGCATGTTTTATTGCTGCTAAATATGCCTGCACTGGTAGACCTGTTAGCATCGAATAATCACTGTATCCTGAGATGAAGAGGAATGAGGTAGGCCTGGATGTAGAGTATATGAAGCATAGGTTGTAAGAGATATGCAACCACTCCATTACATAAGCAAACATGGGCTACATCTAATTTTGTTTTAATGTTTACCTTCTGAAATTTTCTTCATTACCTGAACTGTAATTGTTGTGAGACAATAACTGTATTATACAACATGATGTTCAATGTGGACTTTTTCCAGATGCTGCTTATTAACAGAACAGACCAAACATTGTTAAAGTTTTTATGAGGGACATTTTTAGACAAAATGTAGCCATGGGAAGAAATTACAGTAAGTTGCCTCTACATACAACCCATCCCCATTTTGTTTTACTGTATAAATGTACTGTTAAAATATCAATGGTTTCAAGCCTCACAGGGGATTTTTGTGTTTCTCTGCTACAACACTTTTAGGCGTTAGAATGAAACAAGGCCTAATGTGCTCATAGATGGTCCTTGCCAAGTTTAACAAATTTAACCCTGAGAGTGGTGATTGTATTCAGCAGGAATAAGTTCCTTGAGACCATATCCCTCATGAGCCCCACAGTTGAAGTTCAGGTAGAGTTCTGATTACAAAAAAAGAAGAAAAGATTTCTGCACACTTCTTTGACAGCCTTTTCCCTGATAATGATAGCTCTTCATCTAACAGCTTTCACTTTTGCAATGACAGGTCACTCTCTGGTAGTGGCAACATGCTATTTGTAGGTAAAGCAGCTTGTAGCTTTACCTGCTCTCTGACACTTGCAGATCTCTCTCTGGAATTGGCAGCTCTCCCTCTAATATTGGCAGATCTCCCTGTGACTCTAGCAGCTCTCGCTATTAGACAAACAGACTTTGTAGCATTCAGATACTCTCTGCAGTCTTTTCCTCCTTCGTATTTTATTTTTCATTGCATTCAAGACTTACTCTCTCAAGCTCCCTTGAATTGCCTACTCTGCATCTTAAGCATCCAGTGGATGGCCGTGCCTCTTTCCTCCTTGGTCACACTCCCATTCTTCTCCTTCTCTGGTGCCAAACTTTTCTCTTCTGGTTTGCTCTGACTTCCATTCTGACTCTTCAGGCATTATGGCCGTTACAGATCCTTGGCCATTATGTTTCCAGCATTATGTAAGTCTTACCCAGCTAGTGGCTCCTCCTCCCCTCTCTCTTTCTCCGAAGAGGTGAGTTCTGGGTCTGGGTGTTAGAAATACTAAATCATATATAAAATAATCCCCTTTTGTCACTGTTGCTTATCTCCTTCTGCGCTAGGCAATTTCCTGTTAGTGTTTTATTTGGAAAATACTGCCTTGATAAAGACTTAACTATTACATTAAAATGAACCAACTGGGAAAAGGGAAATGGGTCACATTAATAGTACTCAACGATCAATATGTTCAATACAACGGCTCAGGACTACCTTCAAATTAGAGATTGGCAAATTGAATTTAAGTGATTCTCATTTTCATTCATTTGGTCCATTTTCACCTGCATTGTTTTACTGTATTCACTAACTGTATATAAGCAGGGGCTCTGGACCCAGTGGACAGTCTACTTGACCACAGCCTTCAGACCTGAATGACTATACACTGGATCCATGGCGCCTGCGATAAGTAACGGCTGTACTTATTTTATTCTGATTGTTATTCTACTATTTTTGGCTATTAAATCACATTGTGCTTTGGAACCACATTTCGGCAATCGACAATCGTTATTGGATAGCAACTAGACGTGCATAACATTTGTTAGCAGCCAATTAATCTACCAGTGTGTTTTTGTGGAGTGTGGGAGGAAACCGGAGCACCCCCACGCAAACACAGGGAGAACATACAAACTCCGCACAGATAAGGCCATGGTCGGGAATTGAACTCATGACCCCAGTGCTGTGAGGCAGAAGTGCTAACCACTTAGCCACCATGCTGAATACAAAGGATGTTCTTGATGGAACAGGTAATGGTGCTGAAACATTATGGGCCTGATGATGAGTTGTAGGCAAAGTTAGAGGAATTTACGATAAAATATGTGTCTGGAAAAATAGTGATTTTATGCCTCTATGCTGAGCCAGACACTAAAGATTTCTGAAGTTTTTCAAAGAAAGTAAAATAAATAAATAATGCACATAGTATTGCTCACTTCTCTTTGTGCATTTTTGTTTGATTACATAGCTTGCATTAAACCTTGAGCAAACTTTTACTTTTGGCTACAACAAATTTATTAAATAGCAACAATAACTAATCTTAATGTTGTAATCATTTCTGCATATTATGATGTTTTATGCTTATATTTCTTTCTGAAGTTATCAATAACAATTAGCTAGTATTTTTTTCCCTGGATGGGGGTGAGGACTTTTAACAATCACACATTTTTTTAACAACAAATTTCCATAATCCTTGAGGATTATGCCATCTTTGGGAACAATTCTCATGAAAATGAACTGCTTAATTTACGCCTCCTAATCTTCCACCGCAGCTTAGTGACAACCTCCACCTTAGATCGCTCCTCTGCCGTTGCTCTATAGAGCACCTGTTACCCAGCTTTTAGCGAATATGGCTTTTAGTGGCTTTCTATGTCCTTTCTTTTTGGGCACTTGCAGTGACACGTACCTCTATTTGAAGCTACCTGTACATGCATGCAGTCAAAAGCAGGAGCTCCAGCTTGGTAAACCATGCAGCTTGCATGATTGCAACTGCATGATTTTTTTCAACAATTCCTATGCTGATTGCTGCATGGCATCACATTGGGTCACAAATGTAAATGGTTGCCTTTTTCAGTCCAAAAATTAATATATTTTTATTAATATTGTTTGTTTCCAAATAAACATGCCCATCATGTCAAAAAATGAGGAGTAGTCACCTGCCCTTAAGCTGTCTCCACACAAAGTTATCCAAGAGTGCTAGCCCATCTTGCCAATACTTAGCAATTGTAGAAATATGATTTTACATATGGTAATATTTGTTTCCAGGTTTATCACTATACTGTTCTTAAATGTACTCAGATGGGTTCCCTTTGCGCAGTTAGAGGTCTTGACATGCCCCCTAAAAGGAGCTACATTCATTTGTAGTCAACAGGGTGCCCAGCTGACCAGGGGCACCTAAGGAGTTTTACAAGATGGGTATTTTAGAGTTTGTGGGATTTCATTTGTTTCCCGTAGGCCATGTTGTTCAGGTCTGTCTAGAGCTAAACATCCCAGAGAAAGGTTAAACTGGTGCTTGGCTCAAGATGACAAGAGACTAATGTGATTATGCACCTTTTGACTGGTAAAGTGGGTACCTATTGTTCAACTTTGTGCACAGCTAGACTGCCTAAAGCTGCTCACCAAGGTGCCTGCTTTCACTTGAGTGCCTGGGGGAGGCTATATGACCACCTTCCTGCTAAGCAGGAACCAATCATGTGAAGGAGAGCTATTTAATGATGGCCCCGGAGACCATCATAGGAGCCAGACAAGGGATAGAGAAAGGTTTGCCCCACCAAGACTCTTATGTCTGGACAGTTCTGACTAATGGTTATGATGCGTTTTAGACTGGTTTTGACACAGTGGATAGTGTCTGTAACTCATGATCATGGAAGCTTCCATTGACCCTGTCACTTTGAAAACCTATCCAAAGTGGGGAAATATTGGACTTGGTGTCTACCTTGCTAGTAGAGGAGCAGAAATTTGTGGCTCAGCAGGTGGGACAGTGCTAATAAGGACCGGTGACTGTAACTCCTTTGAAAAGAGTTGTGGATTAAGGATTAGTATGATAAATCACCTGGCATTTGGTCTTCAAAGTATACTAGTCACTGAGTGTGCTGTATGCAATAAAGTCTGTTTTTGCTGGTAACTGACTGTTTGCCAAAGTGATTGCAAATCTCCTAAGGGTACTGTATCTGCTAACAAATACAGTCTCACCAAACAATTTGCAAGAAAAAAGAGCAAAACATTCACCTGGTATCCTCCCAGTGGAAGAACAACAAGAGGAGCTGGAGGAGTAACCATCAAGTATGCCAACTTCCTCTCCGCCTTCTGGTCCTGCACATTCAACATCACTGAGACTCTTGGAGTAGTCCAACAAGTTGGTTTCTACAACAAACCGCTACTAATAACTTTCACTACAACCCTCCAGGAGATGAAGGACCAGTAGGCACAGACAACAGCACAACAGCAATAGTGTAAGTAGGTGCAGCACTGGTGGCCCTCCTCAATTAGCCCAGTGCCTTTTCCCGCATCCAGCCTCAGTGACACTGAACCTGAGGGAGTAGTGAGTCAAGACTTGGCTCTGCTCCAGTAGCCCCCAACCTAACATCTACCCTATGATAAAAAGACTTCACATACCAAAAATAAATTTACTTTTTCTCTTTGGCACAATAAAGATATTAGGCTCTTCCTGCTGGTGTTCAATTCAATTAATACTACATACGGAGTAGATTAAAGGTTATATGTTGCTAGTAAAGATGGAAAATACATTTGGCTGAGTTCATAAATATATTCTGCATGGTGAAATCTATGTTGGGTTTATTAACAAATCCTATTTTGTATGGAAAATTAACTTGTGTCAACATGACTTAGAAACACATCTCAGCCACATTTTCATGCAGCATATATTATAGAAGTATAATTGTGTAATATCATAAACACAAATTATCATGGTTTAGATAATCAATTATTAGATGTTTAAGTTCCATAATAGAAAATGGGAGAAAATGCATTATTTGTGTTTCAAAATATGTTTTTTTTGCACTTACAACTGAAGTATTGTTGATTTATAAAATTCTGGCAGCTCAGTTATTCTTAGAAAGTGGAAGGTTCCACTTCCACATTCTATGCCTCCTCTTAAGCAATCTTGACCTCCTCCTCAAAAGGTACCCCACTACTAATTGTGATTTTCTGAAAAATGCCACAAAGACCAATAATGTGGCACCCAACATCCGGTGCATACATGAGGGCTGGTCTAGATAGGTCAAGGCAATGAAAATATGCTTTGAGAAGCCAAAATGGTCTAACAATGATTGACCTGACGGAGGCACATATGGGATTAATTGCAAGTTTTTGGTCTGAGGCTGGATTTAATATAGGAATGAAGAGCCAATGTTGGAAAGGGTAGATGCTGTCCCCTAAATATAGAAAAATCACACTTTAGAAAAAGCTAATTTTTGTATGTGGTTGAATAATATGTTACTACAGACACTTTAAAGTTTTCAGAAATTAGTAGGTTTAGAGAGGGACGACATTGTCTTAAATATATTTGAAAAGAATTATTATTTTAAAAAGGATAGCTGCATTATAAAATATATGGAGCACTGGGGCAAAGACATGTCCACTAATTTTATGTAAATAAATTATTGTTATCTAATAGCCACGCATGTTCACCTTACCTCTGTGATAACTCCTGCCATATGACTGACTGTCTCAGAACAAAAGAGGCACCCCCTGGAAATTTGGTACCAGTGGTACAGATGAGCAGAGATGCATAACATATAGTCTGAACATTGATGGAATGAAAAATGGATTCATGCAGTCATATTTTTCTTTTGAGGGGAGGTCACTTTTTATTTATTCTTTATTTTTTAATACTAGGCTCCTGGGGTACTTCTTGGTAAGTTAGCTCTTAATTTAAAAACACATGGATGTATGACCAATTGTAGGTACTCTCTTTATTTATCAGAAGTGCCTTGACAGGGTGGGTGGCTTACCAAACATTTGCAAATGTGTGCAACTGAGAATTCGGCATTTGTAAGCACAATAAGAAAGCAGCTCTTTCTCTAGTTCACAGCAATGTGTTTAGAGATTTTTCTCTGTATTTTTTTCCTTTTTGGATAACCCCAACCTTCCATGCTCCTGCTGTAAACCTAGAAATAGATTAACCCTCTTCCATTTCTGAATTGTAGTTTGAGAGACATTTTTGGTGTCAGTAGCTGATGGAAAGTGCTGGTCCTCTACTGTCATTTGGAGTCTCATGGGGTTTCTCTTGATAAGTTAGCTCTCAATTTAAAAAAACATGAATGTATTATCCAATGTAGGGATTCTCATTACTTAGGGTTAGGACTACCCTATTAGCAGAAGTACCTTGACAGGGAAGGTGGTTTATCATGCATTTGCAAATGTGTGTAACTGAGAATTCTGCATTTTTATGTACAAGAAAAAAAACAGCTATTTTACTAGCAGCAGTGTGCTGGGGGATTTTTCCTTTTTGGGCGGTATAATTGGTAAGGCAAAAGTCGGTGTAAAGTTGAGTAAATCGGAAAGACATCTCAAAACAACACATATAGTCAGAATGGTGAATTTTTCTAGTTACCTTTGCAGACCTTTTGCAAAATATATTGGGCCTGATTCAAATCAGAACACAACTTGTGCTTTTAAAAAGCGCACGTAACTTGTGCGTACATAAGTTTTCACAACCAAGTATATCTCAGGAATACATTTTGGTGTGAAAAAGATAGTAACTCACTTACGTGATTTAAATTGCATTTAAGAGTAATTACGTTTTTTTTTAAAGTACTATTCGTATTGTTTTTGAAGCAATTGCACCTTTTTTCACTAGGTATTTTCTCCTAATTCACATCTGAACGCACATCCGTGCATTTCCTTAATTACCATAATTGACCTTATTACTCCTAAAGACTGATGTTTCCTGGCATATAAAAATATTAACCCTTTCACTGCACTACCTCATCAACCTACACGATTCCATGCACAGAAAGGTAATTTTAAACTACAAACTTTTTAATAAATAAAAAAAATAAATGTTTTACAAGCATTACAACAAATTTATAATTAATAAAAATATTTTATATTTTTTTTCACATTTCTGCACCTAGAAAAAAAAAATCTACATTTTAACATCACAACATTATTACATGTTAGAAACTTACCATTGCTCTATGGTTGTAGTTTGGTCCCACATTTTTCTAGCTTTGCAGAGTTCAGAGGTGCTACATTAATATAAAATGATCCAATCATATCTTAATTATAATATTAACACAGTACTGGAGAGAGGACAGCATTTTGGGGACACATGCAGATGTATTATGGGGGTTGCTTTACCTATGGGCAAACCCTTATCATGCTCATTAAGTCATACACCTGTATAATAGCAATATTTCCTTATGCAAACACAGATTTAGCAAAGAAATGGTTTCTGAGATCTTTACATTTCTGCAGAAAAAGCAAACTAAAATCATACATGCCAACTTTTAAGATTTCTCCCCCGGTAGATCCGAATTTCGGCGAATGCAGGAGTTTTGCCTACTCTTACTGTTATCTGGGAGGACTCCCCGAAATTCGTGAGTCTCTTGGGAATTCCGGGAGAGTAGGCAAGTATGACTAAAATATACTACTATATTATTAAATCAAGATACTTACATTCTTCTTCAGGGGCCTATGATGGGTTCTCTGTTTCCTCCAGCGGGGCCTCCATGGCTTCTCAGCATTTACCTGTGTCTATTAATCATCTGCTGGTCCTTCTTTTCCTGCATTTACCTGCTGTTCAGTATACTTTTCAGAGACTTTTTGTACCTATCCAGCAACACCCGCATTAAGTTTTATTTATACCCTGCGATTCCTGGAATGAATTTTGTTTATACTATGTTCAATCTTCAGCCTCAGGGCTCCATTATTTTTGCAATGGTGTGTTTTTGCTAGAATACAACAGATAAATCCTTAACCTATCCTGACTCCTTTGCTGTCATTACAAACACCTCATTAATCATAACACTCAGAATACATTTTAAAAATGCCCACCTTCTTTCAATTTTGTCAAACCCGCAAATGTTGTGCAGGGCAAGTGAATAATATACCAAAAATATTTACAAAATCTAAAAATCTTTATAATTCCATTGTGACCTCTTTTAGTATTAAAATTGTTTAGGGATGTGTAGAAATCTGTATTTATTGTAAAACCTTTAGGCCCCTAAACAATTACATTTATATCTATATGTATGTCTGCACTAGTATTTAGTAAATATTTGCTAATATACATTGCAGCTTTCTTAGCAAAATTAACTTTGGACATTTTACACAGGTAGCGGGACTTTAAACTCAGGCTTAAAGACAAACTCTGAGACAACCGCAAACATGTAAGGGGGACAGGTAGTGGTCCCATAGAGTCCCTGGACCTGAACACTCTGGAGCACAAAGCATTGGACTGCATTGACGAACACATAGCGCAGGGTGTGGGGCAGATAGAGTGAGAGTCCTCTCCCAACCACAAAACAATCTTCCATCTGGCCATCAACCTCAACCTCTTCCTCTTCCTCTTCCATCCATGGATCCCACTCTGTATGGCGGTATTGTGAAATATTACACACAGAGAAATGATGTTGCACACAATATTCAGCGCATAAATAAGGACTCCACCAGACCACTCAAGGCAATGGAATTGGGCTTTTAAAGTCTCTAAAGTTCATACTATAAATTATCTGGTTGACGTATGTGCGGCATTGTATGCAACCTCTTACTGTGTTTGCGAGTGTCAAGTGGAAGTTAGTAGCCAAGGACAGAAAGTGTAAGCATTGTCTCCTTTGAAGAGAAAAAAGCTCATAACCAATGAGGGAGAGATTTTGACATGATATGGCACAATTATAATCCAACAGTATTCCACACATTTTTACATAAGTACACCATAATGCAAAGATTTTTTAAACAAACCTCTTATTAGTCCAATGTATAAAAATCTATTTAGGAAAAAAGGCCTAACTGTTATGAATCCCAATGCATTCACGAAGAGCAACAGTAGTGTAAGGCAAAGTGTCTTTATTCAGGTAAATATATTAACAAAGATAACTCAAATCCACGGATAACAGGTTTCAAAAGAGACTGTATAGTAAAATGGCAGGAACAAGTATAATAAGTTTTACCCCAGTCCAGAAGGCACAAGGCTGCCCAGGAAAGCAGACAGAGTCCAGGGATAAAGCAGTGATCAGACAAACAAATCCAAATAGCCAGGCAGAGATCAAGCAAATTAGCGAGGTCCAGAAGTCTGTCCAAAAGGTCAGGGCAACAGGCAGAATAGCGTGGTCCAAGGTACAGGCAAATGATTCGGGGTCTCAGGCAAGCAGGCAAGGTCCAAGGTACAGGCAGGGGTCATACACAGAAGTTCAATCCAGCAGGTATATCTCAATTAGCACAGGAGCAGGTTAGCAGCAGCCAGGAACAAACGGATGAACTGCTCAGAGCACAGCTAGAGGCAGGTACTTAAAGCAGTGCAACAGGTGCAGTTCTAATTAGCATCAGACAAGGAGATTAACTCCTTCAGGCATGTTGCAGAGTTCAGGAGCAGAACAGCAGCACCTCTGGTGGTATGAGGCACTGCTGCTAGGTACAAACAACAGACAGAGTTGTAACACTAACAATATACAATATAAAGTTAAAAAAGTACCTAATAGTCACTCGTCTTCATGTGGCCTTGCACCCCTTTGGCTCTGTGCTTATCTACGCCACATGCCTGATTGCACGAAGGCAAATGAATTATACCTGCTTCCGAGCCATTTAGCAACCAGGCACCGAATGAGGAGAAATACATAGGCTAAACATTTATCATGTTGAAATGCTTTCTATTCCTAAAAATAGCTTCATTTGCACTCAATGGGATTAGGGCTGTATGTATACCATAGAAATCTACTTATGATGGCTAACTGTCACTTTATGGGCACAAGGGACTCTTCATTGAATGGAAGATGTATAAATTAATGGATGCGGGACAGGACAGCCCACAGCAAAAATATTCAGCATACGACTAAAGATGGGCTGGGACACTCCAGCCACAACACCCAATGTGGTCTGAAATGACCCAGATGCACAGATGCACAAACACTGACAAGAGTATGGTCAGCGGTTGTTTTGCTATAGGGAAGTTGACAGATCTACACAATGCGCAGAGTGTCCATGATGACATGAGATGGAAACAGAAAGTGACAGACCCAAAAAGGCTGTCATGAGGACTGAAGCCACATTTCCTGGGTCAGCGATTGTGTTCCAGTTTCTGCATTCGGAGGGGTTGATGTCTGTTGTCCTCCAGATTCATTGGTTTTGTAATGAATGACTATATGTGATAAAGGTGGATAAAAAGAAAAAAAAAAATTCCTTATGTATTGTAGATTATTGAAAAAAATACTTACAGCTTCCCCAGCTACTTCCATTTTATTTTTATATATTTTTTTTAAGGTTCTGTGTTTTTTTGGTCTTTTGATGTCAGACGTAAATTTGAGAAAATGGCCCCTGGCTATTTTTTATGCCAAGCTAAATATAGCTGGAATCAATGTGATCACAATATATATTGGTGTAACAATAAAAGTATGTAGCAAAAACAATGTAAATTCATCAAAACCTTGGGTCTTGCTCTTCTAAATGAATGCTTGAGCATCCGCAAAGATGTATTTCATTTACCAAGAGAAATGCGCAAAAGAATTAGGGATTTCACTGGAGAATCTTCAGAGGAGCCACCAGTAAAAGTACCAGGAGTTTGAAAAAGATGTCAAGTGTGTTCTGCTATAAAAATATCATACTACCACTCATATATGCTAAGCATTTTACAGATTTATATTACCGGAACACCTGATTTCATATTGCAGTGATTGTAGTTGTCAGCTGGGTGACACTGATTAGTTGCAAGACTGATTTTGTTTTTGTACTGTTTTAATTTTCAAAGATGTCATACTAAGCTCAACAAAAAAGTTTAATTTTAGTTGTAAAGTTTATTTTTTGCTAAGATATTAGCAATAACACAGAAATTGTATATTATGTTGATTTTTTTGAAGACTACATAGATATAAATAAAGTTCCTTCTCTATGATTCTTATTTTAGCAAAATACTTTAATTAGTTAATTATTACAAATATACTAATAATCTTCTAAAATCATCCTTAAAATTTCAAAACCAGGAATAAAATAGACCTAAGTCATAATGACATCCGTGAACTACTTTCTACCACAATGACGCTGGGTTAACTCGGAACGCAGTCCTTGTAATAAACTAAATCGCACAATAGTAGTCTCCCTCCATTGGTCTTAAATAGTGTTTTTGATTAGATGAGTGGTGTCAGTTGTGCAGGTGAATTGGCAATCACCCCATTACAATGTGAGAGACAATGCAGTGTCTGGTCATCACTATCATCCATCAGTCACACCTGCCCTGGAGGGGGTGCAAACCTTACATCTGAAAAGAAGCATACTTCTGACAATGTTGTGACTTGAGTTTTATACCTCAGCGTGTAAACACCCTAACTATAGATGGGCTACTTTTGTCCACTCCTCAAATCCCCTGTTCTGCCTTCAAATCATAGGCAGCCTTAAGTCTCACTTGCATCCAGACACAAATTTTTTTTCTTTTCCTGCCATAGGTGCTGCTAATGGTGAAGTCCTCTACCAGTCTGGTTCTAAAGGCTTATTGATAGCTGCGATCCTAACACCAAGGGAGTGGGCTCACTCACAACTTTGCCTAAGAACACAGCCAAGAATAGTACCAAATATCCTCCAAGAGCAACTTCTCACAACCATCCAAGAACAGTTTGGTGATAAACAATGCCTTTTCCAGCATGATGGAGCACCTTGTCATAAGGCAAAAGTGAAAACTAAGTGGCTCGGGGATCAAAACATCGAAATTTTGGGACCAGTTGCCAGGAAGCTCCCCAGACCTTAATCCCATTGAGAACTTGTGGTCAATCCTCAAGAGGGGGGTGGACAAACAAAAACCCACAAATTCAGACAAACTCCAAGCATTGATTAGGCAAGAGTGGGCGGCCATCAGGCAGTATATGGTCAAGAAACTGATTGACAGCATACCAGAGCGAATTGCAGAGGTCTTCAAAAAGAAAGGTCTACAGTGCCAATATTGACCCTTTGCATAAACTTAATTTAATGTAATTTAACATCTATATTCTATTATACAGGCGTGGGGTCCGGGTATTGGCGCTTTAAAACCGGCATTTTCAGTCTGCCCATATTAAATGACGGAATTTCACACTGTAGCTGTTTAACACATTCGGATGGTACAGTGGACGTGAATTTCAAGCGCCGGACAAAGTCCATGTCTGAAATATGCTAAGTAGTTATTTGATTAGTGTAGGGCTTATAGGCATCATTATTTCAAAGTCGTTTACAAGCTTGTCGGATTTTATTTGGCCGTGGTAACGAGTACCACCACTGGTTACAGCCCTAAAGCCTATCCCTCTCTCCACTGGTAACAATAATTTCTTGAGTACCCAACGCCCTACAGAACTTTTAATGAATACAGAATTTAATTTAAATGTATCGCTAACACTGATTGGTTGTCATAACAGCATGACAGCTAGACAAATCACACACTTTCCCTGCTGCAACATCACAAGTGTTGGATATGTTATTAATATGCATGATTTCTATACTCATATTTTGTATATTCTGGGCCCTTTTTCATTTAAAACATGTCCCAGGTTATTTAGTTAAAGGCAGTTCTCTTAAAAAAAAAGATAAACTGCAATTGCTATTTTATTATACCTCTGTTGGTACTTGTATTAACAATAATCTCTGAGATGCAATATCTGAAACATTTAGTCCAGTGTTTTGTTTTATTGTAACATGAACGATACTTTGTAATTCTTCAGTTTTACAGCATATGACTAAGCAGTGATATATCTTTATTAACCTCGTTACCAGAGGAATACACAGTATTTATTTTGAATTCAGGCTTTTAGATATTGTTTTAAATATTAATGAATGGTCTCTCTAGTAGTCAGCATAAATATGATTTGCATTAGTACCAGAGATATTCATTAAGTGCCTCTGATGTCAGCTGTTCAGCATAGTACTGCCTGACATCATCTCCCGAGGTCACTGACAATTTTGACCTTTTTTCTTGTGCATAGTTTCTGTGCTTTCAAAAGCTCTTCTGAATTGATTTGAAATTTTGACTCTTCCCTTTATGAGGCAGTAAAATTGATAATTATTCAGATGGGAACTGAGTGCTGAGTGAAAAATCAATTCCACCCGCTCTCTGCTGCGTATAAAATTACTTTCAAGCCTGCTGGTCTGAACGAACGGTCAGGGTAAAAGCAGCAGGGAGGAGGAATAGTGTGAAGGCTTAGCTGACCGTAGCTAATAGCCTGGAGGGATCACATTTTAGACTGAAGGAGTGGACCGGTGGGGGTTGATTATCAACAATGATGGTGCTCATTGATCATATGTTTACATTAGGTATCTGTTACCTTATAAATCAGCCTTGAATAGAAACGGAACCCAAGGCCATGGTCCTTACCAGAGGGACAATGTATTAAATTATTCTCATTTTCACACTCAGATGAAAAGTGAGCCATTGATTATTCATTGGCTGCCCATTAAATGCTGTTTTTGTAGATGATTTGTCTATCAGGCACTATAATGAACAAGGCTACTTCTTTATAACTAGGGGTTTCAATTTTCAAGACATCTGTGAAGGTTAAGTAATGCCTAAGCCTATTAAAATGAATGCGTTACAAATTGCTTAACAGCTCTGAAAAACTAAACCATATTGACTATTTTAAGTTTAAATAGATTGTGTCATGTATTTAAACTACTGAAAGAATAATTTTGTTGTCCTTTCTATTTACCCACATACACTACAGAATTAATTTCACCTAATGGACAGATATAATCATTTGAATATCTGTAAATAAACTTTGTCCTCTTCCCCCACAACACACACATGCACAAATTTTGGACATGTAGTGCACTTTTTTTGTGCTAATACACTTATTTGTCTGCCATGCCCATACCAAGGTGCACACTCCAAGGTTTTCATTTTTGGTAATGCCCCAGTCAAACACTTGTGGGATTGTAGGCTAAATAAGTATGTATTAGCTGGCAAAGTAACAAGTTGGATATATGAACTCTGTTTCACATGGATGAGAATTTGACACCAGAATCATTCTGTATCTACAATATCTGACAGCAATTCTACATAGCTCATCTGTTCTTCTCTACCTTCTATCACTTAGTATGGGACTCAATTTCCCTCTTCACATCATGCCGAGAGATGAGCAAAATTTTCAAAACTGTACCACAAAATATTTGGCTTATTATGCATTTCAGCACAAAATGTCACATGGTTAGGCGGTGAAAAGTGGTTTTAAGTATTCCTAGTCGCTAACCAACACCACACAGCAAAATGAATTAATACCGCAAAGTGCTAAAGCATATTGGCATTCCATGCAATAGTGACTTATAAGCAGACATCAATTATTGCATAACCAGATTTTTGCACCTCTGATTGCTTTGCAGAACTCAATTCACATGAACTTTCACAGCAATTTTGCTCATCAAGACATTTTGCTGGTCTTACGCAGCCCTGCTTTTGCTAACACAATCACATATGAAATTCACAAGATCAGCACACTAAGCTCATGAAATATTCTGGCTGCTGTGATCACTCTGATGATCTTCAATGTCCTGTATATTATTAATTTTGGACCACCCCCTTAATAAATTTATTAGAATATTTGCATTTTGTCTCCTAATATACTGCTAATTTATGTATTAAGCCATAACAGTAAGGGGAGCATCTGCACTGTCTTTACTACATGTGTTTATTTAAAGGATAAGTCCTACTTTACGGACCTTTTTCCCTTAGAACAAAATTACTAAACTATTATTTTTTGTTGCTTTTATACTCTCTCTAGCATAGTGTACCTTATTGTGCCCATTATGGAAATATCTGCTCTGTATGGGGTCCTGCATATGTACAGGCCTTACCGCATCATATAAACATAGAAACATACAATTTGATGGCAGACAGGAACTACTTGGCCCATCTATTCTGCCTATTTTTTAACCCTATGGTAACCTCAAACACTATTTGATCCTTAGTTCTTTGTAAGGATATCCTTATGTCTATCCCTAACATGTTTAGAGTGCTCTAGTGTATTAGGTTCTACCACCTCTGATGGGAGGCTATTCCAGTCATTCACTACCCTTTCAGTGAAGTAATTTCTCCTCAAATTTCCTCAGAACCCACATCATCTTGCCAACATAATCACTAATGTCATCAGGCGCGGGCTGACGGACGTCAGCCCGGGGGGCACACGCCGCACAGGTGGCTGCATCACATGACACGTGACATTTATATTACTTCCGGGGGGGCGGCCGGTCCTAACAGCCGTGATTGTGAGCGGCCCGGGGGGCCGATGCCCCCCTACCCCCTGGCCCAGCCCGCCCCTGAATGTCATTATTATATATACTATAAATTAAAAGGCAAGTGATGGTTATTCCCTTGTATTTAGCACTTTACACCCTATAGACTAACAGAATAGATACAGCTCTGAAATTTTAGAAATAATAAAGATTTTTTGAAAGATCCATATATATGAGTATATAAATACACTTTCTGTTCACATCCATAATTGTGTTTTGATTATGCAAACTTACTGAGAATAATTGGGAAACTGGGTAAATGTCCCTATATGAGTTGATATAGTCAGAACATGGATATATTTGTAAGAAGATTGCCTTAGTACACTAAGACAGTACATATGCTTCAGTACCATATTAATTCTCATGAGGTCTATTACTATATAAAAAACATTAATGAATTCAATGCTTTGCAGAATACTGTCATGATTTAGCAATAATTTTTATACATATTTAAGTCAAAGCATTTAATTTCGAAGTCTATTCTAACATGTTCTCTAATATAACGTTTAGACTATGTATTTTTCAGGGGTATCCAGGTGGTGATGTGTCTTTTTAGCGTTTAAACCATTTTATTTATTTATGCATTCTGACACACTAGAACCGGGTGCACTATCTATGTGACACCTGATACACTGTGATCCTATTGTGTGTGCTTAGACAATATAGAAGACAAATTACTACATATGTAAACAGTTTATCCTCAGCACCTTTGTTTAAAGATACATATCTTCATTTTTCAAAGTTAGAAACAACCATTTTAATTAAAAAAAGTAACAGCATCTAATTTTAAAATATGATGTGCTTTGGAGTTACAATCTATAACATTCTAGTCAGTCACAAAACACCGTTTATCATTTTTCAAGGGACTAGGAAAAAGTGGTGTAGAATTCAGGAGTGGCAATAGATTTTTTGTAGCCCATCAATTGGAACTAATTATTTTGAACAGAACCCTATATATGTATGTCTCTCTGTTCATCTATCTATTCTACCTTATTTTTGCATCTGTGATATGACCAAATATTCACATTATTATTAAAAGTTACATGGGATTCAGAAACACAGAATAAATTAAGAAGAGGTGGTAAAATATGCATGAAAAGAACAGTCAGGTACAGGCAGCTACACATTTACATAAAGGAAATTTGGGGCATCCATTCTACCCAGTCCAAGTACAATGTGAGCATAGTTATTTTCATTTTATTGATATTTTTGCTGGTATTCAGAGGTTGCCATAATATTGAAGCATGTCTACAATATCATAGTAGTATCATGACAAGCAATGGAGTTTACAATAACTACACTGTGGGCACACTTGTGATTCTATTACATGTAGTGGTCGAAGTGGAAATTTAGAAGGGGAGGTATGGAAAATGTATCTAGCCCCATAAGCTTTAGGTAGTTCAATATATTTTAAAAAAAATATAGCCCTAATGTTAGATAATTTTTAATACTATTAAGCAAAATACAAAGATATAGTGATGCAAAGCTATCCACTCTGTGTCCTTCAGCACTCTCATGTCTCACATGCAGGGGCAGGCTGGGCAGGGGGGGGCGTCTGCCGGTCCCATATTAGGCTACCTTGGGATGGGTCACTGGGACACCTGCATTTTTTTCCTTTAAAATGTTCCTAATAGGGTGCTGAATCAAGTCTTGCTATCTGGGCTAAAATTTGCCAGTCTTCCCCTGCTCACACGCAAACTTAAACACCCACAAACACAAGTCTCTTGAAATCAGGGGAGGGCTGGCAAATTTTAACCCGGGGGCAACACTCTACTCGGCAGCCTATTAGGAACATTTTAAAGAAAGAAAAATGCAGGTGGCCCAATGAGCCAGCTCAAGGTAGCTCACTATGTGACCGGCCTCCAAACCCAGCCTGCCCTTGTATGTAACTCACACAGTGACATACACAAAGACCCAAAAACAGGGAACTGTTTACCTGCATTAGAATATAGAGGTGGTGGGCCCAGCCATTGCCACTTTAAAGACGCTGTTTTGAGTGTGGCCGTTACAAGTGACACAATTTGTTACTGTCCCGATTTCTGAAAGTCGGATTTTATATCTGCAGGTAATGAAAGGTGCCAGAAATACTGGCTGTCTATAATATGCTAAGTAAATATTTTCACTTTGTCACAGTTATGCTAATCGGTATTTTTATGTCCTTGTACAGTGTGTCAGCATTTCAAGTGCCGTTTAAATGACTACCACTGTTGCAAACTAACTGATCCATTATCATCATTGCCACCCAGAATTGTATTTCTATCTTTATTGAAATGCAAGTTTATTTACTATTGTTTATTTATTTGTGTTTTTTTTATAGTGCCACCATATGTGATTTCCAGAGAAACAGAATCCGTCACATCACTCCCAAATACATTAAGCTTAAAGGGGCCTATTTAAGAATTTCCTAATCCCCCTGAAAATGGACATTTTCAGAAGACAACCGCAATATTAAGGATCGCTATCTTTAACCAAAGGATTGCAGAAGATATCAGGGATATCTGCTGTAGTCCCACTATTATCATATACAAAAGCAGTGCAGAGGGTTCTATGAGGACTGCTATTTAGCATAATTTACCAAGTTCCAAAAATTTTAGTTTTTTGGAATTTGTGCCCAATCACTATCCCAATCTGAAGATGGCTTTAGCCATTGAGGCTTATGCGGAGAGCATTGCAGTAGAGGGATCTTCGGATCCCTCACCACATCTTACCTGCTGTCCCCTCTGGTTGTTATTGCACAGGTGGGCACTTTGCGATAGTGACCATATGTAACAGGGCTGATGGTTGACACCCCAAAAGTAGTATAAGGAACGAGTCTACTGGCCTGGTGTTAATGGTAGAAAAGCGAAGGTCCCCCCAGTAGTGTTCGAATAAAACAAGGAACACAGGGCTAAAACTGCAGAAACTCGTGGATTTATTCTCTTTGCTTGTGGCATAACTCTTTACCACAGCAGCAGATAAGTAGTGGTAGTGTCGAAAAGTATTAGCACTATACCATCAACATGCAATGTTATTCAACATGTCACAAAATAAATAACATTTTAGAAATCTTGGTTTAACAATATGCAAATATAAATTGACACAACACATAGGTCACTGAATAAATATAGCCCACTTTAAACTTAGGCACTGTGCATCAGTGAAATGGATTTCACTGGATAGATACTTTAGGAGACAACCGGTTGCTACAAGTTAATTAGACCATTACACTAAATGCTGCGACAGCAGATAATATAGACCAATCAATCACAATACTTTTAGTGAAATTATACAGATCAAACGTATCACACAAAAATCAGTAGAGATGCAACAAGGAGTAATTCAGCACTTTCAGATTAGATGCTTTCTGGTTCACTTTATGATATACAGAACCCAAGGAGGTAAATTATAATCCACAGGTTTAAGCAAAGTGTCAACTGACACATGAAACTTGTTTACTTGTACAAGTTGAAATCAGTAGTGTCATTGATGAATGCATGACTCCTAAATTCTGTAAACAATAGCAATTCTGCACAATAAACGATTTCCAGTGTAAAGGACAGTATTCACTTAGCAATCTGTCTAATGGACTAAGCAGCTCTCTCCCAGCAACTGTAGGGTTAAACAACTTGCAGTTCTTTCATCAGCATCCATTTTAGGCAGTTTCAATCAGCTTGCAGATAACTTTAAATACAGCATATTTGGCTGGAACAAACTGTTCCTTTAGCCAGTGCTATAACACATCCCAATAGCAATATTACAGTCCCAGTAAGAGGTTTTAATAGCACAGTTTGATGTTTCACTTAAATAACTTGAACATAGCAAAGCAAAAGAAACTTATCTGTCTTCATATGAGTCCTCCTGATATCTCGTGGACAGTGGCAAGTTAGGTCTTTTGCTATACCGCAAAGGTGCTTCTTTCTGGGCTGGCTGCAAACATCTCTCAGGACAACAATACAGCAATAACATTCAGTGGCTCTTGGTAGGAAGATCCTTTATTAGCTCAGCCAGCAGTCACACTCATTACTTCTCTAACTAGCCAGTCTGTTTTTGGCTCCTCCCCCTTTCGCCAAAGATTCTCCTGAAGTCTTCTAGTATATTCGTGGGCTCTAGAGAGCAGCCTGGGCTGTAGATTGCAGTCTATCCACCCAAAAATGGCAGACACAATTTGCATTTATCTTCCCAGAGGCACTCTGGGGAACTATAGTTTTCTGAATGACTACATACAGTAATATGCTTGTGATTTGCAGGGTATGAGACATAGAGGAGATAGGAGAGGGTAAACTGTGTGCACCGGGACAACCGTTTATCATGACTGCTGTTCCAGCAGAACACTTTTCATAAATGGTCACAATCTTTTATTCCTTATCATTGCAATAAGGAATGAAAATGATTGCGTCAAAAATGTGGTTATTGTGAAATATGCCCCATTGTCTGAATTCCTGACTACACAAACATGATAGGGTCCATTTTTGTGTCAAAAGTCAATAACATACTGTTAGGAATAGCAGGTAGCCACTGTTTTTCCTGTTGGCTGCAGCTTTGTTGTTGCCAGCGTAGGTGTAATCATATGAATTCCACTCACCTGCAGCTCAATCTGACACCTGCCCTGATTAGCTACTACTGCTTTATATATCTTTCAATTTCACCAAGCCTTTACCGGTTATAGCATTCACATGCTTACTTCTTTGTGCTCCTGTTCCTGATAATATTGTGCTCCTGTCTGATACACTGTTTTGACCTCTGTCTGTGACCTGACTACCCCTGATCACTGTCTGGATAGACCTCATGCTCATGACCCCGACTATGTATATTGCTGCCTGGAACTTGCCTGTTGTTTGACTTTGCCACCCAGCTGCAGGATCATGGTGCCTGCTATCTACATCCTACATCCTAGATTCATTATCTTAAATGAATTAAGTCGGTTGTATAGAACGTTGCAATTCAGTTCTCGTCATAAAACTTCCCCCAAGATTAAGGTCCACATGGGCCTGGAGCTGAAATTTACAAAGGGCCTAAACCCCATACTGTCTAAAGGAACATTGCACAAACACAAAAACTACAACTACAAGGTGAGCACATAAGAATACATTCTCATGTTTTCTCTGTGAATGGGATAGCAGAGCTAATAATTTACATTGGAAAAAAAACAATTGGCCAGCTCGAAAAAGTCGAAGAAATTGGAAAAAATAATGTCATCAAATTCAGTTTAGTAGATTCAAATAAAGTTTTACTTCCACCTCTACATATAAAATTAGGACTGATGAAACAATTTGTAAAAGCACTGCCTAAAGATGAACATACTTTCAAATATCTTTGCACCAAATTCCCTAACATATCCGATGCTAAACTGAAGGAAGGCATTTTTATAGGCCCTGACATTAGAAAGTTAATAAAAGATGAACATTTCGGGCGTGTAATGAATATTGTAGAACTTTCAGTGTGGACTTCGTTCAAACAAGTGATTTCAAAATTTTTAGGCAATGTCAAGGATCCAAACTACAAATAAATTGTCAGGGAAATGCTTTATAGTTACAGAAACCTTGGCTGCAATATGAAATTAAAGGTACATTTTTTGAATTCCCATATTGAGCATTTCTCAAATAATCTCGGAGACTACAGTGAAGAACAGGGTGAATGATTCCACCAAGACGTTAAAGATATAGAAAGAAGATACCAGGGTCGTTGGGACATCAGCATGATGGCTGACTACTGCTGGATGACACACAGAGACGACACAGAAGAAAACTTATAAGCGAAAAGCAACAAAACGAAGTTTGAAGACAAAAAAACAAGATATTAACTATTTTTTCAATAATTATGATTTTGTGTCTATAATTGTTTGATTTTATTGTTATTTTATTATTTAATTAAGACAAAAACACAGTGATATCATCTACAATTCTTCGTATTTCACAATAAATATGCCACGAACAATTAAACTTCTTGTTTTTTCTTAAAAATGTATGTAACCCCCTTATAGGTAAATGTGATGTGGTAATTTTTTTTATATACTATTTCTTGATGTACACAGGAGTATAATTAAGAATATAAAAGCATTATTAAAAAAAGCTTTCATTACCTTAAATTTCGCAGACGTGTGTATATGAGGTGAACTGCAATAAACTCCATATTGCTTTTACTACAACGTAAACTAATATTCTTGTAAATTCCTAATCCTACACTAGTAACAAAAGTAAGTTAATGACTTTCTAACCAAATGTTAAGGTTGTTGGTGCTTCTCAGTTTATGTCAATAAGAATATTATCTGGGTGCACTGTGTACTTCTGATTTTCAGGTGCTGCTGTTACAAATGAAGGAGTTGGGTTTCTCTTCAACATTTTAATGCCATTGATGGACAATTTACATTAGCCACACATGTGCAGTGTAACAATTTCAGCATCTCTAATTTTATGATAGTTTACCTCATCATGGATAGATGATTTTTGATACTGATCATAGACACACAAGTTCAACTGAACATAGACACCCTTTTATATATTTGTGAATGACTAATACAATTTGCAATAGTAACATGACAGTTCTCACAGTGATCATAAAGTGTGAGTTAGCCAAAATAATAATTGCCAGTATTATTATTAAATGGGATACACCTAGTCAAGAACAAGTTGTATACATTTCAAATGTGCTGGAGTTGCTGTACTTATGATATACTGAACTGGCAGTATTAAATTGCTGTTTGCTGTTCTAATAGTCTAAGACAGTGACTTTGACCAACAAGTGTTACTGACCACAAAAGCCCCTTAATAAATACATAGTTAATACATTTGTAAAGCACAATTACTTAATGCAACAGGACTGATCAATTCTGATATTGATCAATAGGTGTGATAACCACTACTAGCTAGTGGGGGAAAAATTATCAGTTATATTATTAATTTTGGTACACCGAATCAAAATCACATTTTTGGGGATTCAGCTGCTCTGCGTTGCTGTATCTATGTTGTCCTGAATTAGCAGAATTAAACTGCAATATGCTGTACAAAAGTCTGGGACTGAGACAGTTAATTACAAATTAATTAATTTGTAAGACACCATGGTTTTCCACTGTACTAAACAGTGAGGATTTATAAAACAGTGGCATACAAAGTAGACAAAATAAATGCAGACATGAAAACAAATGGGTAGGAATGTCTCTGCAGCATGGGGATGTTTTTGCAGGTGGGAGTGAAAGGGGGTTATAAGAAAAGAGGTTTGGCACAGGTCAGACATAGAGGGAGAGTATTTTGAGATGCATGATGGGGTGGTGTTCTTGCGGTCTTTGAAGATGAGGGTGAGTAATTTGAATTGATTACTAGAGAACATGTGTAGGTATTTGCAGAGTGGTATGGAAAATGTGGAGGGGGGAGAAAGAGGAAGATCAGTCTTTCTGCAGCATTTAATATGATTGAAGCAGTGATAGATTGCTCAGGGGAATGTCAGAAAGGAGGATGTTGCAGTAATCCAGGCAGGAGATGCTGAGAGAATGGATAATAATTTTTTTTTTGCATGTTTGATAAGAAAAGGACACATTTTAACAATATTTTGAAGCTGTAGGTTACAGGACTGCAAGAGAAAATGGATGTGAGGAGTAAAACAGCAGGAGTCAAGGGTTACCATAAGGCACTGGACTTGGGAGATGGTGGTTTTGTTGACTGTGAGGTACATTTGTGGGGAGGGGTGGCCCTGGAAGGAGGGAATATGATAAGCTCTGTTTTTGGTTATGTTGACCTTTAAGTAGCCTTGGAATATCCATGTGGAGATGGTCATGTGAAATAGTATACAAGGAGAAAGGTCAGAGAGGTAGATTTGCTTCTTGTTTTTGTAGAAGTGATACGGGAAGCTGAATGAGTGACTAGTTCACCAAGTGGAGTACAGTGATAAAAACAAAGGCTTGAGAACATAGCCTTGTGGAACATCAACATATAGCGGGTATGGAAAGGAAGATATTTTAGAGATTAAAATGTAGTTGGAATGGTTGAATAGAAAAAGTGAACCAAGAAACAACTGTGTCTTAAAGCCCAATGGAGTTTAGGGTGTGCTGAATAAGAGGGTTATCAATGGTGTCAAAAGCAGCAGAAAGGTTCAGTAGGGTGGCTATGGAGAATTGCTGAACAATTTTTCAGATATTGAGTCTGTTTGGAGTGCTTGAGGTTTGAATAATCAGAGACTATATGTAAAAGCTGGCGCTGTATTGTGTAGGGCTAAAGTGAGTGTGTTATTGTAGAAAGAAGCAGTGAGACCATGGAAGGGCAGTTATAGGAGAAAGGAGTAGGTATACTGAAAATGATAATTGGATCAGTTCGAGAGCATTTAGCATCTGTGTTCACGTGGATTTGGGTGCAGGAGGGGAAGCATGAGATAATTTGAGGCACAAATAAAGAAGTTTGTGATCAGGGAGTGGGAAGACAATAGAGAGAAAAAAGCAGGAAAAACTAGATATGAGCACCTGCCGCAATACAAGCTACAGATGAAAGGTGGCAGTGCACCATCAACACTGACAAATGCAACATGTGAGGATCCACCACAATAACAGTTCCAGACAAAAAGTGTCAAAGCACTGTCAATACTGACAATTATATTTTCATTTTTACTTACTGCAATGAACACTTTGATAAAGGTCAAATCATTTAGGACTAAGATACCTCACCTGTATCACATGTAAGAGACCTTAATTAGGACTAAGAGATCTCATTTGTAGTCCCTCACTCCTACCAATCCTTGCACAAGCAAAGTTGGATTTTTTTTTCTCTGCTGGTGCTCCAGATTCTTGTTTGTTTGCATGTTTATTAACTTTGGCCTCATCCCTCACAGTTATACCTTCACCAAATCTATGGATTTTCTCTTCAACCCTCACAATTCTACCTTCCCCAACCAAATGACTTCAGCTTTGTCAACCATGACGTATCCTCTCTGAACTAACTTGCACCCACTCTCTTGTGGCACCTCTCATATAGATTCGGTACAGCTATCATTAGGTACAGCTATCACTCAGAACATATCCTATTCCTTTTCCACTATGGGTGTTATATAAACATTAATGCTACAGGGTAACATTACATGTGTATATATTCCATCTTCAGAGCAGTCTGACTTATTTCTTGGTTTACTGTGTATCAATGCTGACTTGGAACTGAATACAGAGAGTATCTACATTCAAGGAATGGTTGTTCTTGGGTTGTCAAAGTGAGAGAAGCTTGAGTATAGAGGTATCCAAACTCTAAATAAAATATATGTATATAACAGTCTTACTGGAGCGCTGCAATCATCATAGTGACATGGTAGGTTCTGATGTTAAGGGTAACTGTGGGTTTTCATATGCAACTGTATTGTAACTTTATTGTAATAAACGGGACTATAGTTTCTATATTTTTAAGTGCGTATTGTCGCTAACCAATAACGATTGTCGAACCTCGATTTGTGTTTCCAAAGCACAAAGATTTATTCTCAAAAAGTAGCAGAATAATTCAAGCGAAATAATAATAAGTACAGCCGTTACTCATTGCAGGCGCTCTGGATCCAGTGTGCAGTCATTCAATCCTGAAGTCTGGGGACAAGATGTCTGAACACTAGATGTAAAGCTGCTGCTTATATGCACACAGAAATACAGTAATACAATGGAGATAGTATAGCTTGCTTCTATTGGTACAGGTTTCAGGAAGGTCCAAGGGGTTGTCAATCATTGGCTAGTTCATCCTAAAGAATCCAAAGGAGGGGGTCATCTCTCCAGGGGGTATGCTCTGCTCTTCCCGCCAAGATTCCTTAGTCTTAAGTAGTTCATAATTCCCTATCATTCATAACTTGTGTATGCACTCTGCAATTTCTTCGCAGAGTTAACCAAACAGTAGCAAATGTTAAGAGGTTTATTATGATACCACACATGATATGATTACTTCAACCTGTTCCATATATTTCACTAATGTGCATATAACTTATATTATAACACATAAATACTACTATATTTCGACATAACTGACTATTGTCACGCTGTAGGCCTATGAGGCTGAAGATAATACGACACTAACCGGTATTGGTGCCACTCGTCAAACAGGCGCGGAGTCTAACGTACCCCTGGTGTTCACCAGGGACCCCCGCAAGGAGGTTTGGACTTTGCAGCAGAGAGCACGCAGGTCGCGGACCTATTAGCCAGTTACCAGTGTAGCGTAGAGAGGTCAGACGGTTCCGGGTCACAGCAGTCAGGAATATCAGGTACAAAAGGGTAATCCAGAGGAATAGTCGCCAAGCCGAAGTCACGGTACAGAAGGGGTCACACAGAAGAGTAGAATGGTCGCCAAGCCGGGGTCACAACAGGTAATCAGGAATCAGAATACTCAGGAGTATGGAGGAATAGGGAAGCCAGGAACACTGGTGGTGAACCTGTTACTCTGGCACCCTAATGGCGCCAGAGGCAGGTTTAAAAAGAATCCAGACTGAATTGATTGGTGGAGAGCGGAGGCGGCAGCGGGAACAGAAGCAACGTCCCATTGCCTAGCAACGGAACTGAGCCCAGGACGCATGCGCCCGCTATCCGGAAGTCCGACGGGGAGATCAGACGTCGTTCCCCGTCTGACAGGGAATCAGCGGGGACGGCATCTGACAACTATGTGTTGCAACTACCATTAATGTGTACTATTTTACAAGTATGCGTGTTTGTGCGAATGTATGGTAAAAGACCAAATACTGTTGCTGCCACGTGTTGCAGCTGCGTACGCCCTTTTACGCTGTAGCGTACCCTTTTACGCTGTAGCGTAATGTACGCATCTTTTCAGACAAAGACAGCCAAGTTTGCTCGACTTTAATTGAAATGACTTTATTCAATTTGCTGACTTCGACAGCTCCACCCTTTGATAGTGAAATAAACTATCACCCAATCACCGTTTCAAGTTCAGGATTATACAATACTTATTCACAGACCATGATCTCGGTATCTGGTACCGCCCTTTCAGTCTCTTTCTCAGTGTTACTCCTAGGAGACCATTTTCCACATTTCAACACAGTAGGAACACATTTGACACATAAACCAATCGCTAAGATGACACCCAGTATAAGGAGAAGGAGCTTACCTACACTAGCAACCATTTCCTGTACCCACTCCCACAGACCGGAAAACCATTTCACAGGGTTCAACCACGAGAACCAACCTGCCACCTTTTCCCCGACCTCAAATAACGAAGAATTATGGTTCTTTCGAAATTCCCATTTTAGTTGCAAAATTTCATCCATCTTCCGGTCTATAACCTCTTTAGGGTCATCCGTATTATTGGTGATGTACGTGCAACATTTGACACCGAACTGGGTGGCCAGTGTCACACAGTACCCACCAGTAATAGAGGTGAGATAATTTAGTACCAGTCTATGTTGCACCAACTCCTTCTTGTACGCTTGTAGCTCCCTTCCAGTATACCTGAAAGTGTCATCATACATCTCGGTGATATTATCTATTAATTTAGCTAGGTCTTGGATATATTTAAAGTTTAATGTTCCCCGAGCGGTCCTGGTGAGATCTAGAGCAACCATTACTTGAAACCCAGCGGTCTTACTAATCAATTTTGTGGCTATGGGCTCCTCACCAGGAATCATATTTCTCTTGCCACGGTGTTCATACTGTGTGTGTACGTATGGTGGTGATGTAGTCTTGTGAATACCAACCATTTCTTCATGAGTAATAGTCATGATTTCAGGAACCAGTTTAGCAAAGAAGCACAAGCCCTTGGAACTCGGAGTCACCCAGGAATAAGCTTTCCTTCCACAAACAAAATACACATCATCAGGGAGAACATAAGGAACAGTATGTCCATTAATTATATCACACAGAGTTTTGATAAAACTATCCATGCCCAGTGTCTTCATTTGCTCGAGACACGTGTCCGCATGGATGACATTTTTACAAATATCTATAGAGACTTTTCCAATGGATACCTTCTTATGTTTGGTTATACGCCCTAATTTGTGACTTCCATCAACATTCCTGCCTATTGGTGACCTTGTGAGTCTCCCTCTAAAATGAGTGTGGCGAGCCATTGTCTGATCTGAAGGGTCAGCCTCCCAATTCTCCAGGCGCTTTGCATGAGATATGTTTAGGCACAGCAAAGATCTGCCTATGGAGTATTGTCGAAGCGTCAGACTAGGGGACCTAGTGTTATTGTACCTCCCGTCTATGGGCCTCCCACCCCTCAATTCGAGTACTTCTGATATGTTTAGAGGGAATGGCACTAGTCCTATATTATGCTGCCCTTGCGGCACGTGAGAGCACACCCAACACTCGGTTTGGTTTAGCACCTTACCCACCAGGGAGTTATAATCCTCCAAAGGATGCCCGCCTATATTCAGAGTACTGGGGGACTGGCATCGTTGGATGCATCTCTCTTCAACTAGGGAGTCACAGAACTTGCAGATACAATACTCATCAGACAATAGCCCCTCACACTGCCTCCGAGTTCCTGAGCTAGCAGACCTTTTCATAACCCCCGGACCAAGCTTGATAATGGGCTGCTCTGAGTATTCTAATAACTTTTCCTCTGCCTCCATCTCATCCGCATCACTACCAGAACCCTCATCCGTCCTCCATCCTCCTTCACAAAAATAGAATGTCCTAGAAAGAGTAAAAACCAGGAAAATCCAGGAACAAAAGAAAAACAAAAACCGCCACTCCATCGCTGGAAAGATAGTTCTGAAGCAACGTCTCTGGTTCAGGTGTCTCGACTGCAGGCTTTAGGTCTCCCGGAACAGACCCACAAGTGACAGATCTATGTCGTCGGTCTCAGTTTTATCTTGCACTTTCTCCGGATTATGGGCTCTCCTGCAGTGGGTGGAATGGACCCAAGTGTCTCTCTCTGCAACCTTCAGTGATGTAGTACTGGTCAGCAGCACTTGGTACGGGCCTTCCCAACGGTCTGTTAAACAACCTGAACGTAAGATATTGCGGATCATAACAGTCTCCAGGTTCAACATCATGACAGTTCGTTTCTGGCATACCAGGTGACAGCATTTTTAGTTTTTGTTGTTGTTGCTTTAGCTGTCTACTCATTCTTATAAGATATTGTACAGTCACTTCATTATTACACTTCAAGTCGTCTTGTGGACTCACGATCAAATGAGGTTGTCGTCCGAACAGTATCTCAAAGGGGGACAGATTAAGAGGAGGTCTAGGAGTGGTCCGAATGCTATGGAGGACCAATGGCAAAGCCTCAGGCCATGCCAACCCAGTTTCAGCCATCACCTTACCAAGCTTGTTCTTTATAGTACCATTTTCTCTCTCCACCTTACCACTGGCTTGTGGTCGGTGAGGGGTGTGAAGTTTGCTACTGATTCAGCGTCGCACAGAGGATTGTCGGGGGGGGTTTCTCCCCGCCGACCCAAAAAAAAAAAAAAACCAGAGAGAGAGCTCCGTTTCGCCAGCGCTGTCCTATACAGCAGCCGCGGCGCTGTCTAACAAGCGTCTGCGGCGGTGCTGTATACAATACAGCACCGCTGCGGACGCTTCTTTGACAGCGCCGCGGCTGCTGTATAGGACAGTGCAGCTATAGTGGCCACTTTGTTAGCTATGGGGGGGTTCTAGAGACTCAGAAACCCCCCCTGCGTGCGCCACTGCGATTCCCATGAGATTACACATATTTTGGAAGATATCACCAGTAAAGTGGGTACCCCTATCACTTTCAATGATTCTAGGGATATCGAACCTACATACAAAATCTTGTACAATTTTCTTTGCAGTGAACACAGCAGTGTTAGTGGCTGCCGGATATGCTTCTACCCAACCGGAAAACACATCAATACAAACTAACACATACTTTAGATTCCTGCACGGTGGTAATTGGATATAGTCAATTTGTATTACTTGAAAAGGTCCGTCTGTAGGAGGGATGTGGGATGGATCAGTTGGAATAGTTTTCCCAATATTTTTCAACAAGTAAGACATGACATTGCCTTCTTACCAGCCTGAGAGGAAAATCCGAGAGCACACCAGTATGCTCTCACCAGTTTGCACATACCTTCTTTACCCAGGTGAGTCAGGCCGTGTGCTGCTTCAGCCTGGCTTGGATAGTACGTTTTGGGAGCTACAGGCTTACCTTGTCCATCCCTCCAGAGTCCTGAGGACTCTTGACCACATTCCTTCGCCTTCCAGACCGCCTTTTCCTGCAGGGAACACAAATCTTGCATTTCAATTAGTTTCTGCATGTCTAATGTCTGAAAAACCATCATAGTCTCGGTCGATACAGTCATAGGTTGCCCTGCTGCCCATTTAGCAGCTTCGTCCGCCCTGTTATTGCCCAGTGACACTGGGTCTTCTTCAAAGGTATGGGCTTTGCACTTTCTGACGGCTACTGTTCTGGGTAACTGTATCGCCGTCAGAAGTCCTTTTATGTGTTGTGAGTGTGCCACTGGCGTACCTGCTGCTGTCGTAAAGTTTCTAAGACGCCAAAGGGCCCCAAAATCGTGCACTACCCCGAAGGCGTACCTAGAGTCAGTATATATATTGGCTGATTTACCCTCTGCCAACTCACACGCTCTCCTTAATGCTATTAGTTCCGCCACCTGGGCTGAGTGAGGTGGACCAAGGGGTTCAGCTTCTACCACATCCTGATCGTCTACAACAGCGTAACCAGTACATAGCTCTCCCGTCTCTGTCTGTCTATGACAACTCCCGTCTGTATAAAACGTAAAATCTACATTTTCTAAGGGGGTGTCACATATATCGGGCCTTGCAGTAAAGGTCTGATTCAGGTGTTCCATACAGTTATGCGTGTCAGTATTCTTGCCTAACTCATCATCAACCAGGGTCTCCTCACCTCCCACCCTTTGTGTCTCTAGAGACACATATGGAAGGTATGTAGCTGGATTTAAGGTGCTACATCATTTGATGTTGATGTTTGAGGGTGCCATCAGGGCTAGTTTCCACTTTGTGAATCTAGCTGAAGAAACATGTCTGGTTTGGGCTGAATTTAACAGAGCTGATACAGCATGGGGTGTATAGACAGTTGAATTATGTCCTAATACTACGTCCTCGCTCTTACTTACCAGAAGAGCAGTTGCTGCTACACTTCTGAGACATGTTAGGAGTGATCTTGCCAGAGTGTCCAATTGTGCACTGTAGTATGCTACCGGTCTGCTAGCGTCACCATGTTTCTGTGTGAGGACACCTGCTGCACAACCATCAGCTTCCGTACAGTATAGCTCAAAAGGCTTTTCATAATCAGGTATTCCCAATGCAGGTGCTCTAGTCAGACTATATTTAAGATTAAAGAACGCTTGCTCTGACTATTCTGTGTGTACAACACGTTCTGGTTTTGACGAAGAGACTAGCTCCTGCAATGGTAATGCCAGAATAGAAAAACCTGGGATCCAGGATCTACAGTATCCACACATCCCCAGGAAAGTACGAATCTGCTTCTGGCTCTGCGGCAGAGTCATGTGTTGTATGGCCTCAATCCTGTCGGTTGTCAGGTGTCTTAGCCCCTTAGTGAGGCAGTGTCCTAAGTATTTCACCTTAGTCTGACATGGCTGTAATTTATCCTTTGCCACCTTGTGCCCTGTTTGTGAAAGATGAAGCAACAACAATTTAGTATCATGTAAACATGACATAAAAGAATCAGAGCACAGCAACAAATCGTCCACATATTGAATTAGAACAGACCTATTGTGGGGTTGAAAGGATTGCAAACAGTCATGTAAGGCTTGGGAGAAAATACTGCGGCTGTCAATGAACCCCTGGGGGAGTCTGGTCCATGTGTATTGCACTCCCTGGTAGGAGAATGCAAAAAGGTATTGGCAGTCAGGGTCAAGAGGAATCTGCATGAGGATGACAGCTGGATTCGGCACTACGGGGAATTGGCTCTCAACAACTTTATTAATTCCCCTTAAGTCCTGGACTAATCTATATCCCCTCCCCCCGCTCTTCTTCACAGGGAAAATGGGACTATTTGCTGTACTGACTGTACGAATTAAAATCCCTTGTTGTAACAGCCTTTCAATAACAGGATATACCCCTAGTTCCACCTCCGGTTTTAATGGATACTGTGGGATTTTTGGAGCTATCCTACCACTTTTTAGATTTACCATGACAGGGGCTACGTTTGCCATCAGTCCAGTGTCCTGTCCATCTCTGGTCCATAGTGAACCTGGTATTTCCAGCAACATCCCCTTTACTTGAGATGGACTGTGTTCTATAACAGTAGAGTGTAACATTAACCTTTGAGGGGTGTCCAATATGTCCTGTACCTCATGAGCGACCTTCTCGGGTATATCTAGGAACACACCATCTGAAGTACAGTATATGACACATCCCATTTTACATAACAATTCTCTCCCTAGCAAGTTAGTAGGAGCCGCCGCAGCCAAGAGAAACGAATGCTTAGTATGCAGAGGCCCGATAGTAACTTCAGCGGGTTTAGTTAGAGGATAATGTAACACTCTTCCCGTTACCCCCATAGCTGGAATAGTTTTACTGGTCACCTGTAGATTAAAAGGAGAGGTTATCACAGATCTGGCCGCCCCTGTATCTACAAGAAAAGTTTGTTTTCTACCAGCTATGTCAACTATCATTGTTGGTTTTTCTCTCTGACTCTCAGTTAACCTCACTGGCTGTAGACTACAGGTATGACCTGACCCCTAGCGCTGACTATTGCTTTCCCGCGCAGCATTTGCTGCTGTAACATGCGCAGGCAGGTGTGAGTCTTCTAGTCTATGTGAATCCCTCCTTGGAGGATATCTATGTGACCCTTCATTAGGATTATACCTTCCCTTTGTACAATCTTTTCTTATATGTCCTTCTTCTTTGCAATTATAACATCTCAACATTCTGCGTTTCCTGTTATGTGGGTTATATGCTGATGGTCGTGTATGCATTCCCTCTAATGCCTGTATACTCACCGTCATCAACTTGTCACTCTTTTCTTCCCTTTTCCTAAAAATATTTTTGTCATGTTCCACAGCAATTTCTCTAAGAGAATCTACGGTGTTGCCCCTTCAACCAGGGGTTGAGGTTTGTACTCTTGTTTTTAGATTTTCTTTAAACCATCCATCAGTACTGTTACCGCTACTTCCTTATGATGTGGGTTCTCCCTTATATCTGATACCCCAGTAAACTGTGTCATTGATGCAAGAGCTCTACCAAAATAGTCCACTGCAGTTTCACTATCTTTTTGTTTTATGGTGAAAATCTTACTCCAATTTACTACTACTGGAAAATAGATGGCTAAGTGTTTGACAATTTGTTCTATATTTTCTTGGTTAATCTCATCAGTCAAGGTGTCATCTTTGTCCAACAAACAATCTCTAATAAATTTTTGTATGTCAGTATGAGGAGGAAGACACGCCCTCAACACTACACGCCAATCCTTATTGGTTGGTTCGTGTGCATTTCCTAAGTCTTTAACAAATTTCTGACACTTTGCCAACTCTTTTCTAGGATCTGGGAACTCAGTCATAATGGAACGTAACTCTGATCTAGTCCAAGGACAATGCATTGTAACATTTCTTAAAGGAACTACACCATCCTTATCCGGTTTCCCTTTGGGAACTGATATTGTGCGGACTGGGTACGCACCCACTGGTTCACTGGTTTCAGAAGTCACTACCGGATCTGCTCTTTCAAGATTTAGAATGCTATCACTCCTAGTGATCACACTACTCTCACCTATCTCAGCCATTGCTCCTTTCCCATACTTACGCTGAACCTCTAGCATATTAACAGCATGAGCAATGGCTGAAATCACAGTGGGTTCATCTTCATCTTCTGATACATTTGTTTTGAACTGACTTAAAACAGGATATAACTTAGCAATTTTCCTTTTTTCAGTTTTAATAACGGCTGTACTTACCCCTCCCGCCACATAAGGTGGCGGGGGCGCGCTTGCGCTGAGTTCGCCACGCTTCTCAATGGCTACTTCCGCCGTGCGTGCGCTTTTCGACACGCCTACTTCCGCGGTGCATTCGCTGCTCTGCCACGTGTTACCTTCCAAACAATCATTATGTCTATTTCTCACTTTCGTTGACTTAATCAACCATACTTTATCTTTTACAGTATTTAGTACCTCTGCATTAAAACTCCCTATTGTTGGGAAAGGCCTATCACAATCTTTGGTCATCTTGATCCTCGTGTCGCAATACGCAGTTGCGTATGCACCATATTTCTTACACATGAGAAATCTCGCTGAACCAATAGGCCCTTTCATAGGCAGTACCTTGGCCTTCTCTAGCGTTTGCTTAGCACCCATATTGAACAATAGGGTCCCAGAAATATCACAATATCCTGCCACAAAATAGGATTCCAGAAATAACACAATATTCTGCCACTAATTTTCAACACTACCACTAGAGATATTTTACCGGCCTGTGGACGTATTTGCTACAAGCCGCGTCCACTCGCTTCCTCTCGTATTAAACAAGGACCCCTAATACAGAAATATCAATGCGGACTAAAGGGTTATCAGCTCCCTGATCACCCCTGACTCTCCAACAAAATCTGTTGAGTTTATTACGCTTGGCAGCATCCGGTAAAGTCAATTACCAGCCTTACCAACGTAATTCCTCCCCGTTACTCCCAAAACACACTCACGGCTTTCCTTGCCGTGCGGTGCAATCGCAACGCTTAAAGCTAATCTGTAAGCGATACGATTACCCTTGGGTGCACGTCGCGAAAACTTATTCAGTTTCCGCCCCTGATATACCTGCCTTGTATACCGTACACCAGTTGGGCACCTGCCTCGTCAAACAGCAACTGACACTCTATTTTACAATAGATAAAACCTTAGTGTATTTAAAGTCAACAAATCACACGACATACACCTTTTCTGCGCAGAAAATAAAAGAATTCCCAACAATAGTAATAATGTCCCAGAGGTTTTCACAAGTGATTTATATTATGCATGTATAACAACTATCAAAGCGATTGTTTAACCATGTGGCAAATCTACCGGAAGTTCGCGTACGCACAGCCGGAAATACACTTAAAACGCACAATGACAGTAAAAAGAAACAGTTTTCGCTTTTGTCCCTAGGTTCTAGTTAGCGTGCCCTAGACAATGCAAAACGGACATTCGGTTTCACAACACAGAGTAAAATTCAGGTTTTGAACACATTGCGTTCTTACCCGTTTATGACGCGTCTCCACCCTTTGTTGAGGAACCGAAATCCATTGGTCTTGCGTATCATCGGCAACGAAACCTCCAAAGCTGACGAGCCCCCAAATTGTTAAGTGCGTATTGTCGCTAACCAATAACGATTGTCGAACCTCGATTTGTGTTTCCAAAGCACAAAGATTTATTCTCAAAAAGTAGCAGAATAATTCAAGCGAAATAATAATAAGTACAGCCGTTACTTATCGCAGGCGCTCTGGATCCAGTGTGCAGTCATTCAATCCTGAAGTCTGGGGACAAGATGTCTGAACACTAGATGTGAAGCTGCTGCTTATATGCACACAGAAATACAGTAATACAATGGAGATGGTATAGCTTGCATCTATTGGTACAGGTTTCAGGAAGGTCCAAGGGGTTGTCAATCATTGGCTAGTTCATCCTAAAGAATCCAAAGGAGGGGGTCATCTCTCCAGGGGGTATGCTCTGCTCTTCCCGCCAAGATTCCTTAGTCTTAAGTAGTTCATAATTCCCTATCATTCATAACTTGTGTATGCACGAGTGAACCAAACAGTAGCAAATCTTAAGAGGTTTATTATGATACCACACATGATATGATTCCTTCAACCTGTTCCATATATTTCACTAATGTGCATATAACTTATATTATAACACATAAATACTACTATATTTAGACATAACTGACTATGTGTTGCAACTACCATTAATGTGTACTATTTTACAAGTATGCTTGTTTGTTCGAATGTATGGTAAAAGACCAAATACTGTTGCTGGCACGTGTTGCAGCTGCGAACGCCCTTTTACGCTGTAGCGTGCCCTTTTACGCCGTAGCGTACCGTACGCATCTTTTCAGACAAAGACAACCAAATTTGCTCGATTTTAATTGAAATGACTTTATCCAATTTGCTGACTTCGACAATATAAAGCCCAAATAGAGTGTGCCTATTGTGAAGAAAACTGGATGTATAAGTAAGTAAGAAAATAAATAAATAATCGTGGGTGTATAATAAACTGGGTTAATAAAGTCAATTAAGAGTCCCAATATTAAACTTCTAATGATGATCCTAAATGTCCACTGTGTCTGAAGCATGGATAATAATCCATTGTTTCTGGATATAGACAGGTTAAAGAGTGGAAAGAGAAAAATGGAGCAGAAATAGTGATGTACCTTCTATGATGCAGGCAATATGTAAATAATTAAATTGCATTCACATGATGTCATTCAACTTCTGGCATTCAAATGAATATAGCTTGCATCCTCTGCTGATTTGCCCTGTATTACTCCATCAAACACCTCTCATGCTCAAATGTTTTAATAATAGTAAAGCAAGCAGTGTAAAACTGTGTGTGTGTGTGTGTGTGTGTGTGTGTGTGTGTGTGTCTGTGTGTGTGTGTGTGTGTGTGTGCAGATTTAACTCTCTCTGCACCTTTAGGCTGTGGTTTCCCAGGAAAATCATCACTCTTTCCTCTATTAGAAGGTGGCAAAGTGTCCCAACTTTCACATACCCCTCCCCTTAGCTTCATCCAGCTACACAAAATGGACTTAACGGTGAGTGCAAAAATGCCCTCTTTGTCTTACACCCGTCCCTTTGACTTTATCAAACCCAGTGAAGTGTATACTGTGGGAGATGTATTATTATGGAAGTGGGCATCTGCAGTTTTAAACTTAGGTCCTAGTCTATTCCCTTTCAGTGGGGTCTCCTCATGCCAGGTTTTTAGCAAAACGACATGTTTAACTTGTCATTTTTGACCTTTATTCAACTGACAGACTCTATCTCTCTTCTTTCTATACAAGAATGGGGCCCTGTAGTCAGGTTTTGGAGAGGTATTTTTACATTACAGCCGTATGTAGTCCTGGCCAGTAACAGCGTAGTAGTACTCTTTCCTGAGTCTTATTCTTTCCTAAATGACCCCCACAAAGATGTTTATGTGGGGTTTCCAATATTAATGGCATGTGTAACTACGGTATTAACTGCTGTTCAACTTTCCGTTCCTGAACAACCCCTGCCCTATACAACAAATCCTCTTTAATAAAGAAATATGGTACACATTCTGTCGGCCTGGCAGCTTTCACCACATCATTGATGTTTACCACAGATCTAAATGCAGTTTCTAGGTTAGCATCATTATGTTGATCCCTAGCAAGCAAAGTCCTGCAATGAAATGAGTCTTGGAACTGGGAACCAGTTCTCAGCTTCCTCTGCTGACCCCAAAGTCTCGATGACAATGTCACTGGTAAATGATTGGCTCAATTTCCCCTTTTGATTCCTTGGGTGAGACATGGGATCAGTAGCGGTCGTGGACCTGTATTCAGCATCCATAGGCGACAGTTCTTTTGTCTATTTTCCCATGCCCAGTGAGAGTTGGACATGTTCCTTTAAGATTGGACTTTCGACCGGTGTGTCAGTTGTCCAGCTGAATCTGGTCACTAGGAACCTCCTGGAACATGAGAAAGTTTTGTCCCAGGATAAGCGGGTACGATAGTTTTGGGGCTATAGTAGCCACAACCTCATCAACCGTTTGGCCTTTTAGGGTAATTAGAAGTAGAGTCTGCTTGCAGTAACTCCATGAATGCACATCACCTTCATGTTAGGTAACCTTGCAGACACCTCTTTTGGAAGCAAAGAACTGGAGACTAATGTCAACTCGCTTCCCGAATCCACCAAGGCAGAAACAGCGCGCCTATACACCAGGACTGAATGATGAACCTGAAACAATAAGAAAGGTGCACCAAAAGCTAGAAAGTATCTTCAGAAATATAATGGAAATCGTGTGCTTCTATATGTTAAAATATTTTACCAATAAAATTATTAAAAAACTTGATATAAACAAATATCGTTATCTGAAAAATAACTTATAATAAACAATTAGATTTAAATACTATTGAATGGATATACAAGAGTCAACAAACGAATTCAGAAACTACAACATACACATGCATGCAACTTTAGCAAAAATATATCTTAGCTGTCAAAACAAAAATCTGTATCTCTATTAATGTGCTTTTCAAGATTTTATAATCATAAAGGGTGGGTGGCCAGTCCACTCCTTTCTTAAAAACAATTAATGTCTACTGTATGCATGTCCTTTTTAAACACAATGGGCCTGATTCATTCGCAATCAGATCTGTCATTTTTTGTGGATAATATGAAAATCTTCTCTGCGCATGCCCAGAAAAGGGAGATAAGAAGGAAGATCCATTGCATATGCTAAGAATCTCTTAAATTAAGATGAAAATCCTCCTTAAGTGCACTTAAGAAGAATTTCTACACTTAAGAAAACAGGGATGGGAATGGGAGGGCAATGGGCGCAGATCCACATGAAGTTAACAAAAGTAGGCATTATCTGCACTGAGTAGGTGTCACCTCCGTATCCGTCGGAAAGTTAAGTAGAAATGTTGTGAGTTTTATCTTAACTTCTTGCTTAAACTTAAGGAAGGTCAGGGTCATGTTTAAATCCAAAGCAGCTAGAGCAGCAGCACTGAATAACAACACTAAACTGTTCAAATAGCTTCATTCTTTTAAAACACTCACAACTAAATATGTACAACATACATCTTAATGCCCTTCACATAAAAAAATGTTTTTTTTGGCTTGGGAAAATTTATTTAATCTTTATATCAAACAGTAAACACTGTGTACATTTTTTTTAAAAGAAACGTCTTTTTAATTGCAACCACAATTCTAATAAATTGCAATGTAAAGTAGCTGATATGTCAACAGTTATTTGCTGATATTTGTAAAAAAAAAGAGCTAACACTACGCTAGTAATAATATAAAAGCATAACAGCTTAATTTATGAAAATTGACAGGATAATTTTTGCGAACTTAAACCGAGCGTACTCTTACATAAAGGACAAATAGGAAATCCACACAAGTATGCGAAGGATATATAAACTCCAGAGAGATAAGGACGTTGGTGAGGATTCAAACTCAGGTTTCCACTGTTGAAAGGTAGAATGTCTAACCACTATGCCAACATACAAGTGGAAACAATATGTGCATGAAATAGACTAGAAGGAAAAGCTGAGCATCAACTTCTCTCCTAACAATTGTTTTTCCTTTTTTATTTTTTTATTAATGTCAATAATTATACTTTGAAATATTATGGACATAAATCCTTGGTGCATCCACAGTTTAAATTTTGGGATATGGAATTTCAGTCATGTATAATAATAATAATAATAATAATACAAATTCTTTTTTTGCGACTTGCAGTAACCAACGTGTAGATTGACCATTTCATACATTTGAATCCACAAAGACTTGAATGACAACTACCATGTTTGAAAGTTCTATTAGGTAAAATAATAACATGTGAGTACAAAAGCCAGAAACCAAGGTAATACTGGTCTGAAAAATCATACAACACATCACAATGGCACTAACTGGCAACATGAAGGTTTAAGGCTAAACAATTTAAAAATGCACACACATTGTGCTTGCTAAATCAACGCCTAATAATTTGCAATCATAAATATACATATACGGTACCCCAAACATATACTAGCGTATTCTTCTCTAAGTGACACTGTCACGGTCTCAGATGATAGCAGGTCTTTATGATGCGAATCCTAGGGTCTGCACAGTTCAGTGCTACACCAACAGGGCGCTGAGTCTAACGAGCAGATGGTGTTCACCAGGACTGCCGCAAAGCAGTATGGTCTTAGCTGTGTCTGCTCGCAGGTCGCGACCCGTGTCAGAGTACTGAGCGAGACCCTCTTGGGAATTCAGGAGACCAGCAGGTAGTATTTGAATAGAGTGTCAGCGTTGCAGACGAGTAGGGTAGCAGGTACTTAAATAGAGTGTCAGCTTTGTAGACGAGTAGGGTAGCAGGTACTTAAATAGAGTGTCAGCTTTGCAGACGAGTAAAGTAGAATAGTCGGTACCTTAAAGTAGAATAGTCGGTACCTGAGTGGAGTGTCAGCTTTGCAGACGCGTAGAGTAGCAGGTACTTGAATAGAGTGTCAGCTTTGCAGATGAGTAAAGTAGAATAGTCGGTACCTGAGTGGAGTGTCAGCGTTGCAGACAAGTAGAGTAGCAGGTACTTGAATAGAGTGTCAGCTTTGCAGACTAGTAGAGAAGCAGGTACTTGAATAGAGCATCAGCTTTGCAGACAAGTAGAGTAGCAGGTACTTTAATGGAGTGTCAGCTTTGCAGACGAATAAAGTAGAATAGTCGGTACCTTAAAGTAGAATAGTCGGTACCTAAGTGGAGTGACAGCTTTGCAGACGAGTAGAGTAGCAGGTACTTGAATAGAGTGTCAACTTTGCAGACGAGTAAAGTAGAATAGTCGGTACCTGAGTGGAGTGTCAGCTTTCCAGATGAGTAGAGTAGCAGGTACTTGAATAGAGTGTCAGCTTTGCAGACGAGTAAAGTAGAATAGTCGGTACCTAAGTGGAGTGACAGCTTTGCAGACGAGTAGAGTAGCAGGTACTTGAATAGAGTGTCAGCTTTGCAGGCGAGTAGAGACAGAGTAGCCACATCTTAGGCACCCAAAGGCAACAGAGTAACAGGCACTGAGTGAATGGAGGAAGTGCCTTTTGTATTTGGAGCCAAAATTGCCTGGCCAATGAGGAGACAGCCATAGGTTTTATAAATCGCAGGTCTGCGCATGCACAGACCCGAATCCAAGATGGCGGCACCCGGGTCCGAGCGGAGCGCCGGAGCAAGGTAAGATTGCCGGGGGCAGGGTGGGCTGCCTGATACCCCGGCGAGTGACAGACACATTCAAGTAAACTCAGTGAAACATGGGGATATATAAAGTCCACACAGATACAGGCACAACTCTGGATTCAAACTCAGTACCCTAATGTTGGCAGGTTGAATACCTAACCACTATGGCAATGCCCAGATTGAACTTTACATACGCTATATAGACTACACTGAGTCAAAAAATAAAAAATGTCTGCAAGTGAGACAACTGTTACATTTCACATAAGGAACACCTAAATATTGTTACAATAAATCCCCCAAAAAATGAACACAGACACTTACTGCAACTTCATTCTTAGTAATCGGAATACATGCTATGAGTTTGCTACTTTTCAAACATACAAGGGAACTGCGTTTTCTTACCGCACCTGCATCTGTCATCATTTGATCCACAGCAGCGTGTACACCTGCAGACACTTC